>NC_134403.1:166606239-166948739 GCF_038048845.1 Mixophyes fleayi | reverse complement strand
GTTCTCTACCAAAGTCTACATATAATCATCATCATTATCATAATTTATTTTTATAGTGCCACTAATTCCACAGCATAGTACAGCGAGCTCACTCTGCATCAGTCCCTGCCCCATTACAATATAAATTTCCTAACACACACACACACACTAGGGTCATTTTTTGCGTGGAGAACATACAAACTCCTCACAGATAAGGCTATGGTCGGGAATTGAACTCATGACAGATGATGTGGTAAACCTGCCTGACATTTATTTATTGTATGTACATAATAATCTAGTGATTGTTTTTGTTACAATAAATGTATTGTTTTACTTTCTAACTGTATTTTGCCTGAGTGACTGAGAACCCTAGAAGGTACTGGGTAAACTTCCCTGGCATAGTAAGGCACCCGTGGCTGGCCAGCCAGCGTGAAGTGGGTAGCATTGAGCCAGATAAACCTGGTATCTTCATTCATGCTGCAATGTCGGCCCACTTATCAGCAGAGATGTGATATGTGGGCAGCTTTTCTCAGGCCAACTTCTTTGTTCCTGCTCAAGAGTTTGCAATCAGGTTGTAGTGGAGTTGCTGCAATACCTAATATAATTGAGGTGGTTTTTTTTCTATAATTGCATGTTTAATTAAATTTGCATCGAGAGCTTAAAATTGAATGGATCAATTTGTTAAAAAAAAGTGTAAATTTTTAGATTAATGGGAACTCCTTTCTACATTTATAATTAGTTGCTTTTAGTTGTTTTAAACCTCCTAAGGTACAGTATGGGAAAATATTGTACCAGAATAGCATGTAATGGACTATATGTAATTTTTAAATTGTACACTTAATTCACTGGCTATTGATTGTGGACATAATGATGATTGACAGTCTAATTAAATATGTGTTGATGCTACCAGCTGTCCTATCAGCAATTACTTATTAGCTTGCTGTAGCTGGATTGACCCACAACTGGATTTCTGTGCCAAATACAGTACTTGTTGCAACACCATCTCCGGTCAATGCTATAGTTGTTCTACCTGAAACCATTTACATTAACTATATGTGAATGAAGCCCATTAATGACACATGGAACGTGAAACATTTCCTCCACTTGTACTTACTGGAGAGAGGCTGCATACGAGGGTCTTTGTGCCAGGCCGGAAATCGGAGAAACCTGCATCATTGTACAGTGGAACCAGCAGCTGTGATGTGGATAGAGGGAGCAGCTGTGATTATAAAATTAGTCATTCTATAAAAGAATTGGTTTGATAAATAATAAAATGGTGTATTAACGGCAGATGGCTGGCTACAAGGTCACAGTATGTTGATTAAAATAATAAAACGGGGCGTATGCAGAGTGGATTTTCCAGATGAGGGTGTATATTGAGTCCTCTCCCCAAGTGAGACCACTTGTGGGTGTTCTGTTTTGTTATTTTTTTTGCAACTGTAGTATAAGCTCCCTTGCTAACATGACAATATTGTGTTTGACTTTTCCTGTAACAAATGAAGCAACAACCGATAGATATATTAGACAATGTCACTGTAATATATCCATTATAGTATATCCTATGCAGAAGACTTTAAGTTCATCGCTCACTTATGATTATACTTGTTCTGCCTCTGTTGTGTTAATCTGTATAGAGATTGTTCTCTGTGTAGTATGTTTAGGAAAATGTATACTATATCATAGTTAGAACATAGTAATGGAACTTCAGATGTTCAGTGAAAAGCAGAACACTATACAGCATGCTACCCACTATGGAACTATTCCTGGCTGACTGCCGTCAAAGAAAAAAGAGAGAAATCAAATACAACATATTTTTTTATTATTTTTACTTCTTTCTTCTTCAAAAACACAAACTGAAAACATTAAACATTTGTGAAAAATAAGCATGAAGCCCTAAAATTTACAGAAAAGTGCTATTCCACAAAAGAAATTGAGAGTTTAGCAGAAATTGACATGAACAGGTTTTTTTTTGTGTTTTTTTTACATAAACAAAACAATGGCTTTTTGACAAATTAACTATAGCGTATTTTCTAACTTCATTTTCCTAGATCATCAATGTATTATGTCTTTAGCAATCCATATTTTCACACAATTGCATTTTTAATTAGAATTTGCAACAACTGTCATCTGTACCCTGTTCCAATTTCTGTAGAATAGCCATCGTTAACGCAGTGTCGATGATAATCTGTGCATTGCATGAAAATGCAATTCTACTGGAGCTACTTGCGTGTCTGATATAGCTTTCATCGCTAAGTAGACTGCCTATAGCTCTACATACAGCTAATGTTCAATGACAACCCACCATGTTGTGCTAAAACAGCATGATTAAATGCTCGAGAGGGGGAGCCACAGGTTTCCAAAGTCTGTTTTATACTACTACATACGATATGTATGTTGAAGCAATGTGGTTTTTTTTCCTGGTGTAAATAGACAAATTTTTAACCTTGCCACAATAAAGGGTTAAGCAACGGCTGTAATTGAACCATTTTTTTCCACTTTCCATGTCTGTCCTCTGTGACTAGGGCATTTAATTTATCAGCGAAAGGCATCAGCAAAGGGAATATGAGTAAATAGAACTGTCTAGAACGGCAGGTCATTTTTATTTGACTACGGTGGGTTTAATGAAGTCTTGTCTTTATAATTCATTATACCTTGGTAATACATTTGAGTTCTCCCCTAATGATGCTAGTTAAACCGTTCACACTCTTGAGTGGTGTGAGATGGAAAATGCAAAAGCACTTTGAATCACAATAACATGATTTCCAACCACCAGGGTCTATGTAATAAATGATATATATCTTTTTCTTTTAATGTCCCATTGGCCCTGTGTAAATGTTGCTGTAAAAGGCTCTTTGATAGCCTAATTTGTATTTTACAATGATGTTAAGCATGCACCAGTTGAGTTATCCATATTTATAGCTGCAGTGTGTGGTTTATGTTTACAATCGTAGTGATTTGTGTTTATTTTCAAGGCACATTTTACATGCCTTTTGACTGTTTCTTGCAAACCATCAAGAAGAAAGACTTGTTTAGATTTCAAAAAGTGCATTACTTTAACAGTCACTGAAGTTACAATCTAACTAAATGACAAGTATTTAAAAACATGTATACTCAGTAGTCAAATGCTTGTAATGCCAACCTTTAAAGAAGCAGTTTTATTCTGTTCCAGGTCTCTGGGTCTCCCCCTCCTCCTCCTGATTGCAGTGGAGTTTGTAACTATAATACAAGAGCATCATTTTGTGTACCTTGTCAATTCAGTAGTATCACCTTATGGTGCTCATAAGTAGGCAGATCCAGCCACTCAACAAGCAGAATGTGTGCGTTTTTGACTCAAGTGCCAGACACAGGTCCGATGAGACCCAGTTACCGTGATCGGTCAAAGACTGCACATGTGCTCAGATTTTGGTGATTGCCCAACCAGATATTCCAATACTTCCGATTGACACCTGAAAGATCCCAATCAGATGCAGATTAAGATCAACAGTCTATTAGGGCACATGCATGCTACAATTTGATGCCTATTCGGCCTAAAGCAGACCTGACTGGTCAGCAGTGTTGCAGCATGTATTGATACCATAAGTTTGACAATTTTTATAAACTGTACAATTTAACATTATTGGCATCAACGTAAAAAGACATTTCCAAATGTACATCAAACAGAACTTCTCTCCTTAAACAAAAAAAAAAAGGGGAGAAAGGGTGTTAAAATACTGTTTTCTTCTGTCTTTTCGTTTTACTTTGCGGCAGTTAGTCCTGGGTTTCATCATCATTTATTTTATATAGCGCCACTAAGTCTGCAGCACTGTACAGAGAACGCACTCACATCAGTCCCTGCCCCAATAGAACTTAGTCTAAATTCCCTAACATACACACAGACAGACCAGGGCCAATTTAATAGCAGACAATTAACCTACCAGTATGTTTTTAGACTGTGGGGAGGAAACCAGAGCGCCCGGAGGAAACCCACACAAAACATGGGGAGAACATACAAACTCTACACAGATAACGCCATGGTCGGGAATCGAACTCATGACCCCAGCACTGTGATGCAGAAGTGCTAACCACTATGCCACCATGCTGTCCATTTTTGGGAAGTTTCATGCCTACATATTTCAGTGACTCGTTACATATTTATGCTACATGCAGTGATCCTTATCTTTTATAATGACACTTGATAGTGTCATCCCTATTAAATATTTTCATGTTTTTAACAGTTGTTTATCTACTGATGTTTATAACTTCACTTTTTATACAGATTAACCACGGTGGAGGGTTAGGGCCATGTAACGCGGGTATGTTGGCATAGTAATAATCACCAAGTGGGGCAAAAATGTGAATCCGAGGCCTGTTGTGGTATTGCTGTTAGTATTGCAGGTAATATTCAGGATTGCATTTTAAATTTCACAGCTCATTCTATCCATGTGTGTACATGCTATGAAACACCCTTAACTGAATTGTCATTCCCTAAATGTAATGTGCGTCAGTGGCAGCTCAGTGTGTTGGTATTGGTAGGATCTGCAGGAATATGTCAGCATATACATCCCTAGTGCATTATGCTTGGTTACATTGCACATACACAATTTTGACACAATTTCCACAGGGTAATCTATTCAGAAGATAGAATGAGGTCGCAGCAGTCATGCTTAATATATGGGTTAATGATGTTGCTACCACACACTGGTCATGTACTGCCTGAGTGTTTCAAAGAGGGGGGGGGGGGGCAGTTTTTGTCTTACAGATGTATTGTGTGATTAAATGTTACTGGTGTATGTTTGTTTACTACAACAGCTAGTGTTGTACCTTGTTAGCATCAGTATGTCTGGTTTTCTTCTTCCTATTCACAAAATCAACTTCGTCATAGAATAAAAACAATGTCTGTGGAAATAAATCCCAGGTAAATAAAGTAGATATTGCATTTACTACACGTTTGCCTTTTTGAAATAAACAATGTTAGGGATTCATATGCATTTTAAATATTTTATTTATAATGAAACCATGCAAGTGTAAGAAGTGGGGAAAAATATAAAGATTATGCAGTTTAAAGATGCTGCTATTGTATGTCATTGTAGATTAATATGTTACATGTAGCTCCTACTGACTGGAGTGGGGAATTTACACTTGGCTCTTTTGCTTAAACCTGCATATCCATTGGCCTAGAACATAAAATGGTCAATTTAATGTAGGATTCAGGAGCCAGTCAGGTTAATCTAGTAGCCAGTGGGATCTCTTATAGAGCCAGGAAAGATCCATTGACATTAATAAAAATGATTCCCAAATGTTAAAGTACCAACAGTCCTTTTTTATTAGGTATATTGGCCACTTTTTCCTTGGATTTGTCCACACCTGGCTTAGAAGCATTAAGTAAATTGCATTATGGTAATTTTGCAAGTGCAGTCTAATACTCTTTTAATTAATCTTAATTAATCATTAGTGATGGGAATTCTATGGGTGAATATTAAGATTTTAAACTTGGATCATATGTCCATCTGTTTATGGAACAGGATCTGTGGCCACAAAACAATGGTGTACAATAGGTCCCTCTTGTTCTGATCCCTTCATAGTAAATCTCCTACCAAAGTACATTGTAAGATTGGATGGTGCTGCCCACTGGCCAATTTGACCAGCCATTCATGAATAAACCTGTGGGACTTCTTCATCATGTCACCCCATGGAAGATGCTAAATACATATGATGTAAAACATTGATGTTCATAGAAGTTTTTAAAGACATGAATTATGTCATAGAAGTAGTAGTAGGATAAATATCTTATGTTTCCATGACCTACACTGTAAACACTCTGAGACTCTCTCTGCAACTTTAACCTGTACTGAAAAATGGTGCTATGCTTTTAGCCAGTTGGTTGGTGCTCATAAAAATGTGATCAAATTTAGTTGCTTTAGGAAGTCTCTTGTCTGCTTTGTGTAGGGACTGGAGACAACCAGACAGGCTTCAGTGGGAACGAATAAAAGAACATTACTTTGTGAGCACAATCTTCTGTTACCAGTCACTACTCAACAGACGTTCAATCAAAATGCTAATAGGAAAGGCAACATGGGAACGAGGTTATTGTAATACTAATTGATAGGATAGAGGATGTGTTTTGATAAGTGCTGCTGAAGATATTTTTCTGAAATACGATTCTCTTTAATTACAAAGACCCTAAAAATAAAAAAAACAGATGACTCATTGGCATTATCCTTGGTAATGGTTTAAAGACTATGTCCAAGTTAAAAACAGTTAAAGGAGAAAAAACTCATTTAAACTAAATCTGTAAATGATGGTACTCTGTTATTTAAACCTTACTGCCTGTTTTGCATTATAATGAGGATTGTTCTGTCTGAAGCACTCCTTTGGAAATATACACAGTCATTATTTTATATGCACTTGGCTTCACATTTTTATGCTGAAGCCGTTATGTACTTTATGCAGTTATAAACTGCCTCGTGCTCCAAGCGGTAGTTAGTTAATTAAGACAATTATTAGATTTCTGAATATATTTTTTTTTACCCTGTGAATGTTATATTGTAGATAGAGTGAAAGCTGTGACCTGTGAGCTAAGCAGTCTAGAATAGTTCTGTAAAACATAGATTTCAGTCTGTTATTTGGTTGTTAAGTCTAATGTAGAGATCCTAGAAATGAATTGTGGTCTATCCTGCCAGGTCTCTGTGACTGTGTCTTGTCGTAGCCAGCTACATAAGATCAGTGCCGTAGATGAACTGATGTATGATTGCAGCCATTTGTATTACTGCATGTATACTGGGGCTAATGAATGCAGTATGTGCTACAGAATGGAAGTGTAAAATATACAACGTGACTTAGAGTTGTGAGCGGGCCTAGTCTGTATTTAAAATTCAGTGTATAAATAATTATTGCCCATATGTATATGCAGTATTTGCACTGCATGCAAACATTTGCATCCCCTGCAGGGAAAAAATATAGGTAGCCCAGTGACCCAGCCCAAGGTAGCCTAGTGTGGGACTGGCCTAGGGGATCGATCAATTCTAGATATTTTAATAATGACATTATGGGCTATGGGGTCTGTACACATTCCTACTGGTTAACTAAAGCAATGTTACTTGATCCACTTCAGTACTTTTTTTGCCTTCCCTCAGTTCACCCAGCTATTACAGCTCTCCACGACACAAATCTTTATTTCATGTCAACCAGTGGCCCACGCTGTCCCCACTCAGTGTGTCTCCTAGACAAGTTAATAAGATGGAAGGCTCCCGGGAGGCCTGAAGCCAGTGAACATTATCACTTGGAAGCAAGGCAGAAATACTGACACATCAGAAATGACTTCAAGCCTATTAATTGCCCTTTCTTCTCTGGCAGGTCTTTGAGAAAAAAAATGACAAATTGAAAGGAAGGGTAGTTCACCCTCCCCTAATCAGCATCACCTTCTCTATCCCCGTAAAACAGCAAGTGTAAATCAAAGTGTACATTTACCTTTATATCAATTACACACTCTGAAACGGAGCTTTACGAACAAACAGTGAACAATAATACAAAAAGGTAAACATTAATAGTTTGCCATGTGAAAAATTGCAACAGCTGGCAATGACTTAGAGGGGCATTACTATAAAACAATTACTGTACCATTCATAATTAAACGGCATGGGACAGTAGTGGCTTGTGTACTGCGTGATGGTCAAGAGCTCTGTTCTGAAGCTTTAAAGTCTAGTTATTGACATCAGACAAGAAGGCAGTCATTCTGTGATCTGAACCCATATTCATGAGTTTAGATTGATCTATGAATTAGTGTCATGACAATGACGCTTGTCAGTGACCACTAGTCCATAGGAATTAATGTGCCCTCAATGGCTGCCCCCACTGTGCCCAAGCAATGGGTAAACTTTAATATGGACCCTGCTGCCATTCCAGGAACATTCATTGGTTTCATTCCTGCTCATTGCATAGGTATGTATCAGCCTTGTATTTAAATAAATCCATTGTCTTGTGTCTGTATTATACTATGAGATTGGTGTTCTGTGTTATATTTATTAATCCTATATGTGTTTTACCTTTACACAATAAGACCTGTATCTACCAGAGGAATGATTGCATTTAGTTTCTGATTTGTTACAGTAAGATCCTAGATCTCTGAGGTGCCCACTGTTTACAGTACTGATTGAGGATGCCAGTTTGTTGGCTGTGAATATCATACACTGGCTAAGGTATAATGATCAGTGCTTTATAGTGCAGGAATACAACCTGCTTAACACAATAGGTGCTCTGGGACCTTGGCATTCAGGCTATAGCACAGACAGTGCAGCAGATGACACTTCCACCTTTCACAGAATACAGTACATATTTCTGACATGGTTATAAATTATTATGACATAGTGGTGCCGATTTAGAATTAGGTGCAAATTTGCAATCAAACATATTCTATATAAAGTTTTTTTCCTGTAATATGAAGCACTGTGTATAAAATTGTGTAAATTGCATGTAGAAATGACCCATGTATTTCCCTGCACTGGCCTGCCATTCTCCTTTATATTAGATTGTATAACATCGTTCCTCACAGTGACTGCTGTAGGAGTATACATCTGACGATTTGTATCTGTGTGACATAATTACTGTGTTGTAGTAATTTACTCTTCTATGACTGTCTGAGTGTACACATATCTGTACTTTTTATTCTTGGGAAAGCATGACAAACCATTTCATACCAGTTCAAGATGTTTGTAACTCTATTGAACACAGGCAGTAAATAGCATGCTGCAAAGCATGTGTGTGTAGCCTTATTGTATGTAGGTGTAGACGTGAGGATAACAGGAGACTTGGCTTTTAAATAAAAGACTTTAACAGCATAGCCAAGATCCAAATAATGGAATATATCAGCCTGATGACCTGTCGATCAGTTTTTCATTATTAATGTACTTTAATGACTTTCTTAGAAATGTCTATAAAATAAGTATGGTGGTTAGGATACCTGTGACTTATGCATGTTTTAGTTAGTTTATCGTACACAATTGATTTGAAACCATGGTGTGACCCATATTTTGGATTTGCAACCCAACCCCGTGTTGCAAACTGTTTTAATATTTTTACATAGTTCTACATTTGCCAGAAAGTATCACACTTAGGTTGCACATACAAGGGTGCAGATAACTGCTGCACATGACATATCCTTAACCCACTGATGGCAGGTCGCTAGAGAATAGAATGGATTTGTTGTTTTGTGCAGCACACACAATTGCTCACTTTGTTTTTAACTGCTGACTCAGCACTTCTTGGACCTTTTTCTCATTTATACGTCTACAAATGCCCTGATCTAAGAGTTTTAGTGGGGAATTCAAGTCCCTCCCATCAGCTGCTGGACATCACTGAAATCCGGCTCCACTCATTTTATGTCCATGGTACCTGAACGGTTTCTTGGGCACTTCTATGTGGTGTGTGGAAAAATCTATGATGTTATGCCACAGAGTGCACTCCATGGTGCATCAAAGGAAATTGAATATTAATATGCTTAAAACTTTATTGGATATAATGTTTCATTTTTTTTAAAAAAAGAAATTACTTTTTACCTTTTTGTTTCCTCTTAGAATCTTTCTATTTTTGTATAGTTATTGCACATCCTGAACAAAATATTGGACAGTAGTGAAAAAGTATTGTTTTGCTTCTATTTTAAAATGAAGTGAAAGTTTCTCTGACTGTTAAAACTCTACTACCTGATCCTCCTATTCATACACCGTCCTTTGCCACCATTTAGAGAAATGGCAGAGCCCCAGGAAAAACATCTGCATACGGAAGTCCACCGTAGCTTCAGTTAGGCGGGGCACCTTGATTAAATATTTTATCTATGCGATAGGTCAATTTTTAAAAGGAATTCTGAAACTTTTAGTTACATATGTTGTGAACATTGTTGGTTTTTAAGCATTTTAAAACCAAGAGAGGGAAAAGAAGAAGAATGTTCATGTGAACATTCTCTTTTTGTTTGCTTGGCTTTGAAATATACAAATACTAAAGGAGCACTATCTACAACAATAATGAGTAGATATTGACATCCAAAGTCTAGTGTGGAGTAGTAAATTTTGTTGCTTTGTATTATTTTGCAGAATATAAGTTTTACAATATTCACTCTCCCCTATCCTTTGTGTTCTTCATGCCTTAAAAGCCTATTGCCATAGATAAACCATTATAATATAACTTGTATATATGTTTTTTTTTCCTTTATTTTTAAATAGCAATTATTTTTGCAATAATTGAGCAAGGCACCATTGTTGGAGCAACTCCTCTGAGTTTATAAAAGTTTTTATGATGCCTGCTCCCAACATTGGTAAAACATTGATCTGCCACACCTTTCCCCCCAGTTGTGGAGAACAGTAAGTCTCTGCTACCACAATATTTTACCTAGACTGTATTGATTAGCCTTAACAATGGGATGCTGAGGTTGCCTGTTTTCTATGCTTGCATAAAAGTAAGAGTTAGAATTCATAGTACACAAATGATCAATTAAACAATGGACTTTAGCAGTAATTATTGTTAGCATTGTAATGTAGTAAACGACATGGCTAATATCTCTCTCTCTCTCTCTCTCTCTATATAATAAAAAAAAAAATATATATATATATATATATATATATATATATATAATGTGTGTGTGTGTGTGTATATATATATATATATATATATATATATATATATATATATATATATTCTAATCTTTTATTTATGTGATGTGACATAGTTTTCCCGTTGAATGGAATATATCTTGTAATGTCTGAATATAAATGTTAAAATACTTTCCTGCATTTGCCCAATGTAGCACAACAAAGTGAATTTTCTTAACCATTCATGCGCCATGCACTTTGTACACTACACCATTGTCATTCCAGCCATACAACTGTCTGCTTAGTTTATTCCCATCACAGTTGGACACATTGATTATGACTTTTGATGTCAGCAGAGAGTCGCTAACTCGAGTTAGATCTGAACTTTTTCTAGGATGACATTTAAAATCTTTTGAGCCGTGTCATAATTCTTATCATGATTCATGGCACAAAATACAATTTGGTGGTGCAGGAATGCATGCCACTTGCTTTTGCCTTTCATGCACTTTTGCTGTGAAGAGTTGCATCAGAAGCAGGTGGGTGGGTACAATTACAAGACTGGTATAATTTCCATCTTCTTTTATTCCACAGTTTGGATAGAGAATGCAGGTATAGCCTACTCAAATGAACACCAGTGCAGAACTTCCTTTTCTTAAATAATATATATATCACAATATTATTTCCTTTTTTTTGGATAAAGAAAATTGTACACCGTGTTGACTCTAGTGGCACTGTTGATATTTCTGTCTACGGTGGTCTTGCATTTAAAAAGTATAAAATAAAAAAAATGTAGATTTCAAATAATCCTCAATTGCATAAACAAACACTGATTGCCCATAAATAGTTTCAAATGTTTTGTGCTGTTGCTATTAAGGTTTTTGGAGAAATTATTTTTTACTTTTTACAACTTGTACAGATATGGACAGAAGGAATTTGACCATGAATTAAACTGTGCTCCGTTAAAGCATAACTACTAAATATATATTTTATGCCTCTCATTGCTTAGAATTCCGTAATCCATTTCCTGCCCATCCATGTGTGTGATGTGCATCTCTCTGCCACAGTGTTTACTCTGCTTTCTTCTATTTATGTCTTTGGCCACACAGTCAGCATGTATATGCCCTTCATTTCCAACTGCTGGGATGTAATGCTTAGTTTGATCTGGGATGTCTTTTGATTAGGTGGCCTGGGATAGGTCTGTTCAGCCATTCTCTCTTTGGCAGACCAGCAGAAGCCTACAAATCTGAGTAATCCCTTCAGTGTCACACAGCGTCTGTTACATTGTGGGATGGAAGAGCATTACAAACTCATTTCACTCGTTTACTCTGAAAGCTGTACATGAGCGCCTTGAGTGACATTGATTATAATTGATGATTTCTGACCTTCAGGAAAGGCACTTGCTTATCATAGAGCCTTATTTATTTTTTCAGCTCTTACTTTGCTGTTGTGAATGATGCAGAAATGCTGACAAATAAGTCCACTCTCCAATGTGTGGTCCTCAAATACAATAAAATTAGGCCATGATCACCAGTCACATTACACTTGAGAGTGGGGGGAGAATTCTCTCTAAGGTAGCACAGGACAAGAATTCAAATTGGTAAACCATATATGCTCTTTGAACATACATTGTTCAAAGATATGTAAATGGAAGGTGCATCACTTACAATGGCATACACTGGTCTTTGTCTTATACCAGCATACTGCTCCCTTCTGCCTACTGGAAGAGAGCCAAGTTTAGGCTGAACAACCCACTTAAAGTAGTTGAGTAATGGATCAGGCGTTAACATAGTTAATGGTCACATAGCTCATCCTATACTTTACTAAAGTTGTTTGAACTTGAGATTGCATTCTCAAAAGGGAAGATGTCATTTATTTATTTCTCCTAGGTTGCAATGGACAGTGACAACCAGCATATAGGCTAATCAATTTCCACACAAAGGAAGATGGTTTGCTGGTTGTGTAACTAGGACTCATTGATATATTTTTACCACTATTTTAGGGCCTTGCTCTTTATTTCACTTTGTTTTGATGTCACCATGTCTTTTGTGTAAGCCTCTTTAATAAAACTAGTTGATTAAACACCTTCCCTCAGTGACCCAATCACGTACAGCAAATATCTGTATTAAAGCTTTTGAATGTTGAAGATTTCAAAGTTCCAGTAGTGATTTTAAATAGTGAATCGGAAAACATAATTACATATTTATTTAACACTGCCCCTGCAACAGTTATCTTTAAGGGATCAGAAGTGTAAAATTGTCTATTATATATATGGTATGCTTACCCTCTATTTGTTTTGTTTTAGAATTTTATTACTCTCTTTGTAGTATGTGTGATTAGTGGGAGCTAATTCAAGAAAGTGATCACATGGCTTTCTAACCTGCTTCAAATAGCCAGTATAAGTTTTTTAATCTGTTCTGCTTTTGTGACTGTAGTAGTTCCGTGTGCCTGGCAGAAAAAACTTGGCACAAGCACATCAACTTTATGTAAAATAGATGTTTCCTTTCTACTTTTGACAAGTCTGTGTACAGCTCTGTGTTTGACTAATCTTCTTCCGACGCCTTACTTGGGGAACTGCATCAGATGTTAACCTTCTAATTTGTCTCATTTAAAAAAAAAAAAAAATTAAATGTGTAGGAGATGTTGATGAATTAAGCTAGGTACACACTACACGGTTTTCGTCCAATAATCGTCTCAATCAGCCGACATTACGTCCGCTCGTTCAAAAGTCGGGTCAGTGTGTGTAGTGTTCCAATCTCGTTTCCGCTGTGTAGTGCGTATGAACTTCCGACCGATCCACAACAGTGAGTACGAAATTAGTGATTGCTCACGACAACATGGCTGTAAAAAGTCGCTAAAGGGACGGCTGCTCTTCCCTTTATCATCCTAAACAAGGCTAGTGTGTATGTAGTCCATGGACCGAGAGATCCGACCATCGATCGCATGTAAAATTGCTCGGCATAAAAAGTTGGTGGAAATTTCTGTAGTGTGTACCTAGCTTTAGACATGTAGGTGACTACATGACTAGATAGTCTAGATTGTTAAATTGTGTCCAACAATGATGTTTTGAATACATGATAAGTAGGTGATATGAGAGACCTATTTGGAATGTACTTTCTTTTTACCTCTGTAGTTGTGGATTCTTTTTTTAAAGGAATCTTTTTAGATATTAAGATCAGCCATTCTATACTGTAAGGAGAGCTATTCACAGCAACATAAAAAGTAAAAATAAATCCACCACACACTTTATATTAAAGACTGATTTTCAGTTTCGAGTAGGATTCCTTAAATTTAAACTATTCAAAATATGACTTCCCTTGGATCCATCTTACCGGCAGTTCCTAACATATATGCCATGACAGACCTAGGCGCCAGGTAAGTGATATACTGAATTAGTATTTAATTTATAGAAAGTCGGTTGTTAGAAATTCAGTTATACTGTACATAGCTGTTTTATGGGCATATGCTAAAAGTTTTTTTAGTGCTTGCTGTGGGCAGTGTACTTCTCTCTAAACAGTTCTCCTTGTTTATATCATCAAGCTGTATATTTTGGGTCAATGGAAAGAAACCAGATGTGTACTTATGGATTTATTTTCTCATCTCCTTTAAAATTCCCCCAAGTCTGTGACATCTCGCTTACCTTTGTAGAATAGGGAATAAATTGAAATGATTCATTTTTATCATCCTTACTTAGTACCTGTCAGAGAAGTACAAAGTGCTTCAAATTTCCACTTACTGGTGTAATGTACGTGAGGAGGCCGGCTTGTGCTAATGAGCAAAGAATTATAGTCATTCAAAACCATTTTCAGTAATAAGTTATGAGAGTAGAAGCCTCAGGCGTAACAACTAATTGATATTTCTTTTTAATATTCAACACAATTTAAACTGCATCCTGCAATCTTAAGAACATGGGGTCTGACTTGTTGTTCTGATTTGACTACTGTTTGTTTTTTGTATAATGTGAATGGCAGACTATATTTCCACTGACCGGCGTTATTCTGGAAATGAAGTGAAGAATAGGCTGATAGGTGCCTTTTTTGTTTCCCCTTGTGCTAATGCTATTCCCTAGAGGTAAATGGGAAGGGGCAGCATTATCTTCATGAAATTCTAATAAAGCCTCAATTTAGAATCTAAAGGTTTCCTTTACTTTGTGGAACTGTACCCTGGATTCTTCTAGCTAATTTCCTGCTGATTAGTTGAGAGACAGCCACTGTTAATGTTGGCCTTAAGGATGAAATTATCTGCTAATTCTTATGTCCTCTCACAGGTGGCTAGTGCAGCATTTAAAGAGGGAGAGATTTTCTTTATTCCTTTTTGCTTTGTTCTCGCAAATGAATCAAAAGGGAAAACCATAGTATAAGCCCATGAAGGAGACTGTTATTACACTTTATTTTTATCCTGCACAGATATTCCTAGCTTGCGAGCGCAGGTGTTGAGGTTAATAGGAATGTATTTCCCAGTTGGCCATTTGCTGGAGGGATGCCTGAGAAGGCTGTGTAGGGAGAGATTTCAAGTTGGGATGAAAGAGGTGAAAAAAAACTGATATTTGTGTAACTGAGAAGTCATTTTGTTAATTTATAACAAAAGAAAAAAGCAGCTTAATTAACATTTTGCCTAAAAAGCCAATTGCAAATCAGTGGTTTGTTCACAATGCTACTCTTTTTTCCAGTCCCTGTGTTAGCCACCATTATTCAGTTACTTATTGATGTATTTTGTTCCTTTTTTTTTTAATAGTCAGTGCACAATAAAATGGAAACACAAACATAAAGTTACTTAAGGTGAGGGGCTACCATGTGCATTCAGTCCAGCCTGTATGCACTCTGCCATTGAGGTCCACCAATGTCTGGAATTGTGCAGGAGGAATAGAATTCCAATCTTCCACAAGGAAGTCACTCAGCAGACACCTGGTTGAGAACACTGCCTCAGGTGTCCCTCCAGAATATCCCATAAATGCTCGGTTGTGGTCAGATTTAGGGTCTGAGAAGGCCATGACATGTGGATAATATTGGGGTCATGCTAATCAAAGTATTGGGTGACCACACATACTCTTGTGAGCTTCCTGCAGTGCATCCCAACTGCTCTATTATGTCCCATCAGCCCATTTTGGTAATATTGGCTGCTCGTGCTATGGGTTGAAATTTGTAATTAATTGGTCAGCAGTTGCTCACCTGTTTTGTTCTGTACTTTGGATTTATGCACGGATAACAATGATGGAGTCGGTGCTTTTGCCCTTTGCTGCTGATGATTTTGTTTTGGACATCAATACTAACATAAGCTTACATACTTTTGCTTGTGAAATATTGGCAAATTGAGCTTTCTTGATCACTGTAGCTCCTCCCAAACACCCCATCAATCAAAGTCACTGAGATCTCTTCTTGCAGCTATAATAGCCATAATTATAGGCCACCAGCTTAGTCCAATATTCTAATATCTAATATCCGCTACCTGTAGTTGAATGTATTATTTTTGTTATGCTAGTTTCTTGACGGATTCCATTGGTACATTCTGGACTCATACACAGGGATGTTAATAATCAGTCTTTCATTGTGCATTCTGAAGTCTGGCAAGTGTGCATTGATGCTGATGTAACATACGGTTCCTGATAAGTGTTTGTGTCTAGTCAATTTCAACATTGTCTATATTAGGGTTTCCCATATCCAGTCCTCAGGGCCCCATAACAGTGAAGGTTTTCCATATCTGTGGATCAGATGTATGGCTTAGTGGTTAGCACTTCTGCCTCAGCACTGGGGTCATGAGTTCAATTCCCGACCATGGCCTTATCTGTGAGGAGTTTGTATGTTCTCCCCGTGTTTGTGTGGGTTTCCTTCAGGTACTCCGGTTTCCTCCCACACTGGAAATGCAAAACATACTAGTAAGTTAATTGAATGCTATTAAATTGACCTTAGTCACATGCAGACTATGTATATGTATGTTAGGGAATTTAGACTGTAAGCTTCTATTGGTCAGGGACTGATGTGAGTGAGTTCTCTGGAGAGCACTGCAGAATTAGTGGCACTATATAAATAGCTGATGATGGTGACTGCTCATTACTGGCTGACACATTTTAATTGATCCACAGGTAGTACTAATTATTTCACTTGTCTCCTGAAAAAGCTGTACTGTAAGGCGGCCCTAAGGTCTGGGTTTGAGATACCCTGTTCTATATCATTCACAGGCGTTAATGCCCTGTATATAGTAGAATATTCTGCATGGAAGCTTTATGAACTGTTAAAAGCGAGGATGAAGTACAAGGTTTCAACTCTCATGTATACGAGGCCTCTAAACAACACCAGTGCACTGCACTACTAAAGTATGTTGTGCAATTATAGTGTGAGAAGCCTTTACAATTTATGTGTATTCTCTATATGCAAAATGTGTAAAATTTTTAAGGCACTACTTTCAGATTGTTGAGATTTTTTTAGTTTTTGCTTTTGGGAGGCGGTGGGGGATTGACTCTGATTCCAATAGCCAGATGAGTATGTGTGTGTCTATAGTAGGGAATTTAGACTGTAAGCTCCAAAGGGGCAGGGACAGATGTGAATGAGTTCTCTGTACAGCGCTGCGGAATTAGTGGCGCTATATAAATAAATGATGATGATGATGATGAGTATGCGACCATTAATCAATCACAAAATGCCTTTGATATATGAAATGTAACCCCCATTATAAAACTGTAAGTGGCATAAGGAGTCATCACTGTTTTATTTTATTTTTTTATTCAAGTTTATTTTACTTGATGCATAGACTGTTACTATTTACACTCAAATTGTACTTAAAGTGGGTGTCAAAGGCTATTGGTGGTACTTACCAGTTTCAGCATTGGGATTGACAGTATTTTTTTCTTTTTCCCCCTCAAATTATTTAGCTTTCACTACATGTAAATAAGAGCTGTAGGTTTATGTTGCTCTGTGAATTTGTATTAAGAAATGTCCCATCAGTTGTTCTGCTTCATTTCTGGATACTGCGGACTGCTTCACTTTGTAACTTTATATTTGCTGCAACCTTTTTATCTTTGCCAGCATTATAGACACAATGTTATTCCAACCCCATGTCACACATCTTCCCATTCTTTTTGCATGCCCAAAGTGATATTGTCTCTTTCCTCATAAAAGACCTATGCTTAAAAACAGTTTGCAGTCTGGTTCAGCTAGGATGCTTTTGTTAGGCAAGGGCCTTAGGCTACACTTTGTGGGTTAAATTTACATTTGTTTCATTATGTTGTAAAAGATAAAATGCAGTATGCAATGCTTTGGATTGCATAAGTTGCAGGAACTGCATGATGGGGCACAATGGGAGAGAATTTAATAGTTTAATGCAGGATTTAGACATCATTAAGTACGCATCAGTATCCAGTATCCAACAGTGGTCTAGTCCATCTTCTCAGTGTCCTTTTCAAACAATACATTATTTTTTTCTAAAGATTAAAATTATGATTGCTCTTTAAACTTTAGAGCTATGTTGTGTCTCTGGGATATGGATGCCAATAAAGACGTGAAAGACCTGCAGGCCTCTTAGGATGAAATGAACTGTGCTAGTGCCATGACAACTAGGAAAACAAGAGCTACATAGAATTTTTTACTAATGAGGGCCCCTTGTTATCAAGTGTTTAAGAAAAGGCTCTCAGAAACCTAGAGATACATACCACTGTAATTATATGGTTTCTGAGTAGTTGCATCGCTTAACATTGCATTAGTAACATGTCAAATTTAAGAAGGTATCAATACAAAGTCACCTATTAAGATATTAAATGCATTTGAATTGTGCAAGATAGAGATAAATTTGTAGTCGGGGACAAATAAGGGGGCAAAAAGAGTGGCAAGGCCGGAACCTCCTCTGGCTACTGACTAGGTAGCATGTCCAAAAGCTGCTAAGTAATCCCTCTGCGTCTTGAGGGGGACCTCAGACTGCAGGTTTTCCTACTATAGTGTGACCAGCCCAGTCTCTCTTCACTGGAGCTTGTTTCCACTTTAACAAGGGGGGACTCCTCCTGCTTAGTGTGAACCAGCCTAGGTCCTCTAGTGCTGGTTATGGATTTGGATGGGGAGGGGGGAGAGGTGCTGCCTGTATTCACTTACTACAGATTTACCACAGAGTTTTTCTATGCATCTCAATGGGGTTTTCAATGCATGTGCAGATATCTCCTGTGCTCATTCCCCTCTAACTAAAATCTGTAATCTATCTCTTTCTACTGGTATTTTTCCATCTATATTCAAGCATGCAGTGATTACTCCCATTTTAAAAAAACAGAATTCTCACCCTAACTCTCTCATAAATTACCGCCCCATCTCCCAGCTCCCATGCCCCTCCAAGCTTCTCGAGAGAATTGCCTACACACGCCTCACACACTTTCTTACAGCAAACAACTTATTGGATCCTCTTCAGTCAGGCTTTCGCTCTCAACACTCCACAGAGACGGCGCTGACCAAAGTTGTCAATGATTTTATCACAGCAAAAAATAATAACTAATACTTTCTTCTAATTCTCCTGGATCTCTCTGCTGTTTGACACTGTTGACCACTCTCTCCTCATACAAACGCTGCAATCCCTAGGTCTTGAAGGCACTGTCCTATCCTGGTTCTCATCCTACCTATCTAATCGATCTTTCAGTGTTCAGTTCTCTGGATCCACCTCTGCTCCGCTTCCTTTATCAGTTGGAGTACCACAAGGCTCAGTCCTAGGTCCTCTGCTATTCTCTATCTACACCACTTCTCTTGGAAAACTAATAAGCTCCTTTGGATTTCAGTATCATCTCTATGCGGATGATACACAAATTTATCTATCCTCTCCTGATCTTTCACCATCTGTGTTGTCTCGCGTTACTGACTGTCTTTCTGCAATTTCATCTTGGATGTTTTCTCGCCAACTCAAACTCAATCTTTCAAAAACTGAATTAATAATATTCCCACCCAAGAACAGAAGCTTCCTGCCTGACATTTCTATATCTGTCGATAACATGACCATAAATCCCACCGCGCAAGCTCGTTGCCTAGGTGTAATCCTTGATTCACAACTGTCGTTTATTCCCCACATCAACTCTATATCTAAATCATGTTACATACACCTAAAGAACATTTCCAGAATACGCACATATCTGACACAAGACACCGCAAAAACATTAATTCATGCACTCATCATCTCCCGCATCGACTATTGCAATTCCCTCCTTACTGGTCTTCCCAAAGGCAGACTTGAACCCCTACAATCTATTTTGCACGCAGCGGCTAGACTGATTTTCCTTACAAACCGTTATTCCTCTGCTGAGCCACTCTCAGTCTCTACATTGGCTGCCTGTATTTCAACAAATCCAATATAAAATTCTTCTACTAACATACAAGGCCATCAACAAAATTGCACCGACATACATTTCCTCACTTGTCTCGAAATATCTCCCTACTCGACACCTCCGTTCTGCACAAGATCTACGTCTCTCCTCCACTCTCATCACATCCTCCCATTCTCGGTTACAGGATTTTTTCCGGGCTGCACCTACTTTGTGGAATTCCCTCCCTCGCACAGTAAGACTTTCCTCTAGTCTTCAAACCTTCAAGCGTTCACTGAAAACCCACCTCTTCAGACAAGGTTGACAATACCTCAACAATCATCTTAATTTCCCTAGATTACCCTATTACCATCCTCTACACTGCTAACGCAAGACAACAACCTTCTGACCAACATTGCAACACACACAGCACACTCAGTACTTTTACCTTTGCAGTCTGGCTGGTCCATTGTGCAATATGATGTAGCACATGCCCTTGTGTTTCTAACTCCCATTGTCCTATAGATTGTAAGCTTTCGAGCAGGGTTCACTTACCTCTCTGTCTGTATGTATTACCAAGTATTGTCTTATTAATGTTTGTTCCCAATTGTAAAGCGCTACGGAATTTGCTGGCGCTATATAAATAAATGTTGATGATGATGATAAATTGGTTCAGTATGATATTTGGGGGTTGTAAAACATTACTGCATGTAAAAGAAAAAAAAAAGTTAATTGAAATAGAACACTTTGGGAATCACAGTTGATGAGACGTTTGTTTAAAACACCATGGCATGATATGTATGGCCGAATCAGAGCTACAACTAGACATTTTAGTGCCCTAGGCGAGAGAGAACACTGGCGTCCTTCCATCTTGGTGGGAGTGACAGTGGATGTCTCCAAGGTGAGAGAGAACACTGGCGTCCTTCCATCTTGGTGGGAGTGATAGGGGTGGCACACTGCAGAAGGAGTTGTTCTCACCCCTGTGGGAGCGGCCATAGTCCTTTACAAGCTAAAGACCGCCCTCCAGCCTCCTACCTCCCCAGGCCTCATCCGTTCTCCACATTGTTTCATGTCAGCATGAATGTGAGTGGCTATCTCTGGGACCCCCCTTTATACTCAATCACACCAGAAATGCATTGTGCACCACTGTTAGTTGCAGAGCCAGTGAGAAATGGGACAAAATCCTCACAGCTGGAAGCAGTAGGGACTTTCCCTTCAGAATTGGAACAAGCGGTTTTTCTCCTTCCTAGTCTTGCAGCTTTGGCAACATGGTGCTACTGCTGTTGTATTAAGCTTACACCCATTCCTCCCCACCATTCTCAACATTAAATTAATATAATTTCCAATTAATAAATAAACCCATTGCCCCCAACCAGCCTCAATATCAAATTTCTCCCAATGAGCCCAGGCATTAATTTATTAAAATCTACCTTTAATAAAGACCCCTTAATAGCCCTCAAACCAAACATTGTATTAGTAGCCCCATCACGCCCATATAATAACCCCACCAGCACTAATTTCCACATAACATTAATACCCCTAAAAATATCACTCACTTGCGCTCCAGTTGGGATGGTGGATCTGTTCCACCAACTCTCTTCAGTCTCTAAAGTGGGAGGGAGGAGAGAAATGTTTAGGGAAGGGGAGAGTGGAAATGGGAAGAGGGAAGTTAAGGAAGGGGAGGAGAGAGAGGGAGGTGGGGGATGGGAGAAACAGATCTCAGATCCGTACCGCTAAAATAAGGTGGCTAGTACCAGGGGGACGGACCTGAGGGAAATGGAGCAGAGATTTTAGTAAAATCTCAGCCGTAATGGTTCTCAGTGGACTGTTCTGGAGACACGTTGCGGCACTTCACAGCCATTTAAATTCTCCCCTATCTATCATTGTCAGTACACAATGTAACCACTCCTCACTCACACCTGAGCTGAACGCCCCCCCCTTCTCAGCTTTGTTCCCTAGGTAGCGTGATATAAAGCTTACTATATCTGTATATACAGCTCATTGGGTGAAGCAACCATGCTTTGTGTATTTGGCTACAATATGTATGCATTGCACACTAGTCAAATAGACATTTGCATTGTAAACACATAGTAAACAGGACCGTGTATGGTTTACTAGGTAGATGTTGTATTTTTTTTATTTATTTTTTATTTAAGATTTTCACTGCCTATGATTATCCATCAATGAATGTCCTCATTAGTACATGATACATGTTGCATTGCTGTTCAGTTGTTTCACAAAAATTAAGTCCATTACATGGTAGCTATCATCTTCGATATTGTGACTGCCAGGTGGTCTTGTAGTAAGTCGCAGAAAGCACCTTTCTTATGAATAAGTTGGCTAGACCCAGGGGTACAGCCAGGAGGGCATTTAAAAATTAATAGTTTACAACTATTTGATGGTTGAAAAGCCCCATTAATTAATTTGATAGACAAAGGTAAAGTTAACACCTTTTTAAATTGCTTTATGGGGGGAACTCAATAAGCCACTAAGTGTCTTGCAAACATTCCCGAGACACTGTGCAGCGGAGATATTTACAAAAATCGCCCCATAGAGTTGCAAGGAAAAACGATCAGAGATTTTACAGTAGTAACGGTAAAAAAAGCTGCGATGTTTGCGGCTCATTGAATTCCCCCCTATGTGTAAGTTTGGTAGTCCAAACCAAAACATTGATGAGTTAGTAGAGTGTGAATTCTGATTTACAAATCAGTGTTTAACTAATGGGTGATCAAAGTGAGCATAAATACAGCCTACTTTCCTTTCAGATTTTCTTTAGTCTGAAAACTGAATTATAAATTCCCCACCCTCTTTAAGCAGTTTTCTACATGGCTAAGTTATTTGGAAGTAGAATTATCTGGAATGAGAACAAAGTATTTAATGAGATACTTCCAGTATTATAAACGTTGAACTGGTTCTACAGAACCCTTGCACAAGTAGTCCGTTATGTGTTAGTGTGGGGAATTAATATAATATTTAAATAAGAGCCTCAAGGGAAATGGCATGCTTATGTTACAAGGAGAAAGTCTGCACAATTGTGGTCTCAGTCTATTGAACTGGCATATAATTACCTCCACTCAGCACTGCAGTTTGTCATCCAGCATCCATCAGTAGGAAGGCGTTGGGGGAAAATGACATGAAGAGCGAGAACTTCAAAAAATATTAATAACGCTAATGATCTTGCTCTATAAATAGGGATATCCTTATCAATGGCAAATGGTCAGTGGAACGAAGGCAGCTGTTCTGGACTCTGGAGTGGTTTAGTAGTCATTAAATTAATGCTTATGGTATTTACATTTTTAAGTTCATTTCAACCTGCAAAGGAGACCCAGTGCAGTGGATAAGTATACCTGTCAGATGCAACTTAAAGGGCCACTTTCAGATATGAACCTTGAAAGTAAAATACATGATGTTTTGCATACCAGTGTTAAGAGTGCAAAGCTTGACATGCCCATTCCATTACATAAAGAGCTATGGAATTTTCTGGCGCTATATAAATGTAACACCCCTTTCCCTAGCGTGTGCGTGGGAAGCAGAGTGTTAAATTTACTATTACTGAATATCAATCTTCACCTTAATATCTGCTGTGCGGTGCCTCCACCTTAGTCAGTATTTGGTAGTATTTTCTTTGGGTAATGTTGATTGAATCTGCAACACCAGAGGGAGAATAAGGAACTCTCTACCCACCTACTTACGACCTCAGACGCACAAATGAAATCTCAGAACTCCAAACTGGTCTTTAGAAGCCACACCGGCACATGTTTTGTATAGGCGTGGATTACTAAAGTTTTAATTTCGTTTTGTTTCAAAAATATATTTGACTATAGAAAAAGGTTCTTTTAGTGGTAGGTCTATTTTCAATGAAAACAGTTTAAACATTGGACAATAATTATCAGAGCAATATCCTAAGATAGCAGTAAAACGTATACGAATGCTTAAGCAAAGTTGGTATGTTTCTCACTTTCTATCCTCATCACATTGAGGTACCTCTGGCCCACTTATCTACAAGGTAGCTGAGAGCATACACTAAATTCTAATCACAAAAACACTTCTTATGATGATGCACTATTATCACACGAATACCCCATTCATACTGCAGCAAAACCTGGGTTTTTGCCGGGGCAAGCCCAGACGACCCGGGTCGAAGTGCAGTAAGAATGGTCATCAGACCCGGGTCTTTCGGTGGGGTAATTCCCGAGTCTGCCCCGAGAAGCCTGCACTATGAATGGTGCAGGCTTCAAAATTACAATAGGAGCCAATCAGAGCACCTCTTGTGATGTTGCCATGGAGACCCTGGGCAGAACAGTGTTCAGTATGAACGCGGTCTACCTGGGATTTTGACTCCGGGGGAGCCTCTGTCCCCCAGCAATATCCAGAGTTTTTATAAACTTTTAACGAAAGTTAATAAAAACATCATTGATGGTCAGTGGCAGCAACAGGCAGCCAATCGGGGTGTCTGGATAATCCATTATTTATTGCTTATTTGTAAACCATGTCAATATGTACTTAGATTGGCTCTACAACTCGGTGCATATATGATTCGTGAAGCTATAGCTGGTTGGTACTAGGTCTTTATATAAATTCTCCTATTGATATGAATAGTACTATAGTTATTATTTAAATTATATTCATTTACACTCACATTTAGAGCTAGCAAGTATTATAATCTCTTCATTGTGACTTGTGATTACCCCGCCCCTTTAGCAAACCCCCTATTCGATTTTTCTCTAAGTTGAAAGAAGGAGCTTCAGAAAAACAACTACACTGAGGGGCACTTTACTTAAGTAATATACTGGGTTTTAATGCAGCTTCAATTCAAGCTGACAATATATGTTTAGCAAGTAGCTTTCAAGAGTACAACTAATATCACATTGTTTTGGATGCTAGCTGTCATTTAAAGCATTTGCTGTTAGTGTTTCCCAAGGAAAGCGTTATTCTGTAAAATTGAAAATGGTAGTGTGCAATGATTTACTGTGTGTACATTAAGGTGTGTGATTGCCATAGAGCCCCTGTCAATTATGAGACATGGTGAGAATCTGCAGTTGATGAGCCTGGAACAACTCAGTAGGTGTTAAGTCTGAATATGAAACATCACATTCCACATTGTCTCATTTCATTATTCAAATGTAAGGAAACTGACATATATATTGGCTGAAGTGATTGAAAAAAGGGCGTCAGAGTGTTTTGGGATATATTTTTGTAATGCATCATATAAATTGGAATAGACAGATTATGCTATTGTTTTATTTGACTTTGTTTATCAGATTTTTTTCTTCATTTAACAGTGCTCTCTCACTGATGCCAGTGTCTGTTTTACTGGATTCATATGTGCCCCAAGTAAGGTTTACCGGACACTTATTGCCCCAAGTAAGGATTTTGATAGACCTATCACTTTTTGCCTGTCCTCTACACTTTTTTTTCCCCCTTGAAGTAAATTTTTTTATTGGTTTTAATCAAGGTACAAATATGAGAACCAACAGTACATCAACAGGTGTTGTAATACAGTGGTTATTAACAAAACAATATCTATGTACAAAAAATTGTGCCTAAACAGATGTGGGAAACTTAGTTATACCACGGGGTAACTTTTTATACCAAAGTTTTTAAGGGGGTAAGATGAACAATGAGGTGGGGGGATTATTTGGCAATTGTGGGGGAGGAGGGGAGATGATAAGCAGCAATGACTCTCAAGTGCTATGTAGGTGGCTTGGGAGATTATAGCAAATGGGAGTATGTTGCAGTTAAGGGAGGGGTGGCTCCTAGTGATCTGTCCAAGGCGACCAGGCCGTCCGGAATGTAGCAGGGGTGTCGTGTAATTTGGCTGTTATGCTCTCCATGCGGTAAGTCGCCCATACATTCTGAATAGTGCTGGAGAGAGAAGGTAAGGAGATGTTTTTCCAGTGTGAGGCAAGTTGCCAAATTTATTATGTGACGGATTAGTTTTTGTAAGTAGCGAGAGTGTCAGGGATTGGCCTGGGCAGTAATGTGTACAATATAGAAGGCGGCATATTGATGCCGGTGATTTTGAGTATGAGTGAGTGGATTTCTCGCCAGTAGAAGCACATTTTTGGGCAGGTCCACCATATGTGTAGCAGGGTGCCTCTCTGACCGCAGGCCCGCCAGCAGAGATCTGAAGAAGTGGGAAAAACTGAGCAAATGCAGGTGGGGACCCAGTACCAACTGTAGAAACTCTTGAGAACGTTCTCTTTAACCTGAACTGACACTGATGCCCTCTGCGCACTTCTTTATTCAACAGAACTGTGGGCTACGACAGCTGTTTGTCATTCTTTGCAGTATCCAAGGACCATTTCTCTGCACTCATCTTATACCACCCTACAACCTACCACCTCAAAACCTTTTCCTCCCAACTTCTCTCTAAGGGTCACTTCTGCAAATTCATCCTCTTGGACCTTTCTGCTGCTTTGTTGATCAGCACCTTCTCCTGCAAATCCTTCAATTATTTGGCCTTTATGACCCAGTTTTTTCCTGTTTCACTTACGACCTATTGAACCACTCTTTTAACATCTGTGTCTGAAAAAATCCTCCCCTCCTCTCCCACTATATGTTGGTGGTCCCACAAGGCTCTGTTCTCGACTCTCTGCTTTTTACTGTACAGTGCTTCTCTTTTGGAACTAGTTGACTTATTCGGTTTCCAGTACCTCATTTATGCAAATTACAATCTTCCTCTCCTTCCACAACCATTGTTTACTTCTTAACAATTTTGTGTAACCAATTGCCTTTCTATCTCCACATGAATGTCCCAACACTACTTAATGCTTGGCATGTCCAAAATGGAGCTCATCATCTTCCCAGATTTATCACCTCCCCTTAAATCTCCCCCTCTATCAATAACACCACAATTTCCTCAGTCTCCCAAGCCCGCTGCCTTGGTGTCACACATGACCCCATCTCTGCTTTACTCCTCACATCCAATCGCTCTCACAATCCTGTCTCCTTTACCTTTGAAATATTGCATTGTAACAAAGAATTATCCGCGCCAGATGTCTATTCTATAATAATTTTCTACTTGTATTTTATCCCGAAAATATTAGTGGGGTGGACGTCCAGAACAGTTGATACTGTACTGCCTAAACAAAGAAAAAAGAAAGTTCTGATATTGGAGGCAGTATCTTTATTTACCAGTATAAAGACGATAATTAATCTGTTCTTTATTACTTCTCTATAATTAGATTCTTTTTTGGTATATATAAAATATTATGTAGCTTTATTTAGTCACTTAATATAGTATTCTACTCTCCCATTCAAATACAGGTTAAAATGTAGTTGAGTTCTTTTTTTTTTTTTTAATAGTGTGTGTAAGACTCTTTTCTCCTTTTGGGTAAGATCAAATGCAGTAGTGCAGTGCTGCACTTGGTCTTCTGGCTAGAAGTTCGGTTGCATGAGCCCCAATGGGATGTGTCCCTCCAGTGAGCACAGGACCGGTGGTTTCCCAAAAAAGCACTAGTGATCGGTCTGCACCCTCATCTTGAGTACAGTAAGACACGAACACAATACACTTACTGTTTCTTATTCAAAATGTATCTCTTGGTTTTGGCCAGAAATTTGTTTAACCCCATTGGCCATTAAGCACTTTTTATTTCCCATTTATTGACCCAGAGCAATATGGCACTTTGTTCATATTTTTATTTTGTTTTGTTTTGCCCTACATGCCTCGAGGGGTTGGAGTCCAGACCGTTATAGGTGACTCTCTCCCCATGTTATCAGAGGCTCCCTCCATTTACAGTGAGCTGAAGAACCGGTTCCCCAAGCTATGCTGTGCCGAACTCTGGGGAGAAAGGGGCCCGTGAAAAACTTGCAGAAGAGGTAGGCTTAAAGACCCTTTCCTCCTAATATGCCTTCTTGGCCATTTGGGGTTATTAAGGGCCCCCCTCGCTTTGACAAAGGGGGGCATGAAACCCGTTATCCCTCTCTTCTGCTGCCTTCTGGGGCTTGAGGGATGGGAAAGGGATACATGGCCCAACCACTCAGCACTGGCTTTTTGCACAGACTTCAATAAATACTAAACAAATTCTAAATCTCCTTATGTGGTTTACAACTATCTGTAAATTTCATGTGTCTTAACCCATCACAAGACACTATGTTGGACTTAAGAGGGAGATTTGATGCACCACGGTAATGGAAGTATTTTTAAAGCATATATTAACACTTATTTCTGCGTACCTGATTTTTTTCTTTTTTTGTTATGGATTTAGCCATCAGTTACTTCTCACATGATATATCCGAGACACTACTCAATTAAGGGGAGGCCTTCTGAAAGAACAGGGAATTCTACATGCTTGCTTTCTGCCTGCATGGTTGAGCCATGCCCACCTCAGTGAGCTCCTAAAGGGCAGTTACATTATGATGCAGTTGGTGTCAGTTACACATTTTATCCTGCCCACTTGATGTAAAAAGTATGATTTTGTCTTCCTTCAACCATGCTAAATTATATTTTTATTGCTGCCTAGTTATTTTGGATTATTTTACTATATGATAATTCTGTTTTTTTTGCTCTGCCAAAGATTGCCATTTCCCTTCCCCAAAATCAAATGACGACGTATTTTTGCTTTCAGCCACATAGAATAATGAAATGTCGCTCCTCATGATCACTGACAGCTGTTGAGGAAATGTACCTTTACACAACCCGTTTGCACTTTAATATATATTAACAGTGCCTGTGGGATAAATCCAATCAACTCATCTACAAGCTATTATCTGGCTGTCATTGCAGATGACAGAAATGAGGTTTTAGAACTGTGTTTATGTAGTTGACATTTTTCATAGTTATGTCGTCTGTATATATGCATCAGGGAAAGTGATTACTTTAATGCAATCTATAATTTTGCTTTAAGCATGCACAGTAATTGTCTTATTTTCTCATGGCTTGTATTTCGTATTTTCTTTCATGTCTACTTTGCCTTGCTCATTCTCTTCAGGCAAACCTCTTACAGAATGTCAATGTGAGAATGAATATGCAAACATATTTAACGGTGCACCAATACTTGTCTTTGGTGAATGGGCACTGATGTATTCCGATTATGACATGCTCTCCCCCTACTGTGTGCACCTTCATACTGTAGGTTTTTTCCCCCCTTGTCTTTCTTTCCATTTATCCTATGCCACTTTCATCTGACTGCTTTGATAAGCATGTTTTCTCTGAAGAAACTGATCTTATCTCTAACCTTGCCTACGGTCTTGAACAAATAACCTTTCCTTCAAATTAACAAAATAAAAAAATATATATTAGAGGGAGATCATTAGACATCCCATATGTAACCTTGCAATAACTTAATCCATTCACTGCATGTTATGATTTGTGTTACATAACTGTATTCCAGTCAGTTGTGTAAATGCCAGACTTTGGTACAACAAGACAAAATAAAGCAACTCTTAATGTGTTCTAGTGATTGGATCACTTATAAATATCTTATGGTATAAATTTATTTAAAGGAACTAGTAAAGGGCGCTTATTTATATTATTGCAAATGTACTTTTTTTTGATATTGTATGTATTTTGGTAAAGGAAATATCAGGGGATATAGACCAGGGGAGGAAATTTGTTTTTGTTTTAACTTTGCTAGAGGAAATGCATTATTTCTAATGCAATAAGGCTTTTGTTTTGGAAGTCTTTTGCGTTGTTTGGTAGGGAAATTTCTTGTTTGGGGTTTTGTAACTGTTCTTTGGGAATGTGTATTCTGAAACTGTCTATAGAAGGACCCATATTAATCTCCTGTTAATTAGACCTTTTGATGTGTGAGGGTCCAGCACCTGAAGGCATATGAAGGTTTAATTAGACTTGCTGTTAGAGTTCCTGTGTTTAAAACAAGATGCAAGAAACCACAGCAAGTTTTAGGATATCACAGATAAGTGTAAATATTGTTAGCTTTGCATAGCATGTAAATCCATGTGTGGGTAAAGAAATTGCATCCTGATTCAAAAAATAGTTCAGACCTCAGGGGGCTGGCTTATCCTGTGAGGCTGTGTCCAAAACTGTATAAAAAGCACTGTTTTGTATTGAAATTTGTTCTTCTTGTTTCATCTGACCTGCTCACTGGCACCTTCAACCAGTGTGAGAAAATAAACATCACTTGCTTCAAAGACCTGCTTGGAAACTTCTTTATCCCTGTGACCTACAGATTAGACTCAAAAGCTTATCCGTTGCTGGCTGTTTCTGAAATTTGGACCCAGCTTTCTAGTACCACAGCTCTGCCTGCTACCCAGCAGCTCTGGCCAGTGTGATAGGCCAGAGGGGATCCATCCACAGCAATCCTGATCCATAGGAAGAGGTCAGGGGTACCAGCCCAGATACACCAGCAATGGGGTACACTAGCAGCATCAGTTACACAAAAGAAATCCAGTACTGGATGTATGCTGGAAAGGAGTCCAGTGGTGGCAGCAATTGTAAGCCCCTCCTACTGCGGTTAGAGGACGCATTTGGGATAACAAAGGGGAACGGTGGCAAAGTAAGCCCAGCCGGTTCCCAGAAACAACAGACAGGGTGGCATAGGCGGTCCATCCTGTCACAGTGCCAAACACTAATAAAGGCCTTGCAATCATAGGGACATTATTAAATTTTAGAAACTTGTGCCTGAAACTTTAGCTGAAAAATGAAAACGGCATAGTACTTGTTTAATACTTTAGATGCAATTCTCAGTAATCGGGCTTCGTTTCCATGCTGTTTTTTGTCAAAGTTTATTGTACTTCATTAGTTGAAATATAAATTAATTGCATTATCATTGGGAGTGTAGTGTGTGTGTGTCTATGTGTATATATTGTGAAAAGCGTGCAAACAGATGGCTCCTTACAGGTTTTTCTGAAACACTTTGATGTTTATTTTACTTGTCAGGATGGATAAACAGTCTTGGCAATGGCAAACAAAATGAAACTTTCACAGCAATAAACATAATCCAATAGCCCTAAACAATGGCTATCACAGTTAGGTCCCTAACTGGCCACTTGTTGGCACCAGTTTTCCACAAACAGATCAAACCCAGTTTTTTAAGCTTCCTGTCAGGCATTGCTCTGGCTGACTCCTTAATTGATTAGACCAGGGGCTCCACCTGCTCTCCTGCTGTGTGTGTGCAGATTTAACCATCTGCACCACTAGGCTGTGGTTTCCCAGGGAAACCACCACTCTTTCCTCTAGTAGAAGGTGGCAAAATATCCCAATTGCCACAGTATGTCTATATGTATGTATGTGTGTGTATGTATTTATATATGGGTGAGTATGTATTTATTTATATGTGTGTGGGTCTTATCTAGGTGTGGATGTTGTTATGATGCTATGATTGTGTAATATATTATAATATTACACAATTATACCATCGTTACAACATCACACCTACATAAGACACGGAAGTGTTATTTTTTTTTAACAATGTGCTTTTTGAGCATTTTCTTAGATTATACAAGATGTAAAGATGCACTTTGTTTAAATGAATTAAACAGCATGTGTTTTTTGTGGAGGGGGGATGTTGCATCTTTTGTACTCGTGTGCATATTTTTGAAGCTCTGAAAGGTTGAAGCACATCATACTCATTTCCTTTTAAGAACCAAAAAAAACACACTAGTGCATGTTTTCTGCATAATGTGTATGCTATTTATAGATTCATATATAATGCATAATGATTCGACAATGTAAGGTTTGTGCGTATGGACCACACTTGGTCCATTTGCCCTCATTTCTATTTCTTGATATGATAACAGTAGCAAGATGGAGGATGCCCACATAGGAGTTATAGAGACTGGTACAGTGTACATGGCTAACTTACCAAAACATTTCCTGGAACATGTGGCTCGGCTATGTGCGTTGTGCTGGCCCCTCTCCATAGAGATCATTGATCTCTGGTTGTCTATGTCCTCTCTTCACCTGCTTAAAACCAGTACAAGGGAGATATTTTCTACAAGATGTTCATTTGCACATAGTTTTTACTGTATTATGTTAACAAGTAATGCAGCCAAAAAAAAGACAAGCTATTCAGTTATCCATTCGAAGTACAGTTGACAGAATTAGTCTTCGACAAAGTAGACAATTGCCTGGTAGGATTTGAAGGTGGCGGCACTGCTGCCCTCCTTTTTCTTCTCTCCTACCTCTACTTGTCAGAGAATTATGTAGATGTTTTGCTGGCGACCTCTGCTATGCATGCCTTACTGAACAAGATAAAAAGTGCTGTTTGTAGCAGAATATCTATATAGTCAGCAGAAAAGTGAAATAGGTTCCTGGACAGTCATATATCACAGTCACCAGCTAGGACTCTCTTCCCACCATTGACCGTTGGCTAAACTGTTTCAAAAACTCCACCTGTCAACTTACATATGGATGTTTTTCTAACTGGAGATGATAGCAACAGCAATCGACTGAACCAACATGCTAATCAGATAAGAAGGGTCCAACACATATACAGGACCTGCCAGCTTTAGGAGGAGCCTCTATTCCATTGCTGGGTTCTCTATATTTTGCAGCTGTTAGGGTCTGTGCATTGAGACTGAGAGAGGATCAGCGCCTGTGCAATGAAATTGAAGAGGTGGTCATTGTGTGGTCCTGCACAATGACAGTTTGTATAGTTTTGTTGTTGACTATAATTTGTAATATTTTTAACTCCGCATAAAGGTAATTTCAGAAGCTTGATGTAGTCACTTGTGTCTATTAGTTATGGAATTTTACAAATCTCTTTCTTGTTATGGACACTTTATATCCGTAAACCTTAAAGGTGGTGTGTTCATTTAATGATAGGTCTTTAGGACACCAAATATTTTGTGATTACGATCTCCAGATAAGTAAATCTTCTACTGGTCAGGTGGATCTAACAATGTTCCTTGTGACAAAATGCGTAGGTTAAGGGCATGACTTTACATTCAGAAAGACACACTCGAGGAACCTGGAACTGAGTAACAGATTAAATTGGCTGAAATCTGTAATCTTTCTCATTGGCAGTGATCTGATCTGATGTGATTGTGATTATTGCTACATGCTGTGCTGTTTTACACACACATTTCCTCTAAACAGAACTTAAAAATTAATAACAGCGTTTAGTACAATGCTCTCAATATTGCAGGACCTTTTTGGTTTTGAAATAGTAAAATGGAAGGAAATGGCATTGACAAGAATATTGACACCATAGACTTAATATTTGGTAGCACAAAATAACTATAATCACCTACTTCCTATAGCTATGGATGACTATCCTGCTCCGCTCTACTGGCAGTTTGGTCAACTGTTCTTGTGCAAACTGCTTCAGTTCCTCCCCCTGCTGAACCTCCTCCATGTTTGACTGTAGGGAAGATGTGGTTTCATTTGAAAGCTCCATTTTACTTTCTGTAAACATAGGGATGATGCATTTTACTATAAAGCTCTTATTTGGTCTCCTCTTTCCACAAGACATTCTCTCAGAAAGAATTTGGCTTTTTCAGGACTGGTATAGTAAACTCCAGTTAGGTTTTCTTATGCCTCTCTCTCATCAATAAGGCCCTTCTGGGCCTTCTACCATATACCCCCTTTATTGAGTTGGCGACGTATTGTGTGAGATGAAACTGTCCTACCTGGTGTCTGAAGCTCAGCTTGAATCTGTTTGGCAGTTGATTGAGGTGCTTTCTCCACCATTTAAACAAACATGCAATGAAATCTATGAGCAGGTTTTCTCTTGAAGCCACATTCAGGGAGGTTGACTACAGTGCTATGTGCCTTCAACTTCCTAATATCATTATGTGCGGTGGAAACTGCAACATCAAGGTCTCTGGAGATTGAATTCTAGTCTCGAGATTGCCCATGCTTGGCTACAATCTTCTGTCTGACATCATCAGACAATCTTTCTTTTGTCCTTGCTCATTGTAATACACAGAGTGACACAAAAACAGGAGACTGACTCCTTTTTTTCTATTCAAGCTCATTTAATGAGTGATTTTTATATTGTAGGCTACTGCTAATCCTCACAAGTGAGTTCAGTTCCAAAGTGAAGGAGAATCATCTGTCTGAAATCTAATAATTTCAAACTACTTCTAAAAGATGCCAATGATTTTGTCCGGCCAATTCTAAGGTTTTCTATGTAGAATAAGATACAACTTGAAACGACCAGAAAAAACGACCAAATAAAATTTGGAAGTCAAAGCCTAAATATGAAATTATGTTATCCTAAAAGTTTCTGGTTTATTTTTTTATTATAACACAAAGTTATATGGCCGTTTCTTACCCTAAATATTGTTGACAATATTTAATAGACCTCTAAATTTCACTTTACATTAATGGTGTGATTGTAAAATATATAAGGTATTAATTTATATAAAGAAGTAACCATGGACTTAGCCTAAAAATATCACAGTTAATATTGGGCTGATATTAATTAATTAGCATCAAAGACTAGCAGCTTCAGGTTTTTTTTTGTTATTTTACACGATGGCCTGTAAATTGCTATCAGTTTAATCATGATTAAACACGTTGCATTTTATTGTATCATTAATTAAAATGCCTCTAATAATATTGCAAGTCATTGTACAACAAAATATTGCAGATTATCTCGTTACTACAGACAAATTGATGTGCATGATTTGCTCAAGCTTCAGTGTCATTCTGGCAAACAATATGTATCACAAACAAGTAGTTCCAATTGCGTATTAACAATGTTTATCATTGCAGTACAGCTTAAATATAGTGCAAGGGAAACCGTAATAGTAGTTGCTATTCATAGTGATGTAATACAAATGGTATGTACTGTGTGTATATATGATACATGGCTATTTACATACATTAACAACATAATCTGTTTTCCTGTCATGTGTCCTTTTCGTATGCATGGTATCCAGGTCAACAGTAATATTGGTTATCTCTGCCATCCTCACATTCTAGTTGCATTCTCTAGGTTCTCCTCTATGTATCCTCATTATATTGGCTTTGAATTTTCCCAAATTTGTATAAATTGCAACATTTCATGATTCCATTTCTAGTGAAAGAATAAATGCATTCTGTTAACCCATAGAATAAAAACAAGATCACACATTTTTGTAGTGAAATAATTCAAAGTGATGTGAATGTAATTGATAACTGAGAAGAAAAAGTGAAAGCTTACAGCACTTTAAAGTCTCCATCATTTGATCTTCCAAACAATACAGAAATATGGCAATACGTGGTGTTAGTATATAGCAGTCAGGTTGGGGGTCCCTCCTTCCACTATTCCTGTAATAGTACTGCTGGTGCCCACTGTGTACATTGTGTTGAGAATATAATACTGAATGTTTGAGGACTGGTTTCTTGGGGAAGCATTGAAATCTGTATCGGAGGAGGTATGTAGTGAAGGCAGCTCCAGACAGGTTACAGCATCTGGTCAATCAGATGTCACCTTCACTACACACCTTTATGTAACATAGGTGTGAACATTTTCCCATGGTTCCAGTCATCCAACATTCAACAGCATTGTCTTGCAGCATGTTCAAGGAATGGTGGAGTGGTTTAAAGGTGGGCAACCCCTTTAAACATGTGTTGTAATAAAAAATTAAATTAAAAAAATGTAAAAAAAAATTACAAACGTCATCATTTTAATAAAGACAACATATGGAACCATAATAAGCAATTTCCTAACATTTCCAGAGTTTAGATTTAAACATTATTTTGGTATCCCAATATAAACTTCCATTATCATTTGCTCTCCATTGTAGAATGTACTACTTATACTGAACCTCTATGCGCAGCTGCTACAAATATAGGTGACCACAGTAAAGAATAGTGTTTTAAGCTGTCTTAACTTTGTACCCCTAGATGCTGAGCTGTGAAGTTTCATGCTGTCCTGTTGAATTTGGTTCAGTGATATACTACACAACACTATATCCTTCAACATCTCAGGACCACTCGACATAATTTTAATAACATTTAGACATGTCATACAAATATTTGCCCACATAACCTAACCACTGGATAGTATATTATCATACAATTCTTTTATACTAACATAACCTAATCAATGGGCATGATTATAATACAATTCTGTTAATCTCTATGCACAGAACACTACACTCACCAAATATGGCTAAACCACTGGACATTATTATCAGTACAGTTCTGACACACACCTACATACAAAATTGCACTATACCTACCCAATATGGCATGTTGCCTCCTTAAAACACAGGCAAAACTGGTGTTGTTGCAAGGGTGGCATATGATTAATACAATTTGATGCACTTTTAAGCAGAGAATATCCCTGGTGATTAGAAATTAAATCCTTGCTTAAGGTGAGTGGAATAAATTGTTTTAATTTACCTACCCAACATGGCATGACCATTTTCCGACACCAGACAACTCCATACTTAGAATGATTACTGACGTACTTGCCAGTTGAGCAATGTTAAAAACCAGGCACTTGTGTGGCTAGGTCCGCCTTTCCCCACACCTGAATAAGAATACATTTAATTTAATAAATTTTTCATGTTAGAGCCGCACAGCAGATGTTACTGCAAATGCAGTAAGGGAAGTTTTTGTTGCAGGTGTCTTTGAGAGTGACTTGTGTGATCTGTTGAAGTCCAGAAATCCTATGTTAATTAAGCTTTTGGTCTGAAGCTAGTGTTTTCATTGTCAGCTGGAGGTCCGCTTCCTTTGTAACCTATATGTCTGTGTGATTAGGGAAACTATTTCCATAATAAATCTGCAGGTAATTGATAATCACTGATTGCTTTAAATTGTGTTTAAATCCAAATCTAGAAAATGCATTGCTTCCTGTGGCAGGTCTCCGGAAAGTACTTTGGACAGGAGATTTAAAAATCAAATTCCCCAATCCACTTTGTGGGCGTCTTTTAATACCCCACCTACCTGTGAGTATAAACTGTATAAAAAGGGTCAGCATAACCCGTGTAGAGTATGCACCATCCTGTACTTCTGAGGTGATCATACCTACCACAGAGGGTTGTGTAACAGTCCTTCTAAGGACTCTCTAAGAACAATAACCGCAATAACTCTGCTTACAAGATCCTGCATGACTCCTACTGCATTCCTGTGACCTACAGATAAGAGCTAGACTGCCTGGACAAAGCAATCTACAGTGAAACATGCATCAGCGTTTTACTGTGTGCTTCTCTCATAAAAGATATGCATTCAATCTGACATTTTGGTTCAACAACTAGATTCTATCCGGTCCATTTAATCATAATTTGGACTTTGTATCCTGCCCAAGCCCAAATATTATAACACAGTAGGTAGTCAGCAATTCATACCCGTCATTTAGCATACACAGGGAACCGTGAAGATAATCTGGATACAATCTCTGTTGATTATTTAGGGAGATAACTTTTACTAGTACTTAGGCTAGGTACACACTGGCCCGATGATTGCACGAAAAGCCTCCAGTCAGCCGACATCCAACTGTTTCTTCAGATATCGTGTGAGTGTGTATAGTGATCTAAAGTCGTCCAAAAGTGCCGTTCATCATTTCATTTGGTCGTACTGTTTAATATTTTCCGAGCAACCACTGAACGATCATTTAGTGTATGCGCACTCATGCTCACGATCTCCATAAAGTTTACAGAGTCGTGTTCTTTTCAGCCGATGCTATCAATGAATGTCTCGGTGAATAAATGTAGAAAGTGCTGTAGAAGGAATAATTCATTTGTTCGTTCTGAGATAGAATGTTTCGTTTCAGTGTCACAGAATCGAACGAAATTCGTTGGGACATGTGGATAGTTATAACAATCTGGTTTTAATTAGTGTGACAATAATGATTGAATGTGCATTGTGCTGTCATTCTCTGAAGACTAGAGCACCAGATGAAGAGCACCGATCTGAAGGTAAATCGTGTCAGTGTGTACACATGAATCGTCAGACTGATCGGACTTTCAGTCGTAGGTACAATCGTTTGAGAAAACACATCGGTCGTAAAAATTCTTCAGTGTCTACCTAGCCTTACTGGAAGTGATTCTAATTTGGACATACGTAATACCTCAGCATATTGTACCTATTAAGAGGGTAATATTAGAACTGAGTACAAGAAGTGTGCTAGGGCTTAAAGAGGCCTATTGATTTATGATATATTATTATTATTAATTTTTAATTATAGGGCGCCACAAAGTATCCGTAGCGCCGTACAAGGACAAACAATGGCACAGTACAAGGTGAAACAGCACAGTACAAGTAACAGTAAGCACTATAACTCTGGGGGCTCAGGCACAACATGAAAGAGAGGGAGGTAGGGGAAAAGTGAGTATAGGCAGGTAACTATGGCCCAAGAGGGTGGGCACGGATGACAGGTTGAGAGTCACTGAGGGGAGCGGAGAGAAGCGAGAGGAGACAGAGGGCAGAGGGACTGAGAGGAGGTGAGCTGAGTAGCTGGAGAGCGCAGTTAAAAGTGATGGAAACAGAAGGTAGGAGAGCCCTGCTCAAAGGAGCGAACAATCTAAAGGGAGGGGAAGACAGACAGACACATGGATGATATACATAATATTATTGAATCGAAGATCATGAGGTACTAATACTATATGAGAATTAGAGAATACACACAGCAATTTTAATTCACCAATTCAATTCATCACATATTTTGCTGGTTTTAACAGAATAAGACAATTTTATTACAAGTAAAATAAAAGTTAATTTTTGTTTGACAATTGAGGTACATATGTCAATAATTAATTTTGAAATAAGACTGTTGTGCACCATATACCATACCAGTTTCCTTCTTTTCTTTCTATTTGTAATGTCATTTTGTTAGCTGGTATGGTTGCACCTCAGTGCCGCTGACAATTACAATTATCAATGATATCTATAAAAAGAAAACAAAAAATGATTTGGCTAGAGCTACAGTTTTAATTAATAGACACTAGTGCAATAACCATTTTTCAAGTGTGGAGTGATCATACCTATTACAGAGGATTGTGTAACAGTCCTTATAAGGAGAGACTGAGCCATAACTGTCATCAATCTGCATGACTCCTACTGCATTGTTGTGACCTACAGATAAGAGCTAAACTTTAATCTGTACTTACCGCTGCCCTGTGTTGAACCCAGGACTCTGAGCCAATATCACTGATATGCTTAAGTCTTAATTCGAAGTAAATGATCTGGAGGATCACCAGCAAAGAGTTGCTCATACTTACCAACTCCCGGAGAGTCTCCCGGACTTTCCGGGAGAGTTGGCATGTATGGAGTTGCTGCAGTAGCTATCCATACCACCCAGAAGTAAGTGGTTAGGTGTGCAGGTGAATGAGCTTGGTGATGGTGGCAGTGGCAGTGATTACAGTCCTACCACTAGTGCCCAGTTAGCACTCATTATCGGTGAGTGTTTGGTGGCCGATGGACACCAGTAGGAGTAGTCAGTAATGGAAGATTACTGTCATAAAAGGGAACACCAAAGCAAGAGGTAAAATCACTGCTAAACTGTAGAGAACAGAATGACCACCTGGCAGAGTAATCCTATCAAAGCACATATTGCAAGGAAAAAAATTGACAATTCTACTGTGATTATGCTTTAAAATAATGGACAGTGGGTATCTATGCTGTCATAACATGGATTTCCTATATGCCAAATGATACCTTTGCAATAAGAAAATGTTAAAAAAAACAAAACTCGACTGTTACAAGCTCTTGTGTACTTGGCGGCATAGTCAACATCATTTATTTATATAGCACCATTAACTCTGCAGAGATATATAGAGAATATTTGTCACTCACATCAGTCCCTACCCCATTGGAGCACACACAGACTAGGTGAAATTTAATACCAGCCAATTAACCTACTAGAGCACCCAGAGGAAACTCACACAAACACAGGGAGAACATACAAACTCCACACAGATAAGGCCATGGTTGGGAATCAAACTCATGACCGCAGTGATGTGAGGCAGAAGTGCTAACCACTAAGCTGCTGTACTGCCCTACATACCCTCACCATACTTATTATGTAAAAAGTAAATGCATATTGGAGAGTAAAGAAACAGAAATAATCAGAAGTAGTATTTTTGTAACATAGTTCTCTGCTTTAAAATAAAAAAAATTAAGTGGATAATTTGTATTCATACTGCAGATGATTTATGCAAAGCAAAGATTAAGGTTAGTAACAATTGTGCATAGAAGATGGCCTTGTATGCCTTTGAAAATCTAACAGGGTAACTTTGAAGTCATGCAATGTTTTAATGTCATCAGGTAATGACAGACTCTCGATTTCCATACTTCCAGCTAGTAGCTGTATTGACACATAAGACACATCTATGTCATGCCTAATAACAAATGGTGGCAGTGTATGTCCATTTCACTATCCCATTCTCCTTACTGCTGCTCCTGTACAGTCACAACTATTTTAAAACACTTATGCTATTTGATTGGAAAGGAGACTTGGCATATCAGAGAGAATAATCTAATTACTATCAAGTCAGTTCAGCAGCTCCTTTTGTGTCCCATGATTAAATAAGTGGGGAAATGGCTTGAAAATTAGGTGCTAGAACGACCCAATTACATTCTGTAGCTTTTTGTATTCGATTTCATAAACAATTTTGCTCTTCGCTGGTTAATCAGTGAATGCCTTTTTCCCGTTTGAAAAGCACTTTTGAAATTATAATGCAATTAAATTGTGTGTGGATGTTCTGGCACAGCAAGTGTGAAAGCTGAGGGGTTGGCATGCCGCCATGTTGTACCTTGACAGTAATGAGTTCCTGAGCTGCCAGCTTGCAAGTGTCATTCATAATATTGTCCATGCTGGGTTACTGTAAAGTTCAGGCATATTAACCTAATCTTGAGTTAACAAAAAAACAAACCATAGAATACGCTACTCTTTCCATGTGTCTGTATTTCTTCAATTGCAGGCTAGTATTTGTTTGTGGAGGTAGATGCACAAATATGTATGCATGTACACACATATACACAGTGGTCGGAGTGGGGTGGACATTACCGCTACTTCTCCTAGTGCCTTCATTGTAAAACTATCAAATTCCATTCACTTGTATTCCCATTACCGAACTGTACATATACACAATGGATTGTTTTCTTGAAAGCTTCATCACCAGGTAAGTAATATGATGGTTTCAACAAATGTCTGGTGTTTAAACATTTTTTTCTGCATACAATCAAACATGTATTTTTAAGTTAAACTTCTTTTAAGAGAACAAAGTTTCATTAAGCACTTAAGAACATAAATTTGGCTACATCACAAAACATAAAAGCAATGGCTAATCATCCTCAGTATGTATATTTTGGAGGAGAGGATAGACGTTTTCCAGTATATCAAGGGTTTTAATAAGATGGACGAAAGTATTTTACAGAAGACTGAGTATTGGAATAAAAAAACTGTATAATGGCAACTTTCGGGGAAATATAAGGAATAATTTCTTCTCTGCAAAATGTTTGGTTTCCAAAAATGTCAGAACAACATATGTAAAACAAAAAAAAAGCTTGTACCACCGCAATCCTCATTAAATAGGTTTCCCCCTACCACCTGCGAGACCTGAGAAATCTTACCACCAGTCTGGGCTTCTTGCTGGCAGTGACTTTTTGAGGTATAGGCTAAAACCCTCTTGCCGACTAAAACACCCTTTTTGGCCAGAGAGAGGTCTTTTCACCCTTTAATAAATAGATCAGGTTTATCTCTGTATAATGTGTGCGAGATTGCACCTGTGTGAATGAAATTTATCCCAAGTTGTATTTAGCTACAGGGCTCTAATGGGTGTTTATCCCCATCCAATCAATGTTGTATTTATAGCAGGAAAACCTGAACTTGAATCTTACCAAAGGAGGTAACATCAAAGAGAGCAGGAGACAGCAGTGTTTTCAATGGCTTAGCAATATATCTGAAGAGGAAATTAACCCCCTGTAGTTGAAAGTGCATCTGTACACAGACTGTCAGGACAAGTTGCGGTCTTTCATGTTTGCTGAAACAGTCTTCCTTCTGCCGATCTCTTGCTTTTGTCAAGATTGCTAATCAGTGTTTTTTTGCAGAAAGGTGTCTTTCATGCTTTCCAGACACTTACTGGCTTATATGGATCAGAACACACACATGAAGAAGAGACACAGGAAGGACATGTTTGTGTATTTTCAGCACAATAATTGATATGCTGCGGCATATGTGTTGCCAACACTGCCTTCTCCGTTGTAGTATGATAGGCGGCTTTCCGCCGTCTTGGTGAAATCCATCTGTACCCGTTTAGTAATCTGCTTCAGGAATCATGGCACCAACCTTGAAGTTCTGAGGGGGAAAAGACATCTTGATAGTGTGTGCTTGTACAGGAGATCATGGTTTGGTTTTTGTTATTACAGTTTTATACTTTGAAATGACCAGAGAGAGACGCTTAACCTTTCTTAGAAAAGGATGCACTGTTCTCTTGCATTCGAAGTTGAGAATGTAATCTGTAAGCGAACAATACCCTCATGTTCTGTTTTGAGTGTGGCTTTTTTTAAAAATGTATTTATTTTATTTGTTTTGGCATGCAGTTTGTCAGTTTTTCTCATTTTGTTTGTACAGAACTGCAAAATATAATTAAATGGCATTAATAGGTGCAGCTTATGAAGAAGAATGTAAACATACATACTACACACAATGTTGGTGTTAAACATTATTTTAGGTGGTATCACTATTGCACAACAATCTCAATATTTTAAAATTATTATTATTGTAGATTTATTGCAGAATGCATTTAAATTAAAAGCATAGTTACTGCTTTTAATTAGCTCACTGTGCTGGCTTATTATGTTTTTAGCATTGTTAGGTTGAGTGAGTAAATGGAAAATATTTCATTAAATGGAAATTAGCTGCTTGTCTTATACAGGCCTTTGAGAGAGGAGGCTTGTAGTGATATTATTGGCTGTTGTCGGTCCTGGGCCCAATGCATTTGCTGAAGGGGGGGGGGGGAGTAGAGTTGAGTTAGTATTTAATTAAGCTGTTAACACACTTTACTAGATTGGGCAGTTGACATATTATCAGGCATTTGGCACAATATTGCAGTGTGTGTGGCTTCGAAACAGCCGTAGTTCCCAATAATAATCCAATCATTGGGCAGGTTTGTAAAACTGATTGGAAGATTTCTATCTGCACTAACACAAACCCCCCATCATTTCAATTTTGTTAATTGGGACAGCAGCTATTGCGGTGCAGCTTGCAAATCGTGGTGTGGTTACAACATACAGGGAGCGTGACTGCTTCTAGGCCACCCCCCTAAGAAACCCCAACATAGCTGTGTAAACTAGCTGTTTGTTCTTTGTTTGTTTTTTTTTTGTGTTTTTTTTCTTTTGGGGGGGGGGGGTAAATAAATGAATATATATATATATATATATATATATATATATATATATATATATATAACACATATTTGTATTTAAAGTGACAAGAGCCATAGCCTCAATGAATAAGCCCGTCTCACAGCCATGGCTGTGCTGTGTTTTCTGTCATAAAATTTTAATTTTCTATTCCAATTTAGTTGTGTAGCGGAATACAACACCTGATGTAAATAAATATGCAGAATTGTTAAGCATACTAGAATAGCTTTTTTTTTTTATAAAGGAACATGCTATTGATTATTTTGTCATTGCTTTAACAGGACAGTCATGACAGTCGTCTATATCACACCTCTCCCCATGGTCTTAACTTAGCTATGCTACAACATGTTACCCTTAAGGCTGTGTTCATTGGAACCCCCGAGCATCTGTTGTGTTTGTGTGGAACATATCTTTTACATGCATGGAATTCATATAGTGTTCAGACCTTGCGGCCAGTATTATTTTAATCTTCTGCTCCCGGTGTGGCCTGCAATGCATTATGGAATGCTGTGTTGCCGGCATCTTTAGCAGCCAAAAGGCTAATTGAAGGTCTCTCTCTATCTCTTTCTAAACGCACATCTGTCAAGATAACAGAGAAAGCAAAATACTTTTTGTTCTCTTCTGAATGACTGTGTAAAGTGCCACCTATTGTGTCCTTGAGATCCTGGTTGTTTCTCTTGTGCAGTGATATATTCAAACAAAAGAACTGACTTTAGATAACAGTTCTTTTGGATTAAGTGGCATACGTTTGAAAGTGGAATTTTTCTCTTGTGTTTATTTTTTCTGAAATTTGCCAATGTTCAAGATGTCAAATACAGTCATTTCTATTTATCCTGAAACTAGCTTCACAATTTAAATGATTAATAACCCCTTCATGGCCTCGGGTAGTTAGTATCTCCATGAATGGAGAAATGGCATAATGCCTAGCTCCTGTATGAGGTACTTGATATAGGAACATTTGTAATATCTGAGGTATATGGCAATGATCAGTGTGTTTTGGTTTTTTTCTTTATTTTTTTTTTGTTTTTTTTCTTCCACTTTTTATTTAATCTGGGAAAACCTTGAGGAATTACCAGATAGTTGTACCATATTTTCAGTACCAATTGGTCCCAATGCAATTTTTTTCTAATGTAACGATTTTGGCTTTGCTATTCATAATTAATGCCCTAATTCAGGTCTCCATTCATTAACAGAGCTTGCATGGAGTTTCCTGTGGTGTCACATGTTGCCATCATGAGGATTTGCTTTACCAAATGTGGAAGTACTCAGCCATTTGAAGGCCATATGTAATGATCATGCCGCCACTAAACTTACTGGCTGTCACTGGCCACACAGATCCAGGCTTACAGGTGGAAGTGGCAGCATGTGACTAGTATTTTCTGGTACTCTTTATAAAACACATCTTTGATTAAGGCCTATCCATCATATTTATACAGTGGGCATACGGGAACAAGATAAATGAATGATGCATAGAAGCTATTTTAAAAGGTTGCACAGACCAGTGGAAATATGAGTGGGGATTGGACAGTGCAGGATTCTTAAAACCCTGCCCATAAAGGTTCAGACCTAGTTAGGTCAGAGTGTCACATACATAGTGTGATCACTGGTCAACTCAATTTCCATTAGGGACTAAACCAGAAGGAGAAGATGTGATATGAACAGTATCCTCTTCGACAAGCAAAAACATGCTCAATTCCTTTTCTGCACCCTCTGCCAACTTCTCTTTATTCAATCTCACAAATGAAGATGAAGCATCTACCCTCTTCTTATCTTCCCACTCGACCCTATGCCCTCTGAAATGATGTCATCATCGGGCTTTATTTTTCCAAATATGCATAGCACTTTGACACTGTGTTCATGTAATGATCTTGGGACTTGGAAGCTGTCTCCCATATTTATCCCAGCCTTAACAAACACTTGTAATCTCTCCTTGCTATCTTTCCAACATGTATACAAGCACATGGTAATTACTCCTGTTCTGAAAAAAAAACCAAAAAACTGACCCAATGCACTCTCAGGTTACCTGTGTCTGGTGCATGAGGCACCTGTTCACCATGGTGAGTCTGGACATACCTCCCAGCTTCCCGCGAGTTGGGCAAACATTCTGACCCGCGGGAGAGTCCTTTAAAATTGCTACTGTCCCGCCTAAACAGATCCAGTTTGTAGGGATGTGGTAGACACATGCCTATTGGCAGAAAAAATTACTGTTGACATTACCTTGTCTTGCACGCAAAGACGTTCATTCTAAGTGTTCTCAAAGTCTTTTAGAAATGCTTTGGTACCCATAGTCAAAAAACTAATACAAGTGATTTGACCTGTGTATACACTTTCTAATGAGTTTGCTTTGCGTCAATTTTAATGTTCAAAAGTGTTACCGCTAAATAAAATATGATGGGATTCTATGGAAGCGCTTATTAAGTACATAGTCCCTGCTGCAGTGAGACTTTGAACAGCATGTTTCCAAACCTGATAAAAGCAAGTGTACGATCCAAAGTTTCATCCACATTAGTGTTGTTTTAAACCCCTGTGTGTACAAGCCCTAAAAAGTTATCCTTCGTAACTGCAGTTTCTAAGATCATAGACACTTTGTTGTCCCTTTTTTCTATAAAAAAAAATAAATGAAAAGCGTTGCTATTATATATCATTCTAGCTATCATCATGACAGCCTTTGTTGGACTGGTAATGAAATTAATTTAGCAGGATTGCCTCTTAATTCTGTAGCTACACTATACAGCAGGCTCTAGTGGTGTAAAAGAGGTCAAATATGTGTTCAGGAGCTTAGCTGCATGCTTTACTTAACAAAACAAATCCTATGCTATCAGCTCGCCTCACTTCCTTAGGCACATTCTAATGAACAGGACATGTGCATTTGTCTTTTGTTGAGCTTACTGCCTTTGGTAAGTAAGCTGCTTTGGTCTGTGAAAGAGGACTATATGATCGCTTGTTTTTACTATGATCACTGGATAGAGGAATTCTTGTCAACTGTCAATGAACGCAAGTGAATCACTTACAATGGAAAGCAATCCTGCACAGTTCCATGTTCTGTGCCCATGAACTTCAACATAGTCCAGGTCTTTCAACTCGGGCCAGTTCCATCAGTTCTTTGTCTGCCACAGGCAAGTTTAATGTCCTACCTCTATAGCAAAGAGAGGACTAAACATATTGTTCTCTAGCCGATCTCTGAAGTGTCACTCATTCAGTTACTTTGATGTTAACAGATGTTCAAGGGAAGCTCAAGGTACAGATGCTTGGGTTATTCAGACTGTTGTAACGTAGAACATCTCTCTCCTGCTATACAAATCTTAAATACATTTTGGAATATTGGAAAATAAATACAGGAACTGTTTTATAATATTTTGAAACCATTTTATTTTGTGTATATAACCCAGATCACACCTTCTGGAAGTAGCAGCTTAGGTTCTGAGGCTATTAAACTACCTTCCCTTGTCCTTCACATGCTTTCCAGACACTGTAGCTACTTATGTATTTTTTTTTCTTTAATTTCCATTTAAATGAAGAATTCCTTGTATTCTGTATACAAAACTCATTTCTTATTGTGCATGCAATGATGTATTTAACATAGAAGGTGTTGTTTAATATCTGTTTTGCCATAATAACTACCTATTTGAACTTTGCTTCTGTTTCCCCTTTTCCCAGTTTTATTGTACCTGCAGAGGCAGGCTGGTGCCCCCTCAGATGCCCCCAAGGCTGGTCCCATAGGGGGCTACCTTGAGCTGAATCCCTGGGCTACCTGCATTTTTTTAAATTAAAATGTTTGTAATAGGCTGCTGAGTAGAGTCTTGCCACCTGGGCTAAAATGTGCCTGCTCTCCCCTGTGTACCTGATTTAGTTAACTATATTCAACATTTCTACCTGTACCTGCCAAAATGTGCTATATATCTCTATACAAGTGATGTTAATATTTATATACATAGTCTGTAAATATCTGTAGAAGCACTGATTGCATTGTTTTAGTGCTCCATTATTACAGCTCTTCAAAATCATATTGGTGGGAGGTGGAACATCGTCGGCATACAACCTCATGTTTATAAATTTCTCTGCAACTTCTAGTATCCACATAGTTTTTCCAGTAGTAAGTGCATTATCAATAAAAATTATCATTATTATTAATAACTTATTTATAGATCTAAAATATTATGCAGATAAATTTTAATCATCCACATCAGTCCCTGCCACAGTGTCACGGTGCTTACCCTCCGTTCTCTACCACACACGAATTCCACAAAGATGGTGCCCTGCCTGTAATAGAACCCATGGTCCAAGAGCACTATGGCATCAGTGCTAACCACTGTCCCACCAATCAGTCCTTTCTTATACCAATATTAATCTGATATTTGAAAATGAAGGTGTATGCAAATTGATCAGATCTGTCTGCCATCTAGGTTGGAAAGATGGATTATGTGGGGCTAAACTTTCAGATCACTTTCAGATTGTGAACTGATCAAACTGCATTTTCTAAATGTCCCGAGTGCCATGATGGGTGATCACAATCACTGATCATATTGGGCCCATGTTCACAGCAGTTTGTGGCAAACATGGTCTAAACATAACGCACTTAATGTCAGAATCTATGTCAATATAGGCAGCTTAACTCAGCTGCTGTAACTTGCTTATATCACTTGTCTTAAGTGATATGTGTCAATAAATCCATCTTCTGTCACATTTAAATCATTAATTCATTTTAGCATAAACCTTTCCCAAGCTTTAGACTTCCTGGGTCTCCCTGAACATTACATGCTATACATGAAACAATATGTACAGTCTGGTGCCAGGCTACATTTGTGCAGGGGCACACGCAAGGGGGTTTACAAATTTTTCCAAGCATAATGAGGTGACTTTGACTGTGCATGTGTGTGTATATAGAGAGAGAGAGATGTGTTTGTATATATTTGTGCACACGCAAGTATATGAGTCAGATTACCTCTGAAGTCTGCACACTGGCCTGGGATCATGGGAGCAGGTGCTGCGGTTGGGCATGCTGCTTCGTTTCATCATCTTGATGTCTACTGCAGTCACACAGGGGCGGACCTAGACTTGTCTTTTGTGTCTTTTTTTTTGGGGGGGGGGGGGAGTGATGTTATCAAAAATCCAGACTCATCCCCCTCTCCAGTCCCAACTAATCCCCCTGTTTAGTCCAGACTCTTGTAGACCCTGTGCCCTACAAAACTAAGGGGGAGATTTGTTCGCCCCGGATCCACCTGAATGAGAAGAGAAGTAGCCGCTCTGCTTCTTTGAGTCAGTTCTGTGCCCGGCGCAGTACTGACTGTTAAATGTTAAGATGAAGATTCGGGTCATGGAGGGGGTTTTCCAGGCAACTAGAAACCCCCCTTGAGTGCCTGCCTGTTGTTGTAAGCACCATTCATAGGATAGGTTTTTCAGCCAAGTGTGCGTTAATCTCTGACTAGGGAAGTTTACTAGTCTGCGTCTCATTCATGATAATGGTCCTAAGTAAACAGGAATGCTTTTTTTCCCCCACCTATACTAACATTTGATGTTGGGTATAATGATAAGTATTTATAATCTGGGAAGCACTAAAGTGACTGGGCCCAATTTCACCATGCAACACATGATTGCACATTGGTATATTGTCATTGCAAGTGGGGAGTCCCCATATTAAAAAACATTCCCCTATAGAAGGTTTATGTCCTTTTAACCCACACTATGGCTCTGGTGCAAATACCAAATGGGGAAGTAGGGCTTCATATATATAAGATGGAGTGGTGAAAGACTGCTCAGCTGGTGGGATTTTCGTGGCGCATTCTTACTCATTAAGTCCCTGGGAGTGTGGTTATCTCGTAAACTAGAGACCTGTCACGCTACAAAATCACAAGGAAGGAAATTCCACAATACTTCTAATTTAGCAAACTAAATCTTAGCTGAGCCCATGTCATTACATTTAAAATAAGTAAATAACAAGCATAATGAGGTGACTTTGACTGTGCATGTGTGTGTATATAGAGAGAGAGAGATGTGTTTGTATATATTTGTGCACACGCAAGTATATGAGTCAGATTACCTCTGAAGTCTGCACACTGGCCTGGGATCATGGGAGCAGGTGCTGCGGTTGGGCATGCTGCTTCGTTTCATCATCTTGATGTCTACTGCAGTCACACAGGGGCGGACCTAGACTTGTCTTTTGTGTCTTTTTTTTTGGGGGGGGGGGGGGAGTGATGTTATCAAAAATCCAGACTCATCCCCCTCTCCAGTCCCAACTAATCCCCCTGTTTAGTCCAGACTCTTGTAGACCCTGTGCCCTACAAAACTAAGGGGGAGATTTGTTCGCCCCGGATCCACCTGAATGAGAAGAGAAGTAGCCGCTCTGCTTCTTTGAGTCAGTTCTGTGCCCGGCGCAAGTACTGACTGTTAAATGTTAAGATGAAGATTCGGGTCATGGAGGGGGTTTTCCAGGCAACTAGAAACCCCCCTTGAGTGCCTGCCTGTTGTTGTAAGCACCATTCATAGGATAGGTTTTTCAGCCAAGTGTGCGTTAATCTCTGACTAGGGAAGTTTACTAGTCTGCGTCTCATTCATGATAATGGTCCTAAGTAAACAGGAATGCTTTTTTTCCCCCACCTATACTAACATTTGATGTTGGGTATAATGATAAGTATTTATAATCTGGGAAGCACTAAAGTGACTGGGCCCAATTTCACCATGCAACACATGATTGCACATTGGTATATTGTCATTGCAAGTGGGGAGTCCCCATATTAAAAACATTCCCCTATAGAAGGTTTATGTCCTTTTAACCCACACTATGGCTCTGGTGCAAATACCAAATGGGGAAGTAGGGCTTCATATATATAAGATGGAGTGGTGAAAGACTGCTCAGCTGGTGGGTGGTGGGATTTTCGTGCGCATTCTTACTCATTAAGTCCCTGGAGTGTGGTTATCTCGTAAACTAGAGACCTGTCACGCTACAAAATCACAAGGAAGGAAATTCCACAATACTTCTAATTTAGCAAACTAAATCTTAGCTGAGCCCATGTCATTACATTTAAATAAGTAAATAACAACTGTCAGCATAAATTCTTTTCAAAACATTACAGCATATGGGATGTGATTACCCATATTGTCAAACACAATAAAGTGGCATTTGATGTGATAGAATAATGTAATATTTTCAAATTATTAGTTAGAGCTGAAAGAGACCCGACAGCAATGATTCTCAATGGCCTGAGCAGCAATAAATATGCACAGATAGTCTTTTCACTGTGGTGCCACTGCCTCTCTCTTTCAAAATGCAGCGCTTTCCAAAACCTCCGTTCCATGCCCCCCTGTTCAACACTCAAACTCTGCGGAATTTGAGAGATATATATATATATATAGCGTGTGTGTAGAGACAGAGAGATCTATATATTCTCTCTCAAATTTCGCACAGAGAAAATATCTTTGTATTTGTGGATGCGATAACTATGATATTACCCACTTTAGCAAGCTAAAATGACATTTTATGTGAAATTGCAACTTGACAGAAGAAATATACCATTCTATTGTAAATTTGCATTTTGTGTAAATTATAGTCTATAAATATAGCTGGGGCAGTACAAGGAGATTCATTCTGCTGTCTAGTGTTGTAGGACTGGGAAATACTTGAGGCCAAATTCACCTTGTCAAATGTGCAAAAATTTTGCTGCCAAATATTGAATGAGACAATGTAACAGTTTTGAAAATTTGTTATCATTCTTTTGTACAGTAGATCTTGTAATCATCACTTAAACATTCACTATGTTGTTAACACCTTACGAATACTAAAGCTTTCATGATAGAAAACTGTTGTTGATCTATATAAAAGCAACAAAGTAAAAAAAACATCATTGATGGTTCTCATATCATAATTGTCAACACGAATAGTACAAGTTAGTACAGTACAAAAACATATAGGGGCATATTCAATTACGATTCCAGTCCGCGGGATCGCGCTGTAACGGGCCGCAAACTTAATCCACAGTAACCGCAATAACAATGGATTTTCATTCGCAGCCCATAGGGTTGCGTACGAAAATCTTGCGTTATTGCGGTACCGTATTACCGGTAATAGTGCGCACTTTATGCGGTAACGCACGATACCGCGGGACCGGAATTCTAATTGAATATGCCCCATAGTCTTCCTTTATCTCTCAACAAGGTAGAAACAACTTTTTGCAGCTATACAATTTCTTGTGATTAAAGTACCTACCCTTCAAGATTTCTTCATTAGGTGCACATCCATGAGAACTAAGTACACAAATCATAGGGCATATTCAATTAGCCACGATCTTCCTCTGATTATCGTGGCTGCGAACATTTTTAAGTACTACAGCACCTCAACATCGAAGATTTCTCCTCACTCCCTCTGGGCGAGGTGGGTCAAGAGAAATCTGCAATGTTGCATCACTGCGACCGTTCCGGAGGTACTGCGTGGCTAATTGTATATGCCCCCATATGTCGCTGGTCCAATGGTTTTTTTCTGACTGCAGCTATTCCATTTTCATGAACATGAATCATTTTGTAGAATTTATAGGCACATAATAGATACAATTCGCTTTGAATTTGTTGCAAAATAATATTCTTCTACTTCACTTCAGTAAAACTAGCAGGTTGAGTCCATTAATTCTACAGTAGATCTTCTGGTACTATAAAATATTCTGTGCCATCTTTCCTCACTAAATATGGCTTTACTACAATCAGACACAAAGCTTTAACAGCGAGAGAGAAGAGCCTTTATCCGCTGCCGCAGATTGTTTATTCTCTTGTGTGCACTTCCCATGGGTCGAAACACAATCTTAAAATATGTGCTTTACAGCACCTGCCAAAAAACATTTGTTCTGTAAACAGTTTTTAAAATGTCAAGATTTCGCTTTGTTTTGATTTTCTCACCTTACAAAACATTTAATCACACTCGTTGTAAAACTGTTACGTTCTAGATGTAAGTACAGCCCCACTTCACAGAAATGCCTGCTCCTTAATGAGTAACCAGGGCAGAAATAAACCACGCACAAACCGGAGGAGATAAGTACATTGAAAACTTTGTCAGCCGTATAGAAATTGTGCAGATATAAAATGCAGTAAAAATAAGAAGTATATATTTGTGTTTCTTTCTGTTCGAACACTGTTTGGGTATGAGTCTTACTTCTCCTTAATAGTGGTTTGTTTTTGGAGGTTGGAACAAGGTATGTGTGTGTGCAGGTAATCATTTTCTTGTCTTGATAAAGCTGGTTGTCTCAGGTGCGACATATCTTATTATGCAACCTCCTCTCTGATTATAGCGGGATGTGTGAACAAACTAGGGCCACAGTGATTCACAGCAATCTATTTATCCTTCGTGGCAATTCCCAACAGCTCTAGAAAGGCTTAGCAGCACAAGAAGAGATATGACCAGGCAAGTTGAGAAAATAAATTAAGGCACTGTCAACTTTCCTTGTTTCTCCCTTCATTATTAATAGACAGAATGGGGCTCATTTATCAAGAGGAGGAAAATTAATTGACACAGGCTTTAATATCATTATGCTTGGCTTGTCTGGTCACATTTCTTCATTTTGAGTAAGGCATGTTATTAGTTACCGGCGCCAGCCTGCCACAGCACTGCTGTATGCAGAAAGCAGGTGCATAAATAAGACACCGCTGGATTAGGGAGGTGAGTTTTGCTGCGACATGCAAAGAAACCCTCCTCTAAACATGTTTTGAGTAGGGTTGCTCCTAATGTCATTTTTATTAATAAAAATATATTGCCTTTAATGGTCTCTCTGTGTGACAGTGTTTTGGAAGCATGTGATATTTATTAGTGGATTGCTAGCAGTGTGACCTATAAAGATTATTTATCATTAGTAAGCCTGGTGATGTAATCGTCTTCTGCTTTCTCTCCAGCTTTCTGTGGGTACAGTGTTATGAAAATGTAACTCAGTGCCTGTTATTGAGTAACACATTAATTTCACTAAGAGCAAATTTATAACATTTACGTTTTAATAGTTTGTCCAGTGAATTACATACAAACACACTTCCCGTTCAGACACCCAGAAGAATGACTTGCTGATCAAGTACTTGAAAAGCAGGAGCGTAAAATCTTAGAACATGACCTCAAAAACACATGTAGCCAATGATATTAATTGTATAAATAAGGCTCCCTAATGTAGATGATTTATCAATGGAAACATTTCCATATAGCTTCAATCAATAAACAGGCCCTTTGTGAACAGAAAAACACCCCATGGCTGTTGCCCCTGTCATATAAAAGTGATTTATTACAAGCATTTAGTAGGTTGGGATTGTTTTGGAGTTTTTGAGCACATGTGCTAAGTTTATGTATTATTTTGAGTATGTCTATTTTCCTGCTTTTTTGAGGGCTCGCCTCTGCAGAGCAAGCAGGAGTAGGTGGGGTAGTGTTTTTATTTAAAAGTTTATTTTTATGAACTCATTGTACATGAATGTTATAAGATTTGATGCAATTAACAATCTTCAACATCTGGTTGTATCCATGCTTGTAAACAAGGCTTTGCTTTGTGTTCAAAACCAATAGGGTGCTGGTATATTAGTTGAAGGTGTGCACTGGTCTATTGCATTCTGTATCTGCTGTACAATGTATACAGCATGTACCATTCAAGTTGCTACTAGTCCTGTGCCCAACAAAAGATTTATTTTAAAATTATGTTGAATTTAAGTAGGGAGCACAGTGGCAGGACAAGTTCTGTCCTGATACATAGTGCAGACAGTTACTGTGTAGATTTCGAGTGACATTTTTTATATTTAAGGACAAAAAATACAGATGCATGGCAGAGGCATGACGAGAAAGAGAAAAACGTATATTACTATGGCTTCCTGAGAGAACAAGTGATACATCAGTGACTGCTGCTTGAGTCTAGCACAGGGGTGCTTTAGCTTTCCTGGGCCACATTGGAAGACGACGAGTTGGTTTTGGGCCGCACATAAGATACACTAACAATAACGAAAGCTGATCATCCAAAAACCATAAAAACATAGTTAACATATATATATATATATATATATATAATATATATATATATATATAATATATATATATACCGTATATACTCGTGTATAAGCCGAGTTTTTCATGCTGAAAAGGGCACTCGGATTATACACGGGTGAACTTACCTGGTGTCCGGTCCCTGGCTGTCAACTTCTGCATATGCGTTCCAACAACAGGAAGTTCGGCATTTGGAACGCAAACTTGCGTTCCAAATGCCGAACTTCCTGTTGTTGGAACGCATATGCGTTTCCACTGCCGGGTAGGTAACAAAAAAATCTCACCCTATGTCCGCTTTCCACCTGTAGTCAGGAATAACGGCATAGCGGCATCTTTTGGACACTGCCTTCTCCATTCATCTGTCTTGATCTCAGCAGCGGCAGCTCACTATACTGATGTTCCCTCCCGGCGGCTGACAGGTAAGCAGATAATGCAGTTCGGCTGCGCTGATTGTGTTAAAACAATCAGAGCGGCCGGACAGGATTCTCTGCCTGTCTGTCAGCCGTGGGGAACATCAGTATAGTGAGCTGCCGCTGCTGAGATCAAGACAGATGAATGGAGAAGGCAGTGTCCAAAAGATGCGGCTTTGCCGTTATTCCTGACTACAGGTGGAAGCGGACATAGGTTTGGAGACACTAGATATTGCTATCATAGAACAACTGTATGCTGCTAAGATATTCTATAAAAACGCATCATATGCACAGTATGCATTGAAAGCTCTCTCTCTCTCTCTCTCTCTCTCTCTCTCTCTCTCTCTCTCTCTCCTCTCTCTCTCTCTCTCTCTCTCTCTCTCTCTCTCTCTCTCTCATTCTCTCTCTCTCTCTCTCTCTCTCTCTCTCTCTCTCTCTCCCCCTCCCTCTCCCTCTCTCTCTCCCTCTCTCTCCACCCCCTTTATTTAAGTTAGTTTGTACCCAATGATTTCATAATCATTTATGAATGTTCCTTGTCATCTAGCTAGAAATGATTTCATAGATTGAACCTATCATTTTCATTTAGGTTTTTAATTTAGCGCTCTTTTCCACCCTAGGCTTATACTCGAGTCAATAAGTTTTCCCAGTTTTATGTAGTAAAATTAGGTGCCTCGGCTTATATTCGGGTCGACTTATACTCGAGTATATATATATATATGAGAAGAAAAGTGATATAGATATATATATATATATATATATCACTTTTTTTCAAATCCCCCTATACTTACCTTTCAATCGCCCTGTTCAAAAAATCCTCTCTGGTTATTATACTATAATCACTTTTTGTATTGTTTCGATGCAATATCAATAAAGTGCATTTAAGCCAGGCATTGTATATCAGGGTGCCCTGACCAGGCCTGCGGTACCTGACGTATACATCACTGTGACCCCAAATTGTGACCTGTTTTGCTAATTACACCACTATGTTAGTTAAGGATAACAACTTATAATGGGCCCAAAGAGAATAATATATAATGCCCTATTAGTATTACAAGTAGAAGTATGTAGCAGGGAGATAAGCTCCATGATGCTCCAGGCCCAGGTGTCTTTTATTCACTAGTCAGCGTCCCTTGAAATAATAAAAAAAATCCCCCTTAACTTACCTTTTAATCGGCTTGTTCTCCTGTCCTCTCTCTTCTTTTCTCCAATTCTGTGCTGCTGATTGTTCTTCTCGCACGGGTGACTCCTCTGTGCTGCGCTCCCGCAATGGCTGTTGGGCATGATGACATCACGCCCAACATTCACTGCAAGCACCGCACGGAGGAGGAGACAAGGCAGGGAGCTGGAGTACCAGCTGACGTGATCGCAAGGTAAGTATTTTCTTTTCTTTTTTTTTGCAGGATTTTTTTTTTCCCATTAACAGTGCTGCCCCCTTGCCACAACCAAAACTCCTTCTGGGCCACATTTACAGGCGTGCTGGGCCGCATGCAGGACGCTGGTTGAACAACCCTGGTCTAGCAAATCATAGTCCTGGAGAATAGCTGGTCAATATCTGAATGTTTTATTGCAAAGCCATTATCATTGTAACATTTGTTAAAACTGGCATGTTGTTCTAACTAGAATACCTAGAATTCAACGTCAAAATAAGCACAGTTATGCTTTCCAGTGTCCTGTATTGAGAAGAGTGAAATAGGAATGTTGCTTTTGCATTTGAAAAATTACATGTTTGAGATAACTAGTAATAATTAAATTGAAGTCCTCACTGGTTTTATACCACACGTGTGTGTATTTATGTGTATAATATATATATATATATGTATATATATGTGTGTGTGTGTATATATAATATGCGTGTGTTTATATGTATGTGTGTGTGTATATATATATATGTGTGTATATATATATATATATATATATGTGTATGTGTGTATATATATATATATATATATATATATGTGTATATATATATATATATATGTGTATGTGTGTATATATATATATATATGTATATATATATATATATGCGTGTGTTTATATGTATGTGTGTGTGTATAGTTAAGTGTGTGATCCAATAAACACAGGATTCTCAGAAAAATCACATTTATGTAGCACCTTTATATGCCACTAAAATATTTCTGTTTTAATGCAGCTGGTAGATTATCCAGTAATGGTTGCCTCTTTCACTGTGCTTCAGGCTGCCTTCAGAGAGCTCGCTCTTTTTTGTCCCCCTTCTGTTTTATTTGTTTAAGTATTGAGCAGTTGTTTGGAAAATGACAGTGTGTTGATTTTTAAGAGGGAATCAATACGCAGAGTTGGAGCTGCCTGCCAAAAGCCTTTCCACGTGGCTTTGTCTGGCAGATTCAGGGCCTGGATGAGTAAATACACTGCATAGCTGATGGGTAGGCAGCAGGCATCAAACATCCTTTAACTGGGCCAAATCAGTCTTCTTTTTTTGATGCAGCCGTGGAGAGGGAAACAAGCGCTCAGATCACAAGCCTCAAAATTTAATAGCTTCTTTAAGGCCTCAGGATTTCCCAACGAGGTATTAAGGAAGTAATTCAGGAAGAAAGGGATATATAACCATCTCCGGATGCTGGTTGACCCTTAGGGTTGACCGCATCAGGGTGTTCAAAGACGAATGCAGACCTGCACTGATCCAAGGAGCGCTTTATTATTACACTGCCTGATTCCCTGTGAGAGCAAGGCCCTCATTTCCCTCCTGTGTCTCCTGACCCTGATAAATAACAGGCAAGTTAACGCCTTGTATGCTTGAAGGCACTTGCAAACCACTAAATAGTGTTGTGTGCGCTTGGTGAACCCATTAAGTTTTCCTCATTAGTCCAGAAAAGATTGTGAGTCATTTTTCCGTCCATGACTGTGTTTGGTATGAAGGTAGTTTTTTGCTATGTGATTTATAACCCTTTAACGTTTTTGATGTGCACTGCTGTGAATTTGATAGCACCTAAGCAATTATTCTTAATACTCTCCAGATTTAACTCTGTTTACCCATGGTGCGAACATTGACAGTTAAAGATAGTCTTATACAGCAAGATCACTCAAGATTTTATTTTCCTTTTTTAGGTCTATTAAATTGATGATGATTTTTATAGCCAACCACTAATACTGCAGTATTCCAGACGAGTGATTTTGTAGGAGACTGTTTATACCATGCTAAATAAGCTACTAAGGTTTATGTACTGTTCAAAGAAAAACTGAAAGAATAAAAAAAAATGGAGAGAGCCATAAACACATATTGCTCGCGCTCTGCAAATACAGTAAATATCTTTTCCAAGTCTGTATCCTAAATACAGCTAATAGGGCCTTTTGAAATATGTCCGCCAAGCCACACGTGTGTTCACAAACTATATTGTCTGTGAGTTCAAGAAATCCATCAGGTTTACAGGGCACATCGGGAATATCTGCTCTTTTATGGTTTCTTTATAACTATATAGTATTGAAGAGTTTTAATGGATGATGCTTTTTACTATGAGTGCTCTTTTAAATAACTTCCCCTTTCATACTATGTATTATTTTGGGATAAGACAGTGTCTTTCACTACAAAACATAGCGTGTTCGTACAGAATATATACATTCTCATCATGATTTTAATTATTTAAAGGAGCAGTTTGAAATTAAAATAAAATACATGGGTTGCAGTTCTTTTTTCTACTTATTTAAACGACCCTACTGCATTTTTTTCTGTGACGCATCATTTTCAAGTTAGGAAAACAGTTGTTGCTGGTTCTTCTGCTGTCTGTGCAGAAGCGGAGCAGTCAGCCAAGCAAACAGCAATTGCAGCAGCGACACCTGCAGAAACAAAATGGTACTTCATGCCTTTAAAAGAAAAAAATCGTAGAGTATAAAATTAATTATACATTTTAAGTATAAATTTTTTATTTATAAAAAGTAAAATCTGAAATCAGTTACATTTAATCGTACACGCAATATTTGACCATCTCTTATCCTTCATAATAAAGTGTTTGGAAACTACTATTTTGTTTATATTTTTAAGAGATCTAAACTGTACTGTTTTGTTACTGACCTGGTAACTGTCCAGTACATTCATTTTGTAGTCTTGGCTGTCACTGTGAGATTGTAGAGACCTTTTTATAGATTTTTTTTTTTTATCCATCACAGTAGCAATTTTTAGCAAGTGTTTGACTGGGTTTTGAGCAGCTTTTAATTATGTTGTTCTCTGACTCCTCCGTATCTACCCTTATTTGAAGTAGGAGTGGTTAGAACAACCTGTAGCCAATGAAATAGTTGGAATTTTCACAGCCGCAGCAGAGGAGTGTGCTGATTTTGTGGAAGGCAGTGACCTTAATTTTGTTAAGAACATGACTAAATGTGTAGTGTCATTGTGAGGAGGGGGTATATAGAGTTAAGCAGGAGGACACAGACTGAATCACATTGTGAAAATAGCACAGTGTAGTGATGTGAGGAGAAAATTCATACACCCTACTTGCTCTAAACAATGTTAAAAAGGAAGGTGAGGTGGGGGTGAAGGAGATGACTGTACCAAATGCCTTCTATGTTTTTAAAGAGCTACTAAGCATAAAATATCAAGCATTAAACATTATTTTACCTATGAGTTTGTGATGAGGTTTTCAATACTGAATATAACAAGGAAATGGAGTGGTTCAAATACATTGCTGTCCATATTTTTAATGTGATAACCTATGTTAGAAATATACGGTTGGGATCAGGTCCAATTGGGTAAAGTATGTAACATATAAACTGGTGGCCAAATAAATCTTAAAGCTGCCCTTTGCTGGTTCCCCAGGGTCTGATGCATGCTGGGTCTCTGCTGCTTCTGTAATATAAAAATGGCAAGTCAAAAGAATTGGTTCTCCCACACACACTCCCTCTGCCACCAATTAAAGAACCCAATTACAAGAGATTGCGAGTTCCCTACTTCTACCCGGTTTTCAGTCTAGGTTATATTAGAAAAGCGAAAATGGCTGCACGGAGCAAATCTGGCTAAGGGAAGTGGCACCTTAGCATAGATGGTTGTAGCGGGTCCCGTAATTTATTAGCTCTCCTGGCATTAGACCTGGATAAATTAAGGGCTATTTGAATCGTCCCCTTTGTGTTTTCGCTTCAAACAACTCTGTGTGATGCATCAGAAAATACTGTTTTCTTTTTAATGCAGTAAACATAATTTTCTCTTATAGGTTTTGGCTTTGTAACCTTTGAAAATGAAGATGTTGTGGAGAAAGTCTGTGAAATTCATTTCCATGAAATTAACAACAAAATGGTATGTTTCTTATTACACAATGGTATACTATTTAGCCCTTGAGCAATTTTAGATCTTAAAAATGCGTTCAAAAATGATAATCTTTAACTACTTTAGAACTAATATATGACACCGCACAATGGTCGTCTTGGTATTATAATATAAATCTTATTGTACGATATTATAATATAATAAATATGTCTTTTTTGACAACGTGCAAATGTATTATACCCCAGTGTATCTATATTCTTTAATTGTCTAAAATGTTCATTATAGCTTGTAACACTTTTTTTTAAAATGCCTGCTGTTATGTTATTACAGATAGATGTCTTTCTTTGATTAAATGTATTGTTTTAACCTATTACTGAGATTAAGGGTAACGTGCATCCTCTCCAGGGGAGGGCTGGCAAAGTTTAGCTCTGGGGACAACACTCGACTTATTGGTCTATTTTAAAGGAATAAAAATGCAGGTAACCCAGCCCAAGATATCCCACTATGGGACTGGCCCGGGGGGCAGATGCACCCCTGTCCAGTCTGCCCCTGATCCTCTCGAGGTTGGAGGGCAGCCCATGCGGCCACTGATGTGTATCAGACTGCCTGTCACTGGTGCTGTAGTTCTGCTCATCAATTATGTTGTTATACACCTAAATGGATACCAGCTGCAGCCTATATGGGCCAAAGGAAGAAAACATTCATTAACCCTAATGGACACTTGTTCGAGATCTTTCCAACATCAGTTGGAGTGGGTGGAGAATCTATCAGCAGTTTAGTAGACTGATAAACAGGTATGGCAGAGCTAATGCAGGCACATTTTTTGGGTAATGTATTGAAAAGGATTGTCACTGATTTCAGAGTGTGGTAGGGTGTTGATATACAAAACTGCAGGCAACAATGACCTTGGGGTTTATGTAGTACATTCTACAAAATGATGGCTAGAATCTGGTTGGTTGCTATAGGCAATATCTCCTCTTTCAAACTCACGGTTTAGTAAATATACCCCCTTGTATGCTGCAAAAGAGGCGTAGCCCTGTATCATCACTGTCCTGAGGAAGGGCCATAAAATAGTATATAAAAAGTATATTACTAGGATGTTTTAATTCACATATTTTCTTTATTTTTAGCTGATTTTCTCTTCTCTCTGCCAAGCACCATTCCTTCCTTTGAACAGTGTAGTTATGTATGCATTGTATATTGGCCTTGTATGTGTTCACAGAGTATAAATTCAATAATGGAGCTTTTAGAGCAGATAAGATCAAAGCAATCTTCTTAGCATATGCTGGAGGCCTGACTCGATATTTGACTTGCTAATTCTTTCCTAGGGCACGGAAATAATATTGTTCATTTTGTTCTTACCGTTACATACAACATGAAAAAAATACCTTGAATTAACTCTATTTAAATCTTTTTCTGTTCCCCAATAACTACTATACTGGATTGTAATTCCAGTACTCACACTAGAAACAAGGACTTTTTCAGCAGGGGTAACTGCACTTCATTTGAGGTTGAAGAAATTTGTTGCTCTCTGGGATTGTCAAAATGTCTCATCTGTTACAAATTATTTAAAGCGCCTGAAAGTATGACTATTTTTTGACATCCATGTTTGGGCCTGGCTCTAGGCCAGTGATGGGCGATTGGTGGCCCTAGGGCCACATTTGGCCCTCTGAACCATCAACTGCGTCCTCCAGCTCCTTCTTGCTTTATTGTAAGATGTGTTTGCTATAACACTTGTTTAAAATACCTGCTGAAATGTTATTACAGATAGGTATCTTTCTTTGGCTGCAGGAGCTTTTTTTAACTTATTACCGAGATTAAAGGTGTGCGGCCCTTTTGAAAACTAGAAGGCCGCCCATTAGGACCCTGAAGTGTAACAGGCTGCCTATCTCTTGTGTAAAGGTGCATATGCATGCTGTAATTCTGTTGATCAGTTATTTATTGAAGTATTTATGTTTATTGAAACATGACAGACCTGGCTTGTTAATTATAACCCAAAAAGGATGACTAATCATCATCATCACTTATTTATATAGCACCAACATATTCTGTAGCGCTTTACAATTGGGGAGAAACATAGTAAACTAATAAACAAAGTGGGTAAAACAGATAGAGAGGTGAGATGGCCCTGCTCGCAAGCTTACAATCTATGGGGACTAATCTGTGTTTGCAAATATTGTATTAGTATAGGTACAACGAAATATACATAACACAAGGGGAGATGAATTGCAACAACATAACCATAAAGCAAATTATAGCCACATAATTGCAAATTACTTCTCTGTGAATTGTACTTAATGGTGATGAGGGGTTCAGAAGGCGATAGTTCATGCAGTTGTTCCCCACAGAGGTAGACAGTTAAAAGTTACATCATCCTTATAACACTTAATTAATAACTGCCGTAGTTATTATTCTTAATGGGGGGATGTCCAGCAATAAGGTATAAATGGTTCCAATAAAACCTATGGAATCCCATTGACATTTCTGCTATAAACAGATACACTCAATAAGTGGGGTCTCAGTTCATTTGGTGTGCTTGCATTAAATTGAGAGCATAAAACAAACTTGTGCAACAACAGCTAATATACGGTCACTCACCCTGCGTCCACAGCGATCCGGTGCCGAATGGGGTGCCATGCCTGGTGGTGAGCCTCATGAATAAAGAAATGATGGAATCCTTATGGGCCGCTTCGTGCCACAGTGTTCCTTAGTCGCGGTCCAGGCAGTCAGTGAAATAACGGCAGTGTCGGCTCTGAGAGCTACAGAGTATGTGCAGAGAGGGCGCAAGATGCTCCTGTGTGCCAGTCAGCTGTATGGAAATTGTCACAACGCAGTGTCAGAATGTGTTCCTCAATCCCCTACGCATTTCACCCCTTGTGGATTTTTCTCGGGGATATGAGTGAGGAATGGAAGTAAGCCGTTCATTGGTACTGTTACCATTCGGCAGAAAGACTGGACTTATTGTCTAATGGCAACAGTGATCTGCCATGATCTCACTGACTGCGTGGACCGCGACTAAGGTACACTGCGGGCACGAAGCTGTCCATAAGAATACCATCACTTTGTATATTAGCTGTTACTGTACAAGTGTATTTTATGCTCTCACTTTAATGCACAGGCACTAAATTAACTGAGACTTCACTTATTAATTAAATTTAGCAGAACCTATATCTTATTAGAACCTACGGGATCCCATTGACATTTCTGCTATATTGGAACCATTTATACCTTATTTCTGGACATCAACGCATTAAGAATATGAACTATGGCACTTGATAATTTAGTGTTATAAGGATGATATAACTTTGAACTGTCTACCTTTGTGGGGAACATCTGCATGAATTATTTGCCTTCTGAACCCCTCATCGCCATTCGTTACCATTCACAGAGAAGTAACTTGCTATTATGTGGCTATAATTTACTTGATGGCTATGTTGTTGCAATTCATCTCCCCTTGTGTTATGCATATTTTGTTGTACCTATACTAATACAATATTTGCAAATGCAGATTATTTGTCAAACTTTTGGGGTACTTATTACTCTCTACCGCACAAATTTGGTATTACATTTGTCATCCATATGCTTTTTTATATATATATATATATATATATATATATATATATATATATATATATATATATATATATATATATATATATATATTTGGGAGCCTTCAGGATTATCTCCCTACACCACCCTAGTGGCAGCATATCTTACATTTATGGGGCATAAGGCAGCACTGAGTCTATTGTATAGAGGAAATGATCACTATTTTTATTATTATTAAAATGAATGGGTTGTATATGTGACATGTACACCCTGATGTACAGCAGCATGTGATACTCCTCTCTAATCTTGATTATTTGACATTCATTACACTGGTGGTCTCTTATTACCTCTTATTACCTCACTCTATTTAATAAGCACCCATCTCAAAGTCTTCTTATAAAACCTCTTTCTTATGGGAAGTTATAAAAGTGTCGCAATAACGCATGTATTGGTTCCACTAGTTTCATTAGAATCTTTACAATATGTCTAGTCCCTATTCTCAACACTTAACACTACCCCTGTTCCTCAACACACTACAATTACACCGAAATTAGCTGGCGGTTTCATGGGCTGTTGGCATAGCCTCACCCTTGCAGTTATGTGGCTGAACTATTATATTATACAAGTTAACCTGTGCATGATACTCATGCATTCTAGTCAAATCAAGCTACTTAAGGTGTTAAAAAGGTTCTTGTCATGCATTTGGGCCTAGCCCAGGCCTCCTCAGTGGAAGAGTGTTACTTCCCGACGCAAGCGCCCTTTTTTAACGTGGTTTTGTCCACATGTCACCACCTCATAATTTTTCTCCATCACCTCATCCTTCATCTTCATCGCCACATCTATCCAGATGTCTATCCAGACACAGGGATCTCTCTCAGCGGTCCTGAGTATCACACTCCTCTCGCTCTGTCACCCCCGGCAACCACCAACCACTCCCCACTGTCACCCCCTGCAACCACTAACCACTCCCAACTGTCACCCCCGGCAACCACCAACCACTCCCAACTGTCACCCCCGGCAACCACCAACCACTCCCAACTGTCACTTCTCCTTCAAGAAATGTATATATATTTTTTTTTTAAATCTTTATAAACAATTTTAACAATTAACAAATTAAATTAACAAATTAAAAACATCTTAGTATACCAAATTTCAGCCCTTTCTGAGTTTTTTTCCCCCCACACACACTAAGAATTTAGTAGGTCAGTGTATAACTCCGCCCAGCAGGTGGCGCTGCAGCTTGGTTTTTTTTTGTTCACACAGACAGACTAACACACGCCACTAAGCTTTTATATTATAGATATTTTATTATGAGGAAACCCTTTTTATTTTAAAATTAGTTTGAGCATCTGGACTTAGTTGTGTATAAAGATCATTCTAAGAATCATTGGATAAGTGTGAACAAATGAAAACTGTAGAAGGACTGAGAAATTACATTTATGCCAGTGGTTTGTAAGATTATATATAGAGAGAGAGATATTTTAAATAGGTTTAGTTGTCAAGTGTGATGATTAGAATGTCCAAATATGTATAATAGTTATGTTGCAGTGTCACTTTCCATCTCTGGATGTTCATGTAGCTGTCTAAGAAGGCCAGACTCGAGTCCAGTCCTAAGAACCAAATTTTGGTAGTGTGATGTAACTGGGCTTGTAAGCATTGCTTGGCAGAATGTGTGCTGTTTTCTTGGTAACCTGTTTATTATTATTATTATTATTATTATTATTATTATTATTATTATTATTATTATTATCCTTTATTTATTAGGCGCCACAAGAGTTCCGCAGCGCCGTACACAGCACAAACAGTAGACTAAACAAGGTGACACATTACAAACGGTTAACAAAAAATACCAAAACTTCAGAGACTCCAGGCAGGCTAATGCAGTAAAGACGGAGCAGAAGAGCAGGTATGGAGAACAGAGGGCAGAGGGCCCTGCTCAAATGAGCTTACATCCTAAGGGAGGGTAGACAGATCTCAGGCACACAGGGAGCAAGTTGAAGTAAGTGGGGAGAGAACAGGGGGGGCGGGAGGAGAGAGGGGAAGATCAGGTGGAGGAGAGGTTAGGTGGAAGGTTGGTAAGCCTTTAGGAACAGGTAAGTTTTGAGTGCCCTCTTGAAGGAGGACAGATTGGGAGAAAGACGGATGGAGCGAGGGAGGTCGTTCCAGTTAAGGGGGGCAGCACGGGAGAAGTCTTGGATTCTGGAGTGGGAAGAGGTGATCAGAGTGGAGGAGAGGCGACGGTCATTGGCCGAGCGTAGGGAGCGGGCAGGGGTGTGAATGGAGAGGAGGTTAGAGATATAGGGAGCAGTAGACTGAGAGAGAGCCTTGTAAGTGACGGTCAGGAGTTTGAAAAGGATTCTGTAAGGAATGGGGAGGCAGACGAGGAGCGGCGAGAAAGGAAGATGAGTCTTGCAGCCGCATTGAGTATAGAGCGAGGGGGGCGAGATGGGAATGGGGGAGGCCGGTAAGAAGGAGGTTGCAATAGTTAAACTGTCTTCCAAGCCAACTGCAATTGCGGTTACAATATACTATTCAATTGTATATTTTTCTTAAAAGAAAACTTCCCTCGGATGTTGTGTTTGTGCAGTATAAAATTAAACATACTTGTTTGTGATAAAATAGATGGCAGGGTTCTATTATATTACCTGTAGGTATCATGCATATGGTGGTTCCTTCTTTTCAATTCAAGGCTAAATGCACTCCACAGAGGAAGAGAATTGGAGCACACCATTAATTATTGCCAAAACGAAGCAAGCTGTTATTACTAGAGCAAATTACAATGCATTTTTTTTTTTAAGGGAAAATTGTCGTGCAGTACCTGTGCACTCAGATGCAGCGATCACCTTTGTAGCTGTTTGAATTTTCCCAGCCACTGGATTCCACTAGGCTCAAGACCTTGAGTCCTCAAAGTTTCATCTGGATATTTCCAATATACATGAAAAAAAGATAGCCCCATATTTATTTACTGTGTTAGTGTAGCACAGTGTAGGATAACTGTACAACATTTATTAATTCAATGTATGATTTATTTATTGATTTGTTATAAGGTTTTTTGAACTCACTCGTATTATTATAGCCATGTCTCAAAACAAGTCCTGATCTCATCACATTGCAAACTTCAAGGTTAACACCAAGGCAAGTACTAGATGCATTACATTTGTCCTATTAGTTCTGAATGAAGGTCAGTAGATTTGAGTTGCATTTATATAGAAGTCTTAGTTGGCAACATTTTAGAATCGTTTCCAGATAGATACACATTGATGTTGATCAGGTGCATCTTAGCATATTATGCACTGTACTATATGTGCAGGCCTACCTTCATGTACTGCAGTGACTGTAATTTGTTGCACTGTAAATGTTCATCTTAAATATTAACTCATTGAAGCCTTAATTCCAGCATAAGCACCAATAGAGCATTACGTTATTAAATATACAGAATAAGACAATTCTAGGCAATTGGTCAGAAATGAAAAATACATTTCCACACATAAACTATAGTACCGTCCCTGACAGCTGAGGTTTTATCTACTAGCGGGACGATGTTTCTAGTTAGCGTTTATAACAAAAATGTCAACTTTTAAAACTAAACATTGTGGCATAAAGAAAATAGAAACTGTTGGGTCACCAGCTTCCAAGACAAAAGGTTGATATGTGCCCTTCTTAATCTGTGTGGTGTGACCAGGGCCAGATTAAGGGCCACATGGACCTGGGAATGAAAATTATAAAGGGCCTATTGTGAGAAGTGCCGTCCCACCGGAGGTGTGGTGCGTGGTGTGTGGGTGTGGTGTGTGGGCGTGGCCTACACCATGGAGGACATAGCTTACAATTTCTTCCAGCCACCTACATCTCCATTCCATATTCCCTTATACAAGGAGTGCACCACTAACTGGTTTACACAGCATGTTTGTAAAGTGAACAGTGAAAATACGTTCCAGCTGTCCCTCATGCCAGGACAAGCTCCTGGCTGATTAGGGTAGTCCCCAAAAATCAGGACATGATGAAATTGGGACAGTTTAGAGGGAAAGGCATATTATTTTATTGACCATTGAAGACAAAATGGCTTATTATTTTTATGTATAAAGTGCTTTAACATAAACAATGAAAAATACTTTTCAGGTTTTTAACAGCAAGCAAGGTAAATGGCGCTGGAAAAATTAATATATATATATATGTATATATATATATATATATATATATATATATATATATATATATATATATAAATGCTTAGTGGCGTGTGTTAGTCTGTCTGTGTGTGGAAAAAAAAATAAAACCAAGCTGCAGCGCCACCTGCTGGGCGGTGTTATACACTGACCTACTAAATTCTTAGTGTGTGTGGGGAAAAAAAATTCAGAAAGGGCTGAAATTTGGTATACTAAGATGTTTTTAATTTTTTGATTTAATTTGTTAATTGTTAAAAGTGTTTATAAAGATTTAAAAAAAAAATATATATATTTCTTGAAGGAGAAGTGACAGTTGGGAGTGGTTGGTGGTTGCCGGGGCTGACAGTGGGGAGTGGTTGGTGGTTGCCGGGGGTGACAGAGCGAGAGGGGTGTGATACTCAGGACCGCTGAGAGAGATCCCTGTGTCTGGATAGATGTGGCGATGAAAATGAAGGATGAGGTGATGGAGAAGAATGATGAGGTGGTGACATGTGGACAAAACCACGTTAAAAAAGGGCGCTTACGTCGGGAAGTAACGCTCTTCCCCTGAGGAGGCCTGGGCTATGGCCCAAATGCATGACAAGAACCTTTTTAACACCCTAAGTAGCTTGATTTGACTAGAATGCATGAGTATCATGCATGGGTTAACTTGTGTGTGTGTGTGTGTGTGTGTGTGTGTGTGTATATATATATATATATATATATATATATATATATATATATATATATATATATATATATATATATATATATATATATATATATATTATACCTTCACATATTCATTGACTCGGTGTATAAAAACATGCAGACATGGGCTAAAAATTTCAATTGTTAAGACCAAACACCAGATTAAATGAAGAAATGTAATCTAAGGGAATTTTACTGTGGAATGATTGTTGGTGCCATATGGGTTATTTCAGTACTTCAGAAACTGTTGCTCTCTTGGGATTTTTACACACAACAGTCTCTAGACTTTTCAGAGAACGGTGCTCAAAACCAAAAACTTCCAGTGAGCGGCAGTTCTGTGGGTGGAAAGGCCCTGTTAATGATAACTGTCACAAGAGAATAGTCTGTCAGTGACACCAGGGTATAATCTCCATTGAAAAAGTTGGTAATTTTGTTGTACGAAAAGGAACTGATCCCTATGCTATATTACACACTGGCCATTCACACATGTATATTATATTGTCATATATCCCCTGTTGTAACATATCACCTGTTTTGCTTATTGTCACATATCCCCTGATGTCACCAATACCCTATTAAAATAAATTGTTCCTACCTGTTGCGGTGAGCACTGGTGACCTCAGTTTGGGACTGGGTGGAAGTTGGTACATCCCGAGTCACACAGCCTCTGTAGGCACAGGGAAGCCGCAAGCGTGTGGTCCACATAACCACCCCGCACTACTCTTTGGCCAAAACCCCCCCTCCTTCTCCCCATGTTAAGTGCCCTCAGAAAAAAAAATGTTTGTTTCTTTTCCTCCTGGCTGGCCTGGGCCTATTTGTGTGGAGAGGCCTGGGGCTGCAGCCCCATCAGGCCCATTGTTAATCCGGCCCTGGGTGTGGCTAATGGAATCTCTCACTGCCACCATAACATCTGGTTCAGGCAGGAGCAAGAGCTAGGAAAGCTTACTTTCCCACACTCCTGAAATTTCCGGGTTACTCATGAATTTCAGGTAGGTCTCCCGGGAGAGCAGGCCATTCTCCCACATGCTGCATACTGTCTGTGTGTGCGAACAGATCTCGGGTAGACCTAGTGGCAATTGTAGCAGCTTTTGAGATTTACCAATACTTCTCCAGAGATTAACATAACTGGCATTGAGATTATTTTGCCACAGATTTCTGTGAACAAAATAAGATAAACTACCTGAAAATCTGTGTGTACAGTGATGTGTAAAAATATTGACGCTGCACTAATAAAACAAAGAAAAACATCTTCCGCAACCGACCCCTAAAAATACGCTATTGTATCACTAGATTGTACAGTCCCCTTACACTTTTATGTCTTAATATATCTTATTTTATGGGCTTTTTGTGTGTATAATATGTTACTGGTAGATTTCTCTATTTACATTTCAGTTTCCATGGCTTATTAATGGAAGTGTCCTTTTGTAAATAAACCCATCAAGCTGCTTAGATGCACAGAAGGACATGATATTTCATGCTTGTTATTTTGTCCCTCTTTTATGTTTACTTTTTTTTTTGTGATTGACATTTTGAGGCTTTTATCTTTCAGCTGGTTACAATTCAAAGTGATACCTCAGACACCTGTGGAATATAACTTGTTCTCCTGGTGGAGTTAGCATGGTCTTTGTTACTGGCGATCGACCAAGCGAGAGATTGAAGTTGCTATGAGAGATAAAAGCTTTTAAAACTGGTGTAGGTGTCGGTACATTAAAGGAGGATTGTTAAACCACAGCAGCTATAAATGGGCATATTAAACTACTGAAGGTGAAAGAAAGTCCAGTGAGAGGCAGGCCATGGATGACAGACCACAGGAAAGGCTCACATTGCATTGCTAGCTGGACCTCAAACCCGTATTTCTCACTAAACATAAAATGCAAATGGATCAATTACAATTACATCTTATACTGTAAAGTGTATATGTATTTTGTCCTTAAAAACAGCCCTTTTTAGATTTAAAGTGGTATGTGCCTTTGCTGTGCAACTTATTATAAGCTAGCATTGTCTGTTATCACCACTTCGTTATATTCACAGCCTTTACATGAATAACTGAATATATATTATCTTTTATTTATAAGGTGCCACAAAGGACCGCAGCATCGTATAGAGAGCATACAATGAAACAGTAGAAAATAACATTACAGTACAATACAATATAGACAAAATAGTACAATACATAGCAACAAGTAGCCAAACAATCATCACTGAATTGTAAGGCAGGGTATAGGATCTCAATATAACTTGAGCGTAACCTCTATCCAGAAGGATGGACGCAGAAAACAGGGACAAAGGCACTGATTAAAGAAGGTGTGCTGGTTTCATAGGTAATTGAAGGCTAGATCGGGATAGTGTATGTATGTGTATATATTTGTATGTGAGTGTATGTATATATGTGTGTGTATGTATATATATATATATATATATATATATATATATATTATAAATGCTTAGTGGCGTGTGTTAGTCTGTCTGTGTGTGTGTGGAAAAAATAAAACCAAGCTGCAGCGCCACCTGCTAGGCGGAGTTATACACTGACCTACTAAATTCTTAGTGTGTGTGGAAAAAAAAATTCAGAAAGGGCCGAAATTTGGTATACGAAGATGTTTTTAATTTGTTAATTAATTTGTTAATTGTTAAAAGTGTTTATAAAGATTTAAAAAATATATATATATATTTCTTGAAGGAAAAGTGACAGTTGGGAGTGGTTGGTGGTTGCCGGGAGTGACAGTGGGGAGTGGTTGCCGGGGGTGACAGAGTGAGAGGCGTGTGATACTCAGGACCACTGAGAGAGATCCCTCTGTCTGGATAGACATCTGGATAGATGTGGCGATGAAAATGAAGGATGAGGTGATGGAGAAGAATGATGAGGTGATGGAGAAGAATGATGAGGTGGTGACGTGGACAAAACCACGTTAAAAAAGGGCGCTTACGTCGGGAAGTAACGCTCTACCCCTGAGGAGGCCTGGGCTATGGCCCAAATGCATGACAAGAACCTTTTTAACACCTTAAGTAGCTTGATTTGATTAGAATGCATGAGTGTCATGCATGGGTTAACTTGTGTGTATATATATATATATATATATATATCTACTATATAAAAGCCTAGTGGCGTGTGTCTGTGTGTGGAAGAAAAAAAACCAAGCTGCAGCGCCACCTGCTGGGCGAAGTTATACACTGACCTACTAAATTCTTAGTGTGTGTGGGGAAAAAAACTCAGAAAGGGCTGAAATTATACTAAGATGTTTTTAATTTGTTAATTGTTAAGTGTTTATAAAGATTTAAAAAAAAATATATATTTTTTTTACACACACAGACTAACACACGCCACTAGGCTTTTATATTATAGATTTCTTGAAGGAGAAGTGACAGTTGGGAGTGGTTGCCGGGGGTGACAGTGGGGAGTGGTTGGTGGTTACCGGGGGTGACAGAGCGAGAGGAGTGTGATACTCGGGACCGCTGAGAGAGATCCCTGTGTCTGGATAGACATCTGGATAGATGTGGCGATAAAGATGAAGGATGAGGTGATGGAGAAAAATGATGAGGTGGTGACATGTGGACAAAACCACGTTAAAAAAGGGCGCTTGCATCGGGAAGTAACCCTCTTCCCCTGAGGAGGCCTGGCCTAGCCCCAAATGCATGACAATAACTTTTTTAACACCTTAAGTAGCTTGATTTGACTAGAATGCATGAGTATCATGCACGGGTTAACGTGTGTGTGTGTGTGTATGTATATGTATATGTATATGTGTGTTATAGGGAGGGAGAGAGATAGGGAGAGAGCGATGGATGGAGAGGGAGGGATAGATATTGATATATATGTAATATATGTATAGTTTCAATCTATTCCCACTGCCCATAGCCATCAATCCAAACTCTGCACCCTTCTGCATTCCTGGTGCTTGTATACTCACTTTATAGCAGTAAATACTGCTAGTTTGTTTGTATGTTCACTTAAAAATAAACTTATGGTTATGATGCATTAAATTGCTAATAGATACAGATATTATTTTGCCATAATCTGTATCTGTACACTAATGGCTAGATTTACTAAGCTGCGGGTTTGAAAAAGTGGGGATGTTGCCTATAGCAACCAATCAGATTCTAGCTGTCATTTTTTAGAAAGTACAAAATAAATGAAAGCTAGAATCTGATTGGTTGCTATAGGCAACATCCCCACTTTTTCAAACCCGCAGCTTAGTAAATCTAGCCCTAAGTGATTACAAGGATGACGTCATACAGGTGAGGCTTGGCTCTCATATGAGTGTTAGATGGAAGAACTGCGTTGGAGAGGCACTGTTTGAGGAAATTCCTAGTAAATCTCCATTTTCATCCTGTGGGCCCAGCCTTGCATAGTATATTATAGAGCCCTTCTGGTTTTGTTCTGAACAATATAAGAGATGCAATATGTTGGCCAACTATTAGTAAAATGACAATTTGTATTCATCCACATAAGTGTGTGCCCTGTAGAGCTTCCATGCTATTTTCCACTCCCAAACATAGATACATAAATTCAAGTATGTAAATATTGAGAAGTACCAAGGAAGGGGACCATACTTTTCAGCTGACTTACAAACAAAATTGACACATTGTACCTCAGGTGGCACCACCTTAGCACAGGTCACTAAGAATGTATCATTTTCCAATGGAAAATGTATGTTCAGAACAGTCTTGCGAGGACCATATTTGTTAGGATGTTTCTACTTTTTATTACTAGCCCTGTGTAGCCCAACTTCTTATTATGCAGGGGGTTTTAATATAATTTTAATAAGACAAAAGCTACCTTACAACCTCTTGTCGGCAAACTTCCAGTATTTATGGTAAAAATAAAATAAATGATTTATTTAGTGTTCATAGCCTCTTTCCGTGATACTCAATCTCCCAATCCTCCCCACTTCTATCATTTTCCATCCTCTCTGTATCCCTCATTTAACACTTTTCTTTCCATTCATGTTGTATAGAGCACACAATTCAGCCAGGTTGCATTCATCGCAATCTCTTTATAGTGACCGTTCAGTGAGATAAACATTTCTAAATACCTTTTAACACTATCCCGTTCTTCGGTTTAAAACAATTTCTCAGAAATCGTCTGTCTATATATTAGTACTTCTGCTTAAAATGCGATTAATAAATTGTACCCCACTAGTGGGATGTGATCCTAATATATACCAAGGTTAAGGTGCTACTTACTACCCTGTGTAATGATTCTTCTTGCCACTTGCTTTTTATATGTGCGTGGCTCACTTGATGTATGTTCTTCTGTAGAGCGACTGTACTGATTTCTACATCTGTATCGAAGTCTTTTTGGCTTGACAATACCTCTTGAAAAATAAAATAGAGATTATTGGTAAACAATCAATGTCTTTGTTTAAATTATAATCTAACTGCATGAAATGTCTGTTTGCAAACCAGTCAAAAAATGACGTTCTGTATAAATGTCAAGCTCTTCAAGGAATTTCCTTTATAAGCATCTATTCCCCTTTCCTTAGCAAGTAACTGATTTTTCCAGCTATAAAGTGTTTACCCGCAGTCTGTATATACCCCGATACTTTGTCCCATATATTTTTCAACAGTATCTAATCATTGTCTTTTAGTTAATTATTTTGTGCAGATTTACTATATGGTTTCTTAACTTGGTTGTGGTGACATAACCAGGGAGTTGGCTCCACATCCAGCTGCAATCTTTCTTACAGTCCGACTCTGGTTGTTTTTCCCAGCTTTGCACAAACGTAGTGGATTGACTTCTAGTACATCAAAGATCTCCAAAGAAGTACACAATCATCATCATTTATTTATATAGTGCCAGCAAATTCCGTAGCACTTTACAGTTGGGGACACGCACAGTAATAAAACAATACTGGGTAATACATACAGACAGAGATGTAAGAGGACCCTGCTCGTAAGCTTATACATCTCTTTAGTTAGCAGCACAGGCACCTTTCTAGTCCTCTAATGATTTCTGACCTTGTCAAGCGATCTGTTCCTTTTCAAGCTTTATTAGGCTCTCATAAACATCTGTGCTTAACAGGTGTTTTCCTGTTTGAGTAAATTTCCAAGTTTTGCTGCTTCCCGTCTTCTGTTGAACAGTATTTGTTTTTTCCGCAACTTCCAAACAGAAGGGATTGGGTTGGGTTTTGTTCCAACTTTTGTTTTTCCTTTTCCTCAGTTCTCGAGGAACTTGTTATAGAATGCATTCTGTCAGAAGGATCACATCCACTTTGATTGCATCAGAAAATGTATTAAGGTCATGCCTAGACAATTGTGGAATGATTTATTAAGGAACATAAATGCCGATATGTGCTGTATTTTGCGTAAAATGCAAGAACATCCAATTCATCTTCTTGGGCAAAGGACCCTTACTACAGCCTATGATTTCATGGGTGGAAAAGTGAGGGAATGGGTATATGCATGTAGTCAATGTACAGCAAGGGCACGCCAAGGTTGAGCACACGCAGCAGCGTCTGATTCAAGCTTTGGGCATTTCTAAGGTTTGTGTTTTTCAGTTGTATCACTTGCACCAACTACAGGTCAGGTGCAAGTGTTGTGATTGAATGATGACAGCTGCGTATACATGCTATGTTTGTAGTTGGCAGCAGCTGAAAAAATGCATTTTATGCACAGTAGACGTTCATAACGTCCTAATAAATTTTGTTTTATGGTCGGAATTATATTTTTATATATATTTTTACATTAACAGGTGACATTAATTGACTGTTCTGCTGGGACTTTATATTCCACATATGTTTGGACATACCCTTTGTTGTCTGCCAGAGCAGAGCGTACCTAGACCTATATTCAGTGCAAGACATTTCTTCAGATCTGTTCTTTGTGCGTAAGCCCGAATTATGTGTGTCTTAGAAAAAACAACACTATTTATGTTCGTTTTGCGTGCCTTAATGAATCAGGCCCGTTGTGTTTCAAAAAGTTTGCTAACGTTTTTAGCCTGGTCCTTTCTGTTTGTCTGTGTAAAGGGGCACCCTTTTCATTAATAATAAATAACAGAAGCTAGAAAATGAAAATAAAACCCTTCGGAAGGGTGCTGGAAATTAATTACTTGTGACTGTGTAAGCACATTTGTATCCATCTGTACAAGAAAAGTAGCTGCTGCTGTGTGATCAGCTAATTTTGGCTTAATGCTCAGAGTTGGTAGGGAGTTATTTCTGCAGATTCAGTCCATTGACATTTACTGTGTGACATTGCCATTGAGCTGTTTTGTGCGTTTGCTTACACTGCTCTATGTTCTGACATGCATCTTGCTTCAGCTCTTATTCTGTCAGTGTTGGTTATTGTTTGGTTGCATTTGTCTCTGCTTAAAATGCACAGAGAACACTGCAAGCACATGTAATGGGAACACATTAAAGAGACCATATCCTCAGAAATTGACTTTGCTTAATTGTGGCTATCACCAATGACTTTATACACTAGTCTGTTAATGCAGCTTGCAGACTTTTATCGCTTTACATATTTTCTGTTATATTTTTAATCATGTCTGTGCGTGGAGTGATGTAATTTCCCGCCCTCAATGATTTTACATGTGCCCTTGTCACTAAACTATGCAGCTCTGGGAAAGATAAATGGACCATGGGGGAAAATAAGCCATTACTAACTACAATTCGATAAAGGGGCCTATTTAACAATGTTCAGATTTTTGCCCCGTTAAATACTTTTTGGGGCAATTTACTATAAAAGTTATGTTGGGACAGCGCATAGGAGGCTGTCCCGGTGATGACTCCTTTCTAATAAAGACTCCGAGCTTTGACCTGGAGTCTATACTGCGCATGCGTGACCTAGGTTTGTGCATGCGCAGTTGCCGGTTGCGTTAAACAGAGCTTAGGAGAGCAGCAAGGCTGCCGGATAGGGATCCAAAGAACCGTCTCCTGTGATGCTCTCCCCATAGGATTAAATAAGGTGCACCATCTTCAGAAGGCATTAGCTCTCGGGGTCAAGCTCCGAAAAGCTAAGCTTTCCTGAGCTTTCTGAAATTGCCCACACCGCAGTCCCTGTTGAGTAATATGGAGACTGCTGGATTGTGCAGTACTTTGCCTACGTTGTTTCTGCATGGTTTAGGGATTGATAAATAGGCCCCCAGGTCCTATATCAAGAATATTGCTATACATTCATCTTAGTGTTTGCAACATATAATACAAAGGGAAAATAAAAAATGCAGGCTTAGAACTAAACTGATTCTGGACAATTACATTAATAATACTGAATCATACTTGTCTCAAGATTAGATGATATTTACATATTGACTGCAGCTTGGCGGATGATCACTGTGCGCGCAGTCATTTTATCAGCTAAAGTGCTGAACAGCTGGTTCTGTCTGATCATGCCACCTACATGTATGGTGACTCTGGAAAGTAATACTTGTGCTCTGCGTTTTAGCCATGTGGGACTAGTTCTACTTTTATTACTTCGTTTTTTTTCTTACTGTAGTCTCAATTTTTGGCAATAAACACCTTTTAACCTAATTTTCAGCAATCTGTTTGTACTAAATGTATATACTTAACCTAGTTTTGCCAGATTGATCAGTTTGAAAGTGATGTATAGCCATCAGTAAGTGCATCACGGACCGTCATGTGAGACATAGAGGATTGATTGGTAGCATTGTAAAGATGAAGCACAGGGAGCCTTTATAATTCCTCATTCTTTTTTCCGATAGTGACATGCAGAAAGGTGTGCACTGTGGATTATAATGGCTAATTATCATTTCACACTGCTCACTTTGTATTCTGCTTTAAAAAAATCTTGTGGCTGCACACTGATCCTGCAAATTTTGTAGACCTCAGTTGGCAATTACATTAACAAAGATCCTGTATAATTAATTAAACAACTATCAGTTAGATCTAACAATTGTAAATTCATTTCCTCTTTACATCAACGGAAATGTTTCCACTTTGATCAGGTCCTAGCTGAACTATTATTAGACAACTCATGCATTTATTGAAGGGACGCAAAAACCTTTGTGCTTCTCTCTGTAGTAAAGACAATAAAATCCTCTTACTTTGCTCTTCTACCCTGTTTTGTGTAGTCAATTGAAGGTCATATGCAACCTTTTAAAGGAGAAAACCACCACGGTTGGTATAAAACCACAGTGAATGTATATAAATGCCAACTTCACTGATATGATATATATATATAGAGAGAGAGACATAATATTTATATGTACACACTGCTTTTTCTTGTCATAGAACTCAGGCACCTTTTTTTGACGGATTTTCCAAGTTTTAAAAGTAACTTTTGAACATTTGATGTTTGGTCCACATGGACTTGAATATCCCTGTCGAGTGTAGCAGGTCAGCGGCAAAATCATTAAAACGGTGCATGCGGGCTGCTTGTCTGTCGAGTCCGATGCATGCGTACTTCACCCACTTGTTGTGATGGCACTGCTCGGATTGTGGCGCTGCTCAGCTTGCGGTGGGTCATGTGGTCGTGCGCTGAGAGCTAACTGCGGGCGGCAACTGTTATGTTTCACATACTCGCACAACTCACGTGTGTGAGTATATATATGTATATAGAACTCCAGTCAAATGTTTTGTTTTGTAAGTCTGACATGAACCAACTAGGGTTTGGTAGAACCCCACCTATGCCTGCACCTGAGACTTCTAATGCTTTTTATCCTGGATAATTGTGACTTTGAGAAGTTCACAGTGGAAATTTGCCTCTGTAGCTGCTTCAACACCGGGCAGCATCTGTCCAATCAGCTACAGCAACAGCCTACCACTGTTCACTATTAGCCCTACAGAAGCATCAGGTGCAGGGAATTGTATTTGTATTAGCTGGCAGGGTAGAGAGTTTATTAGAAAAATAATAATAAAAGTAGTTTAACTGCAATCTCCAACTAGTAGAGAAGCAGATGCCGAGGAAAGTCGTATGCTGTCTTTGAACATTATGCTTGTGCAGTGTTCTTTCTGCCTTTCAAGCATTGATTTCTTTAGCAATTAGTATCCTCCTTTTCACAATAGATTGTTTATGAAGTGAGTTGAGAATGAGACACAGTTCGCATTTCTCACTTTTCAGTTAAAGTCAATATGGCATTTAATCACAGGAGCAGCTCAGGCCAAGAAAACTCTTTTCTGTTATCAGGTGTTTCTCAATCTACCACAGTTGTGTTTAATTCGTTGGTTGAAAAGTGTGAAGATTTTTTTGTTGACTGCATCACTTGTTTTAACCATTACAGTAGGGTGTGTACAACCCCACATAAACCTGGAAGAGCACAACTACAATTGTCTTAAAGCTGGGCAAATCTACTACCATCACAAGCCCAAGCAATGCAATTTCTGGAGACCTAATGTTAACATTACACAATAAAATTATGTGTGGATGAGCAGAAGGTTGAATAGGCAGATGTAGGGAGGGGGGCATAGTAAAGGTGTTCCCACTGAGCTACGGAAGAGGCATCCTTGTGCACCTTGTTTTGCGTTGCAGTCCAGAAGAGTTTTCATTTTTAGGGGCCTAAGCTGACAAGCACTCAGTCTCTTCCTATCCTCTGCACTGTGAGGATTAGGGTGGTTAGCAAGCTATGGACCTGGAGTGACACCTCTGCTCTGTTAATAGCAAGATTAAAAAAAAAATACACAAACCTAGTTTTAAAAGTTATTAATTAGGATTCCCAATACCCTTTTATGTATAAAATGAAATAAAAATTTCTTGATTTAGTCCTAATCGAAAGTGGGAACCCTCCCCCATTGAAAAAATGGACCCATCTGTTCACTATGAATGACCACCACTAAATTATGAAAGTCAGTAGTCCTCAGTCTTGCCTCTAACGCAAGAAAATCACAAGTGGCCATCGGCCAATCACAAGACTAAGAGATTGCTTGTATCTGGCTTGTGTGAAGGAGATGTCCTGGTTAGTCCTGGCTTTGATCATTTAATTGTTCCTATTGAGTGGACGGGTCGTTTTTAGGAAAAGTTCCCCCCTACCCCCCTGATTGTGCTACAACAGATTGAAAAAGGGGAAACATTTCTTTCACTCTTTTTACACTTTGGTATAATAATAGGCAGGGGTTTTACAGACTCCTGTCCATTATACTTGAAACCACAAAGTGGCACAGTTGCCACTTAAGAGTTTCCACTATTGATCATTACCTCAAATCACTGGATTTTCTATTAGTTATTTTTTTTGTGCCACCAATCCTGCACTGACCAGCCTATGGCTAGTTTTATCTGTAGTTGGGGAGCACTATGCTTCTGGTCTCACTGTTATAGCCTATCAAGCACAGGGTTTGGTTGATTTGGGAAGGGTGCATGCAGTCCTTTTTTATTTATTTTTTTATTGTATTACTTGGTGCAGAATCTGTTGTCTCAGTGGGAGGTAACGGTCAATCACCTGCAGTTCTTCGCTATTCAGCTTCATGTGTGTTTTCTGCAACTGACTGACCATTGCCTCTGCTCAGACCACAGATGCTGCCAATTTTATTAATTGAAGCCAGGGGTTCTTAACTTGTGAGGTGTGCCTTTCCTGGGGAGGTGCAGAGGGGTTAGTGGGGAGGTGTAACTGTGCTCTAACATTTTTGTAATTGCTTCTTTTTTTTTATTATTTAGTTTAGATACAGTTGAGTCGTGATTATCCGTATCAAAAAAAATATCAGAGGCATCCAGAATCCCTATAATGGAAGTGTTCGGTAAAATGAAGACTAACTGTCCATTTAGTTTAATCTCGTACCAAACCCCTGTACCGGAAATGACTCAACACTTGCTTAGAACAGTTGCATGAACATTAGAAGAGCAGTCACACGATAACTCCGCACTCAGCGACCGTTATTGTTAGATTGCAGTGCACAGTCTGAATGACTGCAACAATGGATTTTTCCAAGATCGTTTAATTTTAATTATTGCTAGCTTAGTTAAGTTTGCCTTTCTTCTTCAATATGGGAAGTTGTTTCATTATTAACTCTGCTGCTATAAAAGTATATATTACAATTCTGTGCCCTAAGAGAAAACCACAGTGTTTTTATGCGCAAAAAAATATTTGCAATGATGAGGCCTGCCAAACTCTAGGAAAGTACACCCAGGAAGCTCTGGAGGGGCTCTGGAGACACTTAAACAGAAGAGAGCTCAAATCATCAGGTACAATACCCAAGTCAGGTGTTGTATCTACATCTACACAAAAACTACTGCTTGAATCGGCTTACAAAGTGGCACATCTTTTTGGTAAGAAAAAATAGCCACACACACTATTTATTAGTGAGACTCTAGTAAAGCCTTGTGCTCTTCAAATGGTTGAAGCTATTCTTGGAGAGCAACAGAGGAAACCAGATTGCTCAAAATACCTCTGTCATATGACAACATCAGATGTAGAAATTTAGATATGTTATCTGATGTTTTTTGCTCAATTTGTGTTGGAATTAAAGAAAATAATTCTACCTTTTGCACTTCAATTGGACAAAAGTACGGATGAGGCTCAATGCAGTCAACTCCTAGCTTTTGTGAGAGATGCCACCAACACATACATCAAGAAGAACTCTTTTGTTTTGTAAACCTCTGTTGGGTACTACAAAAGCTTTTGATGTTTACCGTTAATTGATGAGGTTTTTTTAAAAAAAATTGATCTGCTAAGTAAAATTGGGTTTCATAACTACTGATGGTGTCCCTTCAATGTTGGGAAAGAAACCGAGATTTGGTGCAGCTGGGGGCTCCACATGTCAAGGTAATCCATTGTTTTTTCATCGTCTTTCTTTAGCATCAAAAACACTCACTCCAAGGGGGGTATTCAATTGGGCGCAAGATTATTTTTTTCGCGCAGCGTTAAAAAAAAAAAAATCACCCACAGGTTTTTAGCTGGTATGCCAACCGTTTTTAGTTGACGTAGTGTGAAGACTTGTGCAATTCAATTGAAAAAGAGGGAACGCTGCCCTCGCACGTTAATCATTGTGTTTGCGAGCTTTTAGGGGAGTGAAGGGGAGTTTTAACACAGTCATGTATAACACAATAAAAGGATTGGATAACATTTTCATGCATTTTATTTTACACAACCATTCTAGTTGATAATATCTACATTACAGTACTTTCTTTAGCATATTTTTTTATTTCACTATTTTTACTATAGAATCATCTCTTCCATGTCAAAAAACATTAGTATAAATATGTACCAAAAACATACATAAATATATTTAATTATTGATTGATTTATTTTTTTTTCACAAGAAAATCAACTTTTACATGTTAGGCATTAGTGATAAACATAGTTTATGGTTTGTTTTTTTGGTTTTTTTTTTTATCGCACCCCAAAGTGGTGTGAGATAAAACAGCATATTGGCCTGTTTAACGCGCCGCGTTAAAAAACAATTGAATTGCTTTTAACACGACTGCCTCTCGTACATCCTATACTTCCAATTGATCTTCTACTGGAGCGTGAGAGCTCCGTTTGATGAAAAAAACCGGAGCGTTAAAAATGGAATTGAATCGCGGGTAAAGTTAACCTGCTCGAAAGTGATTAAAAAAGACTGCGTTAAAATGACTTAACGTGGTCTAAAAAAAATCTTGCGGTCAATTGAAAACTCCCCAAAACTTAAATCAGCTATACATCAGTCTGGAGCTCTGAACCACAGACTCTTCAAGATACACTGTCAAGAAGTTGTACCACACAGTACACTTGTTATCCCGTAAAAGTCTTCTCTCAGGTTATGGAACTTAGAAAGGAAGTGGGTGAAATTTTGAGAGAAAATGAAAACACACTCTGTGAAGAGTTTGAAGCTCAAGAATTCATTTTGCCATTGGCCTATCTTGAAGATATAGTTTCAAATTTGAATGATCTCAGTATTTCACTTCAAGGGTCAGAAGTAACTGTCCTGGACGCAAATGAGAAAATCACTGCTTTCCAACAAGAGCTAGCTGTTTGGAAGAGCGGCGCGGAGAAGGACACTTATGCAAATTTTTCTACTCTGGAAAATGTTCTTTCGGGATAGAGCGTCCCAGGTTGGATGCAAAGTGATATAATGAGGCATTTGAAAAATATCACACATTTGATAAATACTTTGATCAAGAAGAATTTTAAAATGATCAGTGGAGTCGAAACCCATTCATCTTTAGCTTCTACTCAATGGATGATACTGACATAAGGAAAGGTGACCTCATTGATTTACAGAGCAAGGTTTTGCTGAAACAAAGTTTCTTCAGTTAAGATATTGATGAATTTTGGTGCTTACAAATAGAGGCATACCCAGTTTTGGCAAAAAAAAAAAAAAATGCCATTTTAATCATACTGAAGAACAAAAAGATGTTTCCGAAGAGCAACATTTTCTTTACTATTTCTGTGTATCTGAGGATGTTAAAATAAAATAACAATTCTACGTCTGTTACGTAATTTGTCCATTATTAATTTTTTTATTATTATTATTTTTTATTTATAGGGCGCCACAAGGTGTCTGTGGCGCCGTACAGGGACAAAAACGAATTACAATACAAGGTGAGACAGCACAGTACAGTAAACATAAAGCACAGTAACTCAGTAAGCTCAATGCACAGCTAGTGAGGGCGGGGGGAGTATCTGCAAATGATGGGGCCCAAAAGGAGGGCGCGGAAGACAGGGAGACCCCCAGAGGGGGGAGGAGGGCCCTCGAGGAGGAGGGCAAAGTAGCTGGAGAGCAGAGTTAGAAGTGGTGGAAACAGGAGGAGAGATGGCACTGCTCAGAGGAGCGTACAATCTAAGGCGAGGGGTGGACAGACGGAGAAATACAGGGGAGAGAGGGAGAGTAGAGGGACGGAGGCAGAGAAGGGGGAGAGGCAGGTAGTTAAGTGGGAGATTGGAAGGCTTTAAGAAAAAGGTGGGTTTTTAAAGCCCGTTTGAAACTGGACAGATTAGGGGAAGTTCTGATGGAGGGAGGTAGCTTGTTCCAGTGGAGGGGGGCAGCGCAGACAAAGTCTTGGATACGCACGTGGGAGGAGGTGATGAGGGGGGAAGATAGGCAACGGTCATTGGCAGATCGGAGAGGACGGGATGGCGCATGAATAGATAAGAGTGTGGAGATGTAGGGTGCAGTGGCATTGGAGAGGTCCATTATTATTTGCTTCCGGAAAGGAAGGGAGGTATGAATTTAAAGTTTACTTTTGGAGTATAATAAGCTGGGACACAAATATATTAATTTGATTTAGAAAGCACAATACGCATGTGCAACAACCTTTCCATTATTCTGATATGCACAGATCTCTCACAGTGCCATCTGGTTGCAAAAAAATGTATTGCAGGTACTTTCAATATTATGTTTTTGGAAACACAGATGATGCAATGCATTTCCTTAAAGTGGAGGATTACTAAAATAACTTGGCTCTACAAAACTATTTGAAGCATGTTACATCTGTATTCATTCTGGATCTTCAGTTGTTGAAGAGCTAAACGTATATATGTTTTGCTAATGCATTTTTATTTGTATTTTTTGTTTTGTTTTAAGACTACATTGTCTTTAAAACAATGAGAAGTGCTAGGAAGATTTCCAAGTCACTCTAAATGGACAGCTGACGTCTGGTTAATTTTAAGCATAGCTTCCAGCATTGTTGTCTTCTGCAGACCTGTCCTGTATGTATTGTGAGAGTTATCATTTGCAAGTACAGTACAGAAGATTCACAGCACTGACATGTGTTATTGAGTTTATTTTTTAGCTCAGTGTATCTTTCCTCTCCTACCTACTATCACTCCTTTTAGGAAACAGATTCTGCAGTGGAATTGTGATGGTCCCAAGCAGTTTCTCCATTGGCTATTTATTTGCATCCAGCACTGAGCAAAATTCCACATCTAATAATTTTGTGTTAATTTAATACAGATTGTGGATGTCACTTAATGAAAATAGATAGTAAGAATATATAAATCTGAAGTGAATATTGAGGAAATACATTTTTATCTCCAAGCTTTATGCTGTAGGCAGGTTTCGCTTTAAAAATGTCACCTTTTAAATGTAATGCTACCAATCTTGGGAGATTAAGGGCACTTTTTAATACACTTTTATGCGTGCCTTGTCAAAGTGTTTAACATGATTTGCATTGAAGTATTGAGTGTTTTTCTACCAAATTGCTTCCAATTTTACACTGTACTTTGCTTTCTTTACTCTTCTCTCCTTAGAATAATAGGTTGAACAATTTGGACGCAAAGGAGAACATGTTGGAGTATGTAAACAATTGTCTGTGTTTTACCAATGGTTACTGTCTAGGCAAACCTTAGATATACGTCCTCAAGACTGTTGGGCAATCTGTACCCTGGGATGCAATACAATAGCTTTCATTTGTTAGCACATTATAGGTGCAGTTGTTGTCTTTTTTATTGTGTGTAAACACTACTAACAATGTCATGGCTCTGTATTTCCAAAATACAGTTCTTGTAGGTGGAGAAGAGTGCATGTAGGGCATCCCGGTTTTATATGCAATAATTGTGGTACAAAAAATGACATTTACTATTAAGCATGGCATGCTGTGGTGATACTACCACTGTCTGTAGCTTGATAGATGGGGAGAAGACCACCTCATATGGGGGTCTATTTATCATATGGAGAAAAGACCCACCTCAAGCTAAAACGCGTGTTTTCATCAGAGATGGGGCTTTTATACCTGTAATAAATAGAGCATTGAGAAGTGAAGTACAAAAACAGTTATGTCAGAGAGCATTGTACTCTAGACACACCATACTCAGGTGTAACTTGAAATGTTTTCTCTGAGTACATAAAAATCAGAGAACATTTGGGCATTGTGTAAGATTGAAACAGAGATGGCTTTTCTGCCAAATATGAAGTGGTGCTTTCAGAAAGAACCCATTTAAGACTGGAAACCAAAGTAGTTCTGTAATCCACTATATAAAATGGGGGTTATATACATTACAGAAAGAGAATTTTGGTTCAAATTTTACATTGCATAAGAATTTAATAGTTTTATATTACAAGTGCACTGCAAGAATAAACCAGGGAACTGTTTTGCTCTGATCTGCTTTGCAGTCTACTGTTTTAGTGAGTGGGTTAAGGTGCTAAAGAGACACAGCTGATTGCATCTTGCAAGAAATGTAGCTTGTGGCAGATTGATTATGGCCCATTTAGTGAAAGAAAGTTCCCTTTAGCAGGTTGGTGGAGATAATCTGTGTCCTTCCTCCTGGCCTAGAGGAGTGGCTTGGTGGTTGTATAGAAGGAACATCATGCTTACCTATCTTCCATTAAGCAAGGTAAACATATTGTTTTATACACTCTATCTTTAGTATTTCGTTGCTATTTATGGAAAGTTCTTGCTCATTGATGAAACCGTTTAATAGCAATATACATAATTTCTTGTAGGCAAGATGGAAGAACTTTGTGGAATGCAACAAAATAATAGTAAAATAGTGCATTTGGTGTCATGTTTTGTTATTTAGTCCACTTATCTTCATTTATATTGTAAAAGTTTAGATGACCAAAATCCTGTTGTGTTTCCATTGGACAAATGGATGTGACAGATCTTTACAGTCTGGGTTTCTCCAAAGGAACAACAGAAGTGGTCTATGTGCTATCTGGCTGTAAACCTCACATACTGTGTGTGCTAAAGAAACAACTTCAAAAACAACAGTTGTCTTGCGAGAGTATGGATATCTCACTGCGTAGGGACTCCTCTTTTATTAGGAATTGTGAATTAAAGACCTCTGTTGATGTTGGCCCTTGCAGCTTGTTAATCCACATAGGGTTCTTTATTCACTGTGCTCATCTCTGTACATGTCTTCAGCAAATTGCCCAATCTCGTAAACCTCATTCACAATAGGACAGACAACCTATTGAGAACTCTGGCTCATTATAACTTGATATGTTAATATCCGTTTTAAATGCTACTTTCAATTATTAAGATATTATCCTGCATTTCATGTATTTATTTTGCACATTAGCTGTAAATGTAAAACTGTTCTTGTAAAGTCAGAAAAAGCAAAGCTAAATTAAAAAAAAAAGCAACAAACTTTTGCAGTACGTTTATACTATTATATTTAAGCTAAAAAATGTATAGCTTTTTGGACAGTAGACACTTATTTTGTTCACCTAGAATATCTATCCTTATTTACTGAAAACACATACTGCTTCAAACATACCTAGTGTATGAAGACCAACTTATTTAGCCACCTTTGTGTTTTTCCACATAAACGAACAATTAATAGGTTAACCTGGATCTTTAATATACACCTAGGGGTAAATGTATCATCCTCCGATTTTTTCAACTCACCGGAAATCGGCGACTTTGCAGGTAAAATTTAAAGCGGCGATGGCTTGTAAAGGCAAGTTTGCCTTTACAAGCCATCGCCGCTTTAAATTTTCAATGCAAGGTCGCCGATTTCCAGCGAGTTGAAAAAATCGGAGGATGATGATACATTTACCCCCTAGGCTTTGACTGCATTGTATTTGCAATTGATTGCTTTTTTTATTCAGTTTAGCCCACTTTACCTGATCATAATAAACATAGGGGCTAATAAAATCTTTGGATTCATCCAGGAGAAATAAGAGGGAAATGGATACACACAACTGGGTAGGTGGATTGCAGCGTTAAAGAGGGACAGTTGGAAATTGTACAAATGAACAGCAGAGAGAACCCTTTTAGCTATAGTTTAGTAAATTAAAGAGTGTGCCAATAATATATCAATGCGTACTCATCATGTAGTACTGTACACATATAGCCTATTGTCTTCACATTGGTAGTGTGACTTACTCTCCATATGTTTACACTATCTTAATGGAAGTTTGTAGACGTTGCTAGTTGCTTCATTTCTTGACTGATAGAGCTGTGGTTGTGGCTGAGTGCACTGTGACTGACATGGTGTCTCCTAAGCATTCCATCCTGAGTTGCACTGTGGTGGTTGGCTAGTTAGTGAAACAAGCTTGCTTTGTCTTAGCAGCTTTGATTGACAACGCTTTGACTTTATCTGTTGTCTGCTATAACCTTGCTCTGTATACTTTTTCAGACACTTTGTGGTATTGTGTAACACTGGTACTTTTGTCATGCTATACTCAGATTACTGCGTATACATTTTTTTTAATTAACAAGTTTGTCTTACTTGAACATTTTCAGCTTGTACTATAAAAACGTGACCTCAAAACTTGAAAAAAAAAAAAGCTTTCTACCTGTTAAATTAAACTTAATGACAGTGGGTAAAGTTTGTCTATTGTCAATTCTTGCAATATTACTTTCTATACCATGTATATCTTTTCTGGAAAACTTGCATTTTAATCATCAACCCTTTATTAATAAAAGCCTTGTCGCCTATGTATGTACCATAAAAAAAGAAAGTGGCGGGTTGTTCCTCTGTTCCCATCGGCCTGGGAGGGAGCTTGTAACACAGTGCTCCCTATGTAGGGCCAGCGGAAACTTTGTGGGCGCCCTCGGCAGGTGACGTTCTTCAGACTGAGACTGTGGCGCTTGGTTGTGTGACATCATAGTCCAGAGCCACACTGGCAGTGTATCACTGACATTGAGGAGTAGCAGCTGGTGGATTAACAGATTAGAAACTGCCAGTTGCTGCTCCTCTTCCATGTCAGTGGGCGTCACTCTGTATTGGGGGGTGCCATGGGGACATTTAAAACCTTTTCACATATTCAGTGTTTTTGGTGCCCCCTAACAAGCACACACCCAGGCATTGCAAGTATCATGTTGTTTGAATAAATACATATATTTGGAAGCCAACTATTATTAAGTCAAAGGATATTTCCACTTGCAAACTCTGTAAAAGCGCCTGTTGACATGGTAGAATACCCCGTGCTCTGCTTCGCGGTGACTTCAAACTGAATACCGCAACTGCTGGATATCATGAAGATGCGTTGTTATTTTTTGTTTGGGTTACTATGCAGGAGCTCCTTCTTAGTGACCACACTAACTTCTTTTACAGGGAAAGCGATGGCAGGTGAAAAATTGCAGAAGTATGATGGCTCCATTCACACTGCTTAAAATCCTTTTCAAATTGTTAAATATGCGAATGGGCAGGTAGTTGTCCACCGAGTGCATGTATAGGTGCATGCTTACGTTTTCCTGTTGGGAAATGACCATGTAAAACGGGGATATACCTATGTTTGTAGGATTGGAGATGTACATGAAAATGCACATAGTGGAGAATTTCAAAGATTCTCCACAATTTGAAGATTTAGAATCACTTCCTTGAGTAGTTAAAATTCAAAAGTTTAAACTTTTGAAATTTACTTGATCCGGAGCCCTATGGGCATCTACATGCAGTATTTTTCTCCCAGGGGTCGTACTTTAATACAGAACTGGCAGATCAATTAAACTAACAATCTTTAAGTGGCAGTGATGGGGGGGGGGGGGGGGGGGGGTTGAGGGCCGGACCAATCATAGGCAGCAATCTCTTGATTAAAACAGTTTCCATTATTCCTGCTTGTTGTTTTTTCCTAGAATCTGTTCAGCAGCCACGTTGTTTAAACACCAGCCTCTCGCTCTGGCCATCCTTCATTTCTGCCCTGTCTCCCTTCTATTATTAGTGATTGCAGTTGAATCTTCTGTTTGCCTCACAATTAGTTTGCATTCTGCTTCAGATTTAAAGTTTCTTTTCTACGTTGACATGTGTCGTCTGTTTATAAATGTTTTGTGTCTGGTCTCGTATCCTGTGAAATTCCTAAACGTCGCTTGTCTTTCTAATATCAGCAGTTGCCTGTTATGTGGTTGCAGAAGCTAATTACCGGGTGACTGTTTCTGACAGCGCTAATCCAAACTGCATTTTCTTGTTAATTGTTGATCCAGCCAGAAGAGATTGTATTATTATCCTCAGCGTATGTAATGAAAGAATGGAAGAAGTGGGACAAATGACTTTGTGATATTTAGAATGATGATGTGTATAGGCTTTGAGAATGCATTTGTATATACACATTTTCTGCATCGGAAATATTTACTTCTTGTGACATATTTGAATTAACGCTATCAAAATACAAACTTGCTTGGTACAACATAATGGAGTTCTAAACCTCTCAACTGTCCTGTTTGTAGGCTGCAAAAGTGACTGAGCTTAACAAAATAGTGGGTGGAATTTATACAAATTTGCCTATTTGTGGGCAGAGTTTGGGTGGAACAAAGACAGAATTTATTTTGTCCCATTCTCAGGATTCTAAATGTCGAGAGGTATAATTAAGTACACAGTGCATTATACTGCAGGGAGACTTTGAGAACAAGCTTAATATGCAAGGACAGAGTACACATTTTTGCTTTTAACCATACTTTGGTTTTAACTATACTTACATCATCACGCGGCAAATCACATATTTTTTCTCGTTTCCCCGGGTCCAAAGCGTCATTTTGTCGCGGGAGACTGGGCAAAAATGACGTGAACCACCGAAAATCGTGTCTTTGAGGCTCCCATTCTGTCCACTTCACTAGGAAGTGGGCAGGATTTGTGAGATTTGCCTGCTGTCCCGGAAGTCCGGGAGAACTACCGGAATTTGTGAGTCACCCAGACATGCCGGGAGAGTGGGCAAGTATGGGTTAATTGTCTTACCGGGACAATTACTTACTCTTTCAGGAGTCCGAGAGATTAGGCAGCTATTCATTTAACAGGCATTGTTTTACAAAGGCTGTCAGGAGTACAGGGCTTTACAGACTGAACTTTGGCTACAAGTGGTAGTGAATTATAGCACTTTCTTTACATTTGCTTTATCACTTAATGCTTATGTTTTTGGCGTATGCTTTAATTATTAATAGACTACACTGCGTGAACATAATTGTTTTAAATAGTCAGCAAGGATATCTTGTAATGTTATTTCGCATTTTTGTTACCAAGTTTGGGACTACTTTTAACAAGCCTGATTAGTGGCTGTTGTAAATTCTATGTGTTTTACATAATTAAGCAAGTTAAATTTGATTGTGGCACCGTTAATTGAATACCATCTTACAATGCGACCCTAGCACCAAAAAAGGTTGTGTACACCTGCTCTACATGGAGAGCCGAACCAACAGACACACTGCCTCTCCTGTGGTGCGCTCAGGTGCTGCTCATCTGGAGTACAGCTGGTGACTAAAGAGCACAAAGAATATATACTATGTATGCACATTACAATGCAACTGAATGTTGGGAGCAGATTGGTGGTGTGTGACTTACAGTGTAAGTGGTGCTCCCGGTGTCCTGCTGTGTATAGAATTACTGTGGACTGAGTATGCATGGTATAAACAAGAGTCCTACACAGTCTACAGTATATCCAGTATATATAAAACAGACGTCTTTGGAAAACTGGGACATATGGGACCTCAGTCTTTTCTGCTAAACAAATTTCTTCTCTTTCCAAAATGAAAAGGAAGTTGACTAAATGGATATGTGGGACTGTCACATGTTGTTGCCTCCTTCTGGACACAGCCAGACCAACTAAAGAGATAAGGCATCTAAAGTAATGGTCTCTTGTAAAGAGAAAATAAGTTCTGATAAAGGCAACACCCTTTCGTACATGCATATTGTAAACGTGCATTTGATGTGACTGGTAAACATTGCCAAGATAGGGGTTATGTAATGTATGTATAACATGGGGGGTTGTAAAACGTCCTTGTAAAATTAGGACTTAGGCATTCACCATTCCAAATTTTAAAAAATAAATAAAAATGCATGTAGCTTTAAATATGCACATCAGCCCAATCATACACTTATTTATAAACCATTGATTTACTACTGTTGACTACTGATGTGTGGCTTGCTGTCTACTAATTTTATTTTGAGATAAACATTTTTGTTTAGTTTCATCTACTTTGAAACATTTCTAGCTATATCATTTTGCAGTTTGTATTCTTTATACTTTATTTGCTGAAGTCATTGTGGTCTGTATCTTCTGTAAAATTGATCTTTTATATCTTCATTATGTTTGATTAGATGACTTAGGACAGATTCAATTGGCTGTTACTATGGTAAAAAATATGGGGTGCGAGCGAAAATAATCATTATTCATACTTGTCAACTCTCCCGGAATGTCCGCTAGAGCAGGCAATTCCAGTGAGGCGGGCAGGTTGAGTGCCTCAATGATGCAATTCGCTGTGAATCACGTCAATTTGGCCCTGCCTCCATGACAAAATGTCTATTTCATCGTGGGGACAGAGCCCAAATGATGCAATTTCCCGCTCCACCACCACCACCACTACCCCTATCCAGCTTCCCCCAGAGGGTCCCAACTAAAAGTAGGCAAAATTGTCGTTATTTCTGTAAAAAAAAAAAAAAAAAATCAGCGCAAGGTGTCTCACGGCTGTTCCGGAGGCACCTAGCGCTGATAATTTTACAATTTGAGTCTTCCCTTTAGAATTAGGGATGAGCGCACTCGGATTTATGAAATCCGAGCCCACCCGAACGTTGCGGATCCAAGTCGGATCCGAGACAGATCCGGGTATTGGCGCCAAATTCAAATGTGAAACTGAGGCTCTGACTCATAATCCCGTTGTCGGATCTCGCGATACTCGGATCCTATAAATTCCCCGCTAGTCGCCGCCATCTTCACTCGGGCATTGATCAGGGTAGAGGGAGGGTGTCTTAGGTGGTCCTCTGTCCTGGTAGATCTCGTGCTGTGCTGTTTAGTTCTGTGCTGTGCTGTGCTGTGCTGTGCTGTGCTGTGCTGTGCTGTGCTGTGCTGTGCTGTGCTGTGCTGTGCTGTGCTGTGTTCTGCAGTATCAGTCCAGTGGTGCTGTGTGCTGTGCTCTGTCCTTCTGAGGTCAGTGGTGCTGCTGTGTGCTGTGCTCTGTCCTTCTGAGGTCAGTGGTGCTGCTGTGTGCTGTGCTGTGTCCTTCTGAGGTCAGTGGTGCTGCTGGGTCCTGTGCTGTGTCCTTCTGAGGTCAGTGGTGCTGCTGGGTCCTGTGCTGTGTCCTGTTCAGTCCAGTGGTGCTGTGTCCTGTGCTCTGTGCTTCTAAGGGCATAGTTATTTCCCCAATATTCCCCTGTGTTTAAAAAAATAAAAAAAAGTTTTTTTAAAAAATACCAAAAACTACTTTAATTTTTTTTAATTACCACAAAATTTGCACAACCAATCCTGCAGTATAAGCCCATTGGTACTGCAATATTACCAAGTTCACACATTCAGCAGTAAAAGTCCAGTGGTACTGCAATATTACAAAGTTTACACATTCTGCAGTATCAGTCCAGTGGTGCTGTGTCCTGTGCTCTGTCCTGCTGAGTTCCGTAGTGCTGCTGGGTCCTGTGCCGTGTCCTGTTCAGTCCACTGGTGCTGTGTCCTGTGCTCTGTGCTTCTAAGGGCATAGTTATTTCCCCATTATTCCCAAGTTTTTAAAAATAAAAAAAAGTAAAAAAAAATAAAAAATTTAAAAAAAAAAAAAAAATATATAATAATTATAACCAAATTTGCAAAACCAATCCAGCAGTATAAGTCCATTGGTACTGCAATATTACAAAGTTCACACATTCTGCAGTATCAGTCCAGTGGTGCTGTGTCCTGTGCTCTGTCCTGCTGAGTTCCGTAGTGCTGCTGGGTCCTGTGCCGTGTCCTGTTCAGTCCAGTGGTGCTATGTCCTGTGCTCTGTGCTTCTAAGGGCATAGTTATTTCCCCACTATTCCCAAGTTTTTTAAAAATAAAAAAAAAGTAAAAAAAAATAAAAAATTTAAAAAATATATAATAATTATAACCAAATTTGCAAAACCAATACAGCAGTATAAGTCCATTGGTACTGCAATATTACCAAGTTCACACATTCTGCAGTATCTTGTGCTACATATAATGGAGACCAAAAATTTGGAGGATAAAGTAGGGAAAGATCAAGACCCACTTCCTCCTAATGCTGAAGCTGCTGCCACTAGTCATGACATAGACGATGAAATGCCATCAACGTCGTCTTCCAAGCCCGATGCCCAATCTCGTAGTACCGGGCATGTAAAATCCAAAAAGCCCAAGTTAAGAAAAAGTAGCAAAAAGAGAAACTTAAAATCATCTGAGGAGAAACGTAAAGTTGCCAATATGCCATTTACGACACGGAGTGGCAAGGAACGGCTTAGGCCCTGGCCCGTGTTCATGACTAGTGGTTCAGCTTCACCCACGGATCTTAGCCCTCCTCCTCCTCCCCCCCCCCTACAAAAAATTGAAGAGAGTTATGCTGTCAGCAACAAAACAGCAAACAACTCTGCCTTCTAAAGAGAAATTATCACAAATCCACAAGGCGAGTCCAAGGATGTTGGTGGTTGTCAAGCCTGACCTTCCCATCACTGTACGGGAAGAGGTGGCTCGGGAGGAGGCTATTGATGATGTAGCTGGCGCTGTGGAGGAACTTGATGATGAGGATGGTGATGTGGTTATTGTAAATGAGGCACCAGGGGGGGAAACAGCTGATGTCCATGGGATGAAAAAGCCCATCGTCATGCCTGGTCAGAAGACCAAAAAATGCACCTCTTCGGTCTGGAGTTATTTTTATCCAAATCCGGACAACCAATGTATGGCCATATGTAGCTTATGTAAAGCTCAAATAAGCAGGGGTAAGGATCTTGCCCACCTAGGAACATCCTCCCTTATACGTCACCTGAATAACCTTCATAGTTCAGTGGTTAGTTCAGGAACTGGGGCTAGGACCCTCATCGGTACAGGGACACCTAAATCCCGTGGTCCAGTTGGATACACACCAGCAACACCCTCCTCGTCAACTTCCTCCACAATCTCCATCAGATTCAGTCCTGCAGCCCAAGTCAGCAGCCAGACTGAGTCCTCCTCAATACGGGATTCATCCGAGGAATCCTGCAGCGGTACGCCTACTACTGCCACTGCTGCTGTTGCTGCTGTTAGTCGGTCATCTTCCCAGAGGGGAAGTCGTAAGACCGCTAAGTCTTTCACAAAACAATTGACCGTCCAACAGTCGTTTGCCATGACCACAAAATACGATAGTAGTCACCCTATTGCAAAGCGTATAACTGCGGCTGTAACTGCAATGTTGGTGTTAGACGTGCGCCCGGTGTCCGCCATCAGTGGAGTGGGATTTAGAGGGTTGATGGAGGTATTGTGTCCCCGGTACCAAATCCCCTCGAGATTCCACTTCACTAGGCAGGCGATACCAAAAATGTACAGAGAAGTACGATCAAGTGTCCTCAGTGCTCTTAAAAATGCGGTTGTACCCACTGTCCACTTAACCACGGACATGTGGACAAGTGGTTCTGGGCAAACGAAGGACTATATGACTGTGACAGCCCACTGGGTAGATGCATCCCCTTCCGCAGCAACAGCAACAGCTGCATCAGTAGCAGCATCTACAAAATGGCGGCTCATGCAAAGGCAGGCAACATTGTGTATTACAGGCTTTAATAAGAGGCACAACGCTGACAACATATTAGAGAAAATGAGGGAAATTATCTCCCAGTGGCTTACCCCACTTAGACTCTCATGGGGATTTGTGGTGTCAGACAATGCCAGTAACATTGTGCGGGCATTAAATATGGGCAATTTCCAGCACGTCCCATGTTTTGCCCACACCATTAATTTGGTGGTGCAGCATTACCTCAAGAGTGACAGGGGTGTGCAGGAGATGCTTGCGGTGGCGCGCAAAATTGCTGGACACTTTCGGCATTCAGCCAGTGCCTACCGCAGACTAGAGGCACATCAAAAAAGCATGAACCTGCCCTGCCATCACCTCAAACAAGAGGTTGTGACGCGCTGGAACTCCACCCTCTATATGCTGCAGAGGATGGAGGAGCAGCAAAAGGCCATTCAGGCCTACACAGCCACCTACGACATAGGCAAAGGAGTGGGGATGCGCCTCAGTCAAGCGCAGTGGAGACTGATTTCCGTGTTGTGCAAGGTTCTGCAGCCATTTGAACTTGCCACACGAGAAGTCAGTTCCGACACTGCCAGCTTGAGTCAGGTCATTCCCCTGATCAGGCTGTTGCAGAAGCAGCTGGAGAAAGTGAGGGAGGAGCTGGTAAGCCATTGCGATTACACCAAGCATGTAGCTCTTGTGGATGTAGCCCTTCGTACGCTTTGCCAGGATCCGAGGGTGGTCACACTTTTAAAGTCAGAGGAATACATTCTGGCCACCGTGCTCGATCCTCGGTTTAAAGCGTATGTTGTGTCTCTGTTTCCGGCGGACACAAGTCTACAGCGGTGCAAAGACCTGCTGGTCAGGAGATTGTCCTCTGAAGAGGACCGTGACATGCCAACAGCTCCACCCTCATTTTCTTCCACATCTATGGCTGCGAGGAAAAAGCTCAGTTTTCCCAAAAGAGGCACTGGCGGGGATGCTGATAACATCTGGTCCGGACTGAAGGACCTGCCAACCATTGCAGACATGTCTACTCTCGCTGCATTGGATGCTGTCACAATAGAAAAAATTGTGGATGATTACTTTGCTGACACCATCCAAGTAGACATGTCAGACAGTCCATATTGTTACTGGCAGGAAAAAAAGGCAGTTTGGAAGCCCCTGTACAAACTGGCTCTATTTTACCTGAGTTGTCCCCCCTCCAGTGTGTACTCGGAAAGAGTTTTTAGTGCAGCGGGGAACCTGGTCAGTGAGCGGCGAAGGAGGTTGCTTCCTCACAACGTTGAAAAAATGATGTTTATAAAAATGAATAATCAATTCCTCAATGAAGTACAGCACTGCCCTCCAGATACTACAGAGGGACCTGTGGTTGTGGAGTCCAGCGGGGACGAATTGATAATGTGTGATGAGGAGGAAGTACACACTGTAGGGGGAGAGGAATCAGAGGTTGAGGATGAGGACGACATCTTGCCTCAGTAGAGCCTGTTTAGTCTGTACAGGGAGAGATGAATAGCTTGTTTGGTGTGGGGGCCCAAACAAACCAATCATTTCAGCCAAAGTTGTTTGGTAGGCCCTGTCGCTGAAATGATTGGTTTGTTAAAGTGTGCATGTCCTATTTCAACAACATAAGGGTGGGTGTAAGGGCCCAAGGACAATTCCATCTTGGAACTTTTTTTTTGGCATTATATGACCAATCAACAGTCGTTTGCCATGTTCAAAAAGTAAAACCAAATTTTAAAAAATTCAAGAAATTAAACCAAAAGTAAAATGCCGTGTCATAATTTAAAGCAAGAGTTTTTGACGTGCTCTAAAACTACTGTATTGTTGTTTATATTTTATAAACACTACACTTGAAAGCTTGAGTCTTTCAATAAAAAAGTAACTGTCCATTGCACGAATATTTGCAACAGGGACAATTTTAGGGTTAAGAAAGCCAACTAATAACACTTCGACGCTGTCTGTCTTTATAAACACTACACTTGGAAGTTGGAGGAGGTATTGTGGCCCCGGCACCAAATTTACTACCGGGGCCACTCCACTGTGCAGTCCATATTTAGGTGTATCAGATATTAAACAACGGTGACAGTTGATGCCCAATTTTTTAATTATATTGTGGCCTCGGTACCAAATTGTGTACCGGGGCCACCACACTACGCAGTCCAGATACTTGTTTGGTGGAATTCAGACCAGTTGAGGGTTTTATTATTATATTGTGGGGACCACTCTATCTATACCACACTACAACTCTATACCACTCTATTTCATACTTTAATTCTATTTAATACTTTAATTCTATTTCATACTTTAATTCTATTTAATACTTTAATTCTATTTCATACTTTAATTCTATTTAATACTTTAATTCCATTACTAATTACCATAAAGAGGAACTGCCGCTTCTATTTAATACTTTAATTCTATTAGTAGTTACCATAAAGAGGAACAAAATAAACCAATTTTACCAAAAGTATAATATGACTTAGACTTACAAACACTACACTTTAAAGATCGTGCCTTTAAATGAAAAAGTCAGTCTTCATTGCACGACTATGTGCAACAGGGACAGTTTTTTGGTTTACAAAGTCAACCAATAACACTTGGACCCTGTCTGTCTTTAACATACTTGATGGGATCTCAATGACGAATTGTCTGTACCATGTTTGGAGGAGGTATTGTGGCCCCGGTATCAAATTGGGTACCGGGGCCACCCCACTACGCAGTCCAGATACTTGTTTGGTGGAATTCTGACACGTGGAGGGTGTATTTATTTTATTGTGGCCCCGGTATCAAATTGGGTACCGGGGCCACCCCACTACGCAGTCCAGATACTTGTTTGGTGGAATTCTGACACGTGGAGGGTGTATTTATTTTATTGTGGCCCCGGTATCAAATTGGGTACCGGGGCCACCCCACTACGCAGTCCAGATACTTGTTTGGTGGAATTCTGACACGTGGAGGGTTTTTTAATTATATTGTGGCCTCGGTACCAAATTGTGTACCGGGGCCACCACACTACGCAGTCAAGATAGATAGATGCGTATCATAGATAAAGTACATTCAGTGGTGTGGGCCAAATTGAAAAATATTCAAAATGCACTGACATTATCAAAAACAAGAGGTTGTCACACGCTAAAACTCCAACATGTATATGATGGAGAGGATGGAGGAGCAGCCGTATGTGTAGTGTAATGCAGACCTGTTGAAGGTTTTTTATATATTTTATTGTGGTGCCCAGTGCCCACTCCTCTAGGCAGTCCAGGTACATTTATTGGTGCGATTCATAAAAGTTCAGGGTTTTTAATATATTGTGGTGACCCACTCCTCTACGCAGTCCAGGTACATTTATTGGTGCGATTCATAAAAGTTCAGGGTTTTTAATATATTGTGGTGACCCACTCCTCTACGCAGTCCAGGTACATTTATTGGTGCGAATCAAACAAGTTCATGGTTTTCTTATTATATATATTGTGGTGACCCACTCCTCTAGGCAGTCCAGGTACATTTATTGGTGCGATTCATAAAAGTTCAGGGTTTTTAATATATTGTGGTGACCCACTCCTCTACGCAGTCCAGGTACATTTATTGGTGCGAATCAAACAAGTTGATGGTTTTCTTATTATATATATTGTGGTGACCCACTCCTCTAGGCAGTCCAGGTACATTTTTTGGTGCGATTCATAAAAGTTCAGGGTTTTTAATATATTGTGGTGACCCACTCCTCTACGCAGTCCAGGTACATTTATTGGTGCGAATCAAACAAGTTGATGGTTTTCTTATTATATATATTGTGGTGACCCACTCCTCTACGCAGTCCAGGTACATTTATTGGTGCGATTCATAAAAGTTCAGGGTTTTTAATATATTGTGGTGACCCACTCCTCTACGCAGTCCAGGTACATTTATTGGTGCGAATCAAACAAGTTGATGGTTTTCTTATTATATATATTGTGGTGACCCACTCCTCTACGCAGTCTAGGTACATTTATTGGTGCGATTCATAAAAGTTCAGGGTTTTTAATATATTGTGGTGACCCACTCCTCTACGCAGTCCAGGTACATTTATTGGTGCGAATCAAACAAGTTGATAGTTTTCTTATTATATATATTGTGGTGACCCACTCCTCTACGCAGTCCAGGTACATTTATTGGTGCGATTCATAAAAGTTCAGGGTTTTTAATATATATTGTGGTGACCCACTCCTCTACGCAGTCCAGAAAGATACCTTGTTGCAACGTTTTGGACTAATAACTATATTGTGAGGTGTTCAGAATACACTGTAAATTAGTGGAAATGCTTGTTATTGAATGTTATTGAGGTTAATAATAGCCTAGGAGTGAAAATAAGCCCAAAAACTTGATTTTTAAACTTTTTATGTTTTTTTCAAAAAAAATCCGAATCCAAAACCTTAAATCCGAACCGAGACCTTTCAACAAGTGTTTTGCGAGACAAATCCGAACCCCAAAAATAACGAAAATCCGGATCCAAAACACAAAACACGAGACCTCAAAAGTCGCTGGTGCACATCCCTATTTAGAATACAGTATTTTTATGGAAGTGAAATATCAAGTCCTTGTGGATACTGTTATTGGATTTATTACAAATAAGCTTTGTGTGGTACTGTGCATTAAATGGGCTCCTAAACATCACGTGGATATTCTGTGGCGTTTTTTCTTCTATTTTGTTTGTGCAAATAATATATATTTTGGTATATATTACAGAGGATACAGTTTAAAGTGACCGTCCTACAGAGGTCCCCCCCAGTGAAGGGTAGTATTTCTCTCCTCTGTGCGTACTGCATCCAGGCCCTCTTTCCTGTAGTTTAGATGAACACACTACTCCAATCCCCTTTTCATGTTGTGTCTCTTACTTGGAGGGAGGAGGATTAGAGGCTTTTTCATTCCCACATTCCTGTCAAAGGATGTCTGGCAGACACTAACAACAGGACAAAGATTGTGAAATATGGAGGTGTTTTGAGAAATGTATCAAAGAAAATATTTCACACGTCAGGATGTGTCACAGTACAGAATAAAATGGTTTCTCGCTTTCTCTTTTCCTTTGTGCTTTTGGGTTTCATGCCTGAACAGTGGAAAGCGAAGGGTAGGTGTGTTTGTTTTAAATCATCCCATTACAGTGAGTTAACCTCTGCTGTCTAAATGAAAATTGTATAAACCTGAGATTTCTTTTGATGTAGTTGCTTGGTAACAGACAGCAGGTATCAGTAAAACAATGAATAGACTGTCACTGATAGGGGTATTAGGAAACAAGATGTTTAGCCTTACTTTGCTACATACCGTTATTTTCCTGCGCTCATGTAATGATCACTTAGCATTATGTGTAGCTCTGTGACATGTGACTGCTCTTCACAATCCTCTTTCTCAAGGCATCACTGTAAGTGCTGCAACATGACTCTCTGCCATAACTTCTAATGCTGAACATAAAATTAACAGAAGGTACATGAAATGAACCTGTATTATACATGTCATGTGTCATAATGTTTGTGAACATATGTAGTCGTATACCTTTCTCTGATCAGCTCCTGACATTTAGTTAAACCAATACAAACCTCCCGACTCTCACCTCAGGGATCCTCCTCAATTTCAACTTCTTATTTCTCTGGATGGTCCAAGGTCACATGAAATGGGGAACACATTGGAAACAGAGCTCTGCTTTTGTCTAATACATGTAATGGACAACTGGTTTCAGGAGTTTCCAGACAGCGCTGTGTTCCTTCTGGAATCAGCTGTCTAATAAACCTCACACGGCCAGGCTGCTAGACAGTGACATAAAGACACTGTTCTGGGAATTGTCAGACATATGTTGGCCTGGAGTGTCCACCAAAACATTTTTCATATAGCTGGAAGGGCGGGGAAGGTGGAAACATCTAGTTAGACAAACACTTAGTGAGCCAGCTAGAACACCCATCTTCTTGTTTTGTGATTGTGGTGTTATGTTTGACTCTTGACACAACAATATAAAACAACAGAAATCTCCCAGTATCTGCAGATTTTGTTTCATTTTACTCCTGCAACATTACACTATTTCATATGTGCACAATTCAAGTTTTAAGCCATTCACTGGGAGAAGATATCCCATTTTCCACCTCCAGATAAAAGATTTCAGAGAGATTAAGAGCTGTAAAGCTCCCAATTGTGCTGGGTCTATTATTTCAGGAGACACTATGAATAAGGATGACTTGTTAATGATCACTAGTCAGTAATTGCCTCGTTATAAGGTGACATTTAAACCTAAATTATGGAGAACTAAGATAAGAAAATGATCACAATGTGAGGGAATTATTTTTTTGTCCCTGCTGTACAATAGCAGGTATGAAAAGGATAACCCCTATTAAACAGCTGAACGCTGTAGGGGAAAGCAGTGTAAAGTTGGATCCTGATCCCCTGCACATTGCATTCCTAGGCACCAGACTGACAGAACGCAGCACTGTTCCCTACTGTGCATCCAGTGTGTTAGGGATGACACATTGCCTAGTGTAACGTAAACCTATGATTAAAAACACGGTCTGGCAAGTAATGTCTTTGTACGTTACAGCTATTTGAAAAATGGCTTTAAATTTCTTATGTGATGGAAGGAGAGAGATTTTTTTTTTGGATGGAACTGAAATGGAGGGTTTTTCTTGTCATCACCCACAAACAAAAATGAATTAAATGGCCAGAGCAGTTCACATGCATCTTACTACACAGTGGTCTATAGTGAAATGCTGGTTTTGTGAACGGTTATTCAGGATTAGGGTAATTGTACCTATGAAATAATGCTTAATATACCTGTAGCATTGATTTTAATAAACAAGAATCTCTTAAAAATCCCTTTATGCTAGAACTAACAAAACCGAACCAGTCACTGCCCATTGTCTTCACTATCACAATTGCGCACACCTTAACATAATGCAGTGGTTCCCAAATTGTGCGCGCGGCTCCCAGGGGTGCCATGGCGCTGTCACAGGGGTGCCGCAACCAACCAGAGGAAAAAAAAAAAAAAACAACTTGCCAATCCGCACGGCGCTCGGACCCAGCATCCTCCTCTTTCCTGCAGCGCACCCAACATTCAGTGACAAGCTGCGGGAAAGAGGAGGATGCTGGGTCCCGGGCGCCGCGCGGATTGGTAATTTTTTTTTTTTTTTCCCCTGGCTGGCAGGGGGCAGAGGGGTCAGCGTCATAGGGGGCAGCGTGAGAGGGGGGCAAAGGGGGCAGCGTGAGAGGATGCAGAGGGGGCAGCGTGTGTGGAGATGGAGGACACAGTATGAGTTAGCTGTCAATTATTCTTTGACAGAAATATAATTGAAAAAAATATAAAAAAATATTTTTTTTCCTTGGATTTATGTGTATTATTTTTGCATACAACTAAATAAGTATTTCTGTCTTGACCTAAATACTTATTACGTTTCTTTGACCCAACTACCTCCAAAACAGGACTGCTCGGTAATAATTTTGGAGGGGTGCCTTGAAAAAATTACGGAGACTCTAAGGGTGCCGCGAACTGCAAAAGTTTGGGAACCACTGACATAAGCCACATTCCACATGGTGCAGAACTCATTGCCAACCTCTGTGTTTGTTTGTGTGAGCTTTCTTTTTGTTATCTGTCTTTTATTTGAGGTATGGCTATACCTTTAACAATAGAAAGGGCAGTCCTGTATGCACACCCAAACGTGTCCCAGGAATGAGTAAGCATGTCCGTGAAGCATAGATTCTCCAAAATCACCTTCAGAAAATAAAGACAAATGAAAAGCTGGCATGTAAACTGCGTTTGTTGATATGACGTTGATACGACAAATCTTCTTAATACAGTATTGCATGTTTTACTACAAATGATACAAGTAAAAAAAATAGTTCTAAATTGATGCAACCTACATCCAACAATCAGGATTGTATTTCAGGGTTACTGGTAGGTGATTACGCACTGATTGTTTTGTACACTTCAAAAGGTTGTTTTTTTTTCTCCTTTTTGTCCACTTTCAAGAATGTGGATAACTTGTGTGTTTTTTATAAATATTAACTAGCAGCACAGTGCTGTTCTCTTGTGTGGTATATTGAGCACAATAGTCAGTGTTTGCTTTTTTTTCAGGTATGCTAGAAAATTGAATTTATTATTGATGGTGAATATTTAATTTAAAAATTGTGTAAATTGTTTTGTTCATGTCTAATGGTCATGTTATATTTTTGTGTTTGGTTTATTAAATCTGTCTAAAATGCACTACTTGTTACTTAATCCGAGGTGAGTTTGTAGTGACCTATATAAATGATGACGACTTATAGGGGCTGATTCAGTTCAGCCCGATGTGCTGCCAGACATCACCACAAAGTTTTGGCTGCGCACACACAGTGCCACCTATTACAGTAATGAATCGTCGCCATAGTGGTGCGCAGAAAAATGAGTTGAGAAACGGTGCCACATACTGCCTTCCAGTGTTTTCCAGGGGCACTGGCTGGCATATCACGCTGAATTGAATCTCCCCCCAAAATGTAGGGAATTCCTAAAAAAAAAAAAAATAATAATTGCTGCAAAAGTGTAATAATGTTAATTCTAGTAATGAGTTAATGACAATACTTGTCTTTAATAGTGTAAATTGCACTAATAAACATTGGGAAAAATATTTTTAAGGCATCACAGTGCTCTGCAGTGCTGTACAGTATGGAAAAACAGGGCATACATAAAGCAGGGACATAAAAGTTAGACAAAATAAGTGCAAACATGGGAAAAAAATGGTCGGGAGGCAGGCCCTGTCCATGATGTAGTTTCCAATCTAATGGAGAGGGCTCATTTGAGACGACAGGAACGAGCTTGGTTCAAGTGGAGATTGGGACAGTGAGTTTACCTGAAAGAGTAATATAGGTGGGAGTGTAGACTAAGCTTATTAAAGATATTGGTTTACAGAGAGCATTTAAAGGTTGGAAGTCTGATCAGGAGAAGTCCTGTAGAAGTGGGAGTGAGAGGTGGTTATCAGAGGTGAGACACAGATTAGAGGTAGATTTATATGCGACATAGATTGTTGAGGTGCATATTTACACTCATGTAGCTGGATTTGACCATTACACTAATTGAGGCCCATCTAAGGGCTACACCCCCATTCCTTCTTTGTAACTGGTAGGTTATCATTGCTAACCATATTGGACCATGTCAGAGCTTTTTATTTTATTTATCAAACAATGTTAAAAGCTACAAGTAACCCAAAGGATATAACTCTATGAACAGTTGTTTGCTATTACTAACCCTCTCGTACTTTCCTATGCTGCAGAAAATATTAAATAAATTGCCATATATTTTCTTGTGCCTTCAGCATTGTTACTTGCTATTGAAGGAAAATAATTTACATCCCATCATGTATCTTCTTTTCAATTCAGGTTGAATGTAAGAAAGCACAGCCTAAAGAAGTTATGTTTCCCCCTGGAACGAGAGGACGAGCGAGAGGTCTACCCTACACTATGGATGCATTCATGCTAGGGATGGGAATGCTGGGTAAGTTCCCCTAGTTTTGGTGATAATTTTCGTTTGGCATGTTTTGTGTAATGACTTGACACATGGTGTTGGCAATCCTAATATACACATCTGCTCTCTCTACAAATGTATAGTGTGTATAATAATGTAACTGCTACTGTATACACATACACTCACACCTCTATGTATCTCAAAGTGGAAATTTAGAAGTGGTGTTATGGAAAATGTGAATGTTAATTGGTAGTTTTACAAAGAAAGCAGTAGGAGAAATGTGTATATATGTATGTGTGTGTGTATATGTAAATATATATTATTTATTTATAAAGCGCTGACCTATTACGCAGAGCTGTTCATGAAGGGGATCATGAACCATACAAAATACAAACATTGATATGAAATAGAATCTAAAGATTGTTCCCAGGGTGTGGGGAACACTTGATATATAAAGTAGTGTAATAACAATTATAGGTACACATGCCCAGTAGCGCATGTGTCTATGGTAAGGCAGCAGCATTATCAGCCACCAATAATAGAGCAGCCACTAGCGACTGGTGTTTCTGTGCAGTTACAGGTAGTGTGGTACAGTTGAATGAGGAGAGGCAGTATGGGGTGGTCATCCCATTACAATGAATTAACCATTCTAAAAATCTTAAAACAGTCAGCTTTTAGCAACTGTCTATTAACATGTATCTTAACTGAACCTCCTTCCTCTTCTAGACCTCTTATTTGCTTTTGTGCTGTACAGGCACTCTTGTGGATCTTTGCCACCTTGGAGTAGCTGTATGTAGCGCAGTGTTTTTTCTTTCCTCAAGGTGGTCCGGTTTCCTCCCAAACACACATCAAATAGTGCTGTGACCCTAGAGCCGTGTTGTAGCAATCTTCATACAAAGAAGAAGCCCCAGCTGGTGTTGATCATAATGCTTTATGAAGTCACTTCCATGCTTTAAGTCACTTCATTCTACTTGTCAGGCTTATAACACTGGTCTTGATATATGCTACAGCTCAGAATGGATCCCTAGGATTCCTCTAACATTCTTTTTCAAGCAAATCCTTCCTTCTCTGCTAATTTGGTATCCCTGTTTGATGATAAACTAGCTCACCTGGCAGCACATGAGCTTGGATCTGTTTTGTGTGCCAACCAACTGGTATTTCTGCTTCACGAATAATCTTGAAGAGTCTTTTCCTTGTAAATGATTAACATTTCCTCCTGGGATATCTAAATTTGCATTTAAATAGATATCTTAAATAGACTGTTTTAGTCTTATTCACCAAAATAGAATGATGAAGGATGCAGTATGTTCATTCCGACTTAAAACGATCCTTTCTCCGGGATAGAAATTGAGTCACACATTTATTCTCATCTTCTAATGTAGGTTTGACAGCTCCACAAAGCTTTTTCACGTGGTTTATGCGGTGAAAGAATTGCATAATGACATAAACCTGTTGAATGTGATTTAAAACAAAGATAATTTAGTGATTCCATCATTGGCAAAAACAGGGAATAGTACTCCATGTTTATAGGTTTCTCTTTAAATTTACATGCAAACATGAAGCATTGCCCTGTCTTCATATTTCTTGTCCAGTAGTAATTCCATTTTTCCCCTACGAGAGTCTTGTGGATAAAACAAACTCACTTATATGTGAATCCCAGCTGTGAAATGCACCCTCTTACTTCTTGCTCGGGCCTTATAGTTTTCCTTTGCAGCACCACTTTCAACCTGTTCTCTATATGTGGTAGCAATAAAACATTAAACCTCAAATTAATCTTTCTATAAAATTGTGGCACTTCTAATGTGTAGTACTGTAAAAGACAAATAGTACATAAATACATGGCATTTAACAGACTCTACTGGTGGATGAGGTGACTTCTAAAATTATTATAACTTACATTATAGAGCCATATTGTCATTAGTACAATGCAGAGAAAATTGATTCTTCAAAACTAGGAAAAGACCATTTTTTAAAGAATTTCCTGTCCTTTATCTTTTGATTGTATGACCATCAAAAGTAATAAAGTGACAAGTAAAGTGGATGTGTCCATAATCTTAAAGAAATTAATTAATAGATTATTTTTTTGGAATTTAGCTATACAGTGATTTTCCGTATCCACCTGCTGCAATGTGAGATTAATAAACTTCTTTTTTTGTGGTCCCATTCTGCAGCATATTGTTTAGAAACATCATAGGAGAAGCTATCAACTTAACTTTGTGCCAACTCCTATCAGTTTCAGCCTTGGGGTTCATTGCTGGGAACCACATTAATTGGTTAATTGGTTCCTGGCCCAGAATCACTTGTAGACAGCATTCATGCTAAATACTGTGTGTTGATAGCAGAATTACAGGGCACTTCTTAATTTGTAAAGGGAAACTCTGGGATTTCATTATATGAAGTTTTCCCCTGGAAGGCAGTGTGAATTCGATCCAATAGTAGCTTTCTGTCAGCAAAACCATACCTGACGGCAAATGTATCCACAACCAATGTATCTCCCCAAAGTCGTTAGTCGTGCACACCATGCACCTTTTTGTGTGCCAAATTTGTTTGCAAAATGTTCACCATTATGTAGTCGGGACAGACCAAGAAGAATGGATAACCCTTGTCTAAGGATGCTTTTTGTATTTATATTTGTATTTATTTCATTTTTGCAAAACAAGCAAATTGTCAAAATAGTCTACGATATTTAGCCATAATGCTTGTTCTTTGTATAAATTTTTTATCTTATCGGTAGTTAGAGTCCTAGCCATAAAACAATGACATCAAGAGACTTGTAAACCTCATGATGCTGTTCAATGGGTCTATATAAAGTATTCTCTTCCCCTCTCACTGGCAAAAAAATCTATGTTGTAAACACATTTAAGCAGGAGAAAACTGTCAGAAAAAAAACGGGTAATGGACTGATTAAAAGTTACTTACAGTACTGCTAATTAGATTACAGGATAGCTTCCTCAAAGTTAGGTCCCTGTTTGCATTTAGGCATGAAAGCACCCAGACTTAATACAATTAGCATAACAAAGGAGGCATTTCATCAACACACACTGCTTATTTTCTAGTTGTTTACATTAAATACATGATTCCTCCTAGAGAGATAGATAGATGAGTTGTTTAAAGCTGCAGCGGATTCTGCTAATCTCAGGTTGCTGTCAAACATTATAAGAGGTTTATAAAAAAAAAAATGTTTAAAAGAATTCAACTATTCTGTTAGTGCCTTAGAAGTGAACACAGAGCCGCCTAGCTGGGGGAAAATTTCTTTTTAAATAAACAAAATCATGCTATATATATAATTTTAGTACTTTAATATTTTCTTTAGTGAAAATTCATTTAATTATTTACCATGTCCAGGTGCTTGTCGCTTAAATATTTTTTGAGGATTTGTTGATGATTGGATACATTTAACAATAATTGGTGTTTCTGCAATGACAGGCTATATTTATTCTCCGAAAGCACACAGCACATTTCAAATACTGGTTGTCTTAACTTGTAAATGAAGCTCTCTGGGGTCTAATGAAACACTACTGCTTTCATTTTCAGGAACAGATTTTACCAGGAACATAATGTTTGATGCATGCTTTCTTTAGTAAATCCCTCCTTCCAGGCTTGTTTTCTACTCATGTGGTTAGCCAGCAGGTTTGTGAATCTATTTCAGGACAATGGAGCTGTTACTGCTGCTATCAGTGGTCTGTGTTCTCACTGCTCCCTTCCAGTGGTTGTCAGTGTGTGGAATTTAAAGCCAGGTAAATAAATTAAAGACCAAGCTGTGGCTCGGTGAGCACATCATTTTGTTCCTGGCAAACAAATGGCCAAAAAATTAGCAACAAGCCTCTTTTGCTGACATAACAATAGTACAGAGTTTATTTCACAATTGTGTGCAATGATTTTTCCTAATTGTTACTAAGGCTGGGTACGCATTTCAGAGTTTTTCAGCCGATTATCGTGCCAATCGAAGGATAAACGACCGCTCGGCCCGATAACGCATTAATGAACGATCATCTTTTCATTTGATTTTTAAACCGGACTAAAAATGTTGTTCAATGATGGAACAATGTTGTTCCAATTCTGCGGTGTGCATGCACTCGGGACCGGCAGTGTCCACAGATCTCTATGCAGTGTGCAGAGTCACAATCTTTTCAGCCAATGGTTATGACAGATGAACACAGATCTAAAGGTAAATCATGGAAAACATGTTTAGTGTGTAAATAGGAATCGGCATGTTGATTGGACTATAAGGATAACGCATCAGGAGAAATTTTGTATAGTGTGTACTTAGCCTAAGAAAAGTCCTTCAAAAGTGTAGTATATGTTCTACCAATTGTGTTTACTATCATGTTTTGCCTCACTGCATAGAGTTGTGTTTTTCGTGAAATCAGAAAGTTTCCATGGTAAAAGCGATCAACAGAGCCCAACCATTAGCTGTTAACTGTCTGAGCTGGTATATTAAGGGTGATCCTTTGGTTTGACATAAGCTGCATTGTTTGTATATAATAGTAATCTATCTGCTGGTCAGCCAGCTAACACATGGTATATAATAATGCTTGATGTTATGTGAGGATGCCCCATTCTGTATCTGTTTATGAGGGAACACTTAATGACTCATTTTAAAATTGTTTAATTCACAGCTATTGGGAACAGTCATAGAACAAAGATGTTTATTCACCATTTTGTCTCCATCATGTCCTGTTTTGTGTGTCTCTCTCTCTCTTTTGCGCGCACGCGAGCTCTCTCTCTTAAATTGTGTACTGTGTGCAGAGATACATTAGCGGTTATATTTCCTGCAATGGTAGATCCATGTCTTTGCTAGCGCTGTTAAATTTCTACAGACTTTCTGTTACAGGACTTGCTTAGAGCTGTCATTGACATTTTCGGTTACATCCTGCTCTGCTCCCTGGTCATCTGTGCCAAAGATAAAATCAGCACAATTCGTATGCACAAACTGAAGGTGGAGGTTATTTATAGAGAGTTTGCTGCTACAGCATGCCAACTTTGTCCTTTATATGTATTTCAAAGGAAGGAGCTTAGAATTAGCAATCATGTAAATGTTTAAATGTATTTACAGGCAAATATTTCTCTAAAACACATTTTCACAAGGTACAATAACTTTCTGACAATGCCTAACGACCTATCCTTATATTATTTGTGAAACCTATCTTTCAGGAATTGTTCACCAATTACATTGTTGAGTGACATGGATCAGATAGATTCAACATTCTTATATTTTCCAGCTGTCACTAATTTGTCCAAGGAAATGTTCTTATTTTTCAATACAAAATGTTTGCACAGTCCATTCTCTGTGCTTTAAAATAGTTAAGAAATGTAGTATTTAAAATGGCCGCATTTTCTTTATAACCAAGTTCAGTGAAGATGTCATGACTAGTACTGCAACACAGAGAGCTTCCTCTAGAGGCTTCCTTTGATGCACCTGCTCCAAATTGTCTGAAAATTATTTTTAAAAGTTGGCAACTATGCATTTTGTCAGAGTGACAGGCCATGGCATTATCCATGGAATAGTGTGACACTTTCACTGACAAGGAGCAACATACAACCTTGTAGTGGCAACAAATACTGTAGCAGTCACTGTGGGGTCAGCAGGTAGCAATGTTCAAATGTTTCCTGATTTAAGTGCTTCTTAGCTCTCTTTATGGTGAGCAAGGACCTTTTAGCCTCTGTTATTTGCAGTACCGTTATTCTTATTATATAGGTTGCAGTTTCTCTAACTATATGGTTCCAGACTGGATCCTGTTAAAGAAAAATAATGTCATAATGGCAATGTAATTTTAGGGTTATCAGTCTGCTCAAACCTGACCACTGGCTTTTTGCTTCTGCCATGGTGGGTTGCTTGGACCATGTTTGAGCAGCGACGTAAAACACTGTACTCTAACTCCGAGCAACAGTATTACTGTCAAATTGGTGACACATCTCACTGTCCATTTCGGACATGGTATAAGCATTTATCACCTAGGCCAGGTGACTGGTTCATCCTCTGGCTTACACTGTTAATGAAATTGCAATGTGAGCACTCACACAGGCCAACAGCGGTCATCTTTCAACTGCATTTACAAATTCTATAATTATATTTCTTTTGGTGCATTTTCTTGCCTTAAACTTTTCTACCATGCTGAGCATTAAGTTCACAAATGCTTATTTTTTAAAATTAGTTTTGAAATCATCCCTCTTGCTGAACATATAACAACAAACTACTGTAATATATGTGTTTAGCAGGAGGGATCAACAAACTGTAGCAGGTGCAAGGAGGCAATTTTTCTGCGCTCTGAATCATTTTATTAGTAATAAAGTCACACACACAAACATGTACCTAAACACTTCAGCCACTTACCAGGCAGCTGCAGACTTCCTTATTTTTGTATGTAATGTGTCTAATAATTTTGACTTCAGCTTTCTGCAAATTACCTTTTTAAAGTGATTTGATTACAATCAAATCTTAGCAAAGGCTCTTTTTAATGATGATTGATCTGCAGTAGTGATAGAAGATCTCATCATCTTGAATTTTCTCATAATCCCATTCCCAAAACAGATTTGTCCCTTATTGAATTTTTCCATTATGCAAACCTGAGAACCATCAAAATTCCGGAGCGTTTGACTTAAACCCACCTGTAAAATGCAGATAGGCTTGCTTTATTCTTTTTCTTATAAAGTTCAACTAAATTGGCACATGCTGCTCACAAAAATAGCATGGAGGCGATTATATTTAGCATGCAGAAAATATCACACTTACAAGTCTTTTTATAAAGTGAAATAACAGATAATTTACTAGTACTAAAGTTAGAGATGTAATGAGCATGCCTATAATTGTTGGTAATATATGTCATAGCCCCATCAAGTTCATGTAAATCAAGCTGGGGCAACAAAGGGTTAACACACTTCTTTTAGTGCCTATATCTTAGTAGGAATGGCAGATTTGAAGAAGGGTATCCAAGCAGAGCTGTGATTTCTACTTATTTTTAGTTTAGTGACAAGACATAATTATTGTGAGAATTGATCATTCCCTGGAAGTATTGAAGCAAACAAATTGTTCAGTGGCCGGCGCAGGATGAGCACAGCTCCTAATGGGAGCAGTGGATAGGTCATCCTGACCATAATTTGGCTTGATGAAGCATCCACATGGGCATGGTGTTAATGTGCTATTGATATTCAGCCAGCCAATTTCCCTGCACAGACCGGGGCTGTGACTCGTTAGAGCAGAGCCGGGCATCACAGAAGCAAATGATGAGGAAAATTGAAGTAATGTTGTATTATAAATTTATGATTTCATCTGCCATGACCTGAAAGATGTTCAGTGATTGGGCTTATGATTAGACTCGTCAGACACAGAAGCAACACAGTTTATCTTGGTTAGGCTTGCAAGATGGTGCCCGGATAGAGAAGTGATCACTAGGCAGCAGTAGAAATGCTCTGTGTTTTCTGAGAGAAGGTGTTGGTTTTACATATATTGTATGAGCCAAATACAGCCTGTGGACTTTACGCTTGAAACTTTTGCAGTTTAAATTTGTATAGGGTACAAGTAAGTTTATATTTTCTGGTAACGTCTATTTTCAAGGCACATATGAATTATATAGGAAAAAAGACATAATTGATTTGCAGAATGTTCTATGCAACATTTAAAAAGAACAATTATTATTATTAATTTTTATTTATAGGGCGCCACTAGGTGTCCGTAGCTCCGTACAGGGACAAACGAAATTACAATACGAGGTGAGACAGCACAGTACAGTAAACAATAATCACAGTAACTCAGTGAGCTCAAAGCACAGCTAGAGGGGCGGAGGAGGGGAGAGGGGAAGGTCCGCCAACGACGGAGTCCAAAAGGGAAGGCACGGATGACAAAGAGACCCCCAAGGGGAGAGGTGGGAGCGAGAGGGGACGCGGGAAAGAGGGTCCTCAAGGAGGAGGGCTAAGTAGCTGGAGAGCAGAGTTAACAGTGGTGAAGACAGGAGGAGAGAATACCCTGCTCAAAGGAGCGTACAATCTAAGGGGTGGGGTAGACAGACAGAGAGACACGGGGGAGAGATGGAGGAACGGAGGATAACAATGAATACAATGTAAAAAATAGTTTAGTTTTAATGTGTAAATCTAATGTAACCACCTACAATATGATTTTAAAAAGAAATCTAATGTACTGAAGAGACAAAGTACACTGTACCCTTTTGTTCTCTAAATTGTAGAATTAAGAGAGTCCAATGCCTGAAACACCAGTTGTTCAAGATACACTAATCTCTGTTTCACCAATTGAATGAACACAAACAGCCCTGGCTCTGTCCAATCAGCAGCTATCTGACAACGTTGCATTGTAATACTAGTAGTGATGAAAGTTCAGGGTTAAAGCTTGATATATTGATTTTAGCAGTTGGGAATAACTCGTACCCAGGTACAGGGAAGCCTCATGGTGTCACAGAGCATTTCACATGCTGGAAGTGCTGGCCTTTAATATTAACTATTTGTAGAAGTGTGGTGCAAACAAGGAATAGAACCAGGGAAACAGCAACTTTGGAATGTTGACATGATTTACTTTGTAAAGATGGCTCTGAGCTGTAGGTCTGTTAAATAACAGTACTACCCACCATTAATGTTATTCTGTATGATCCCCCCACCACAGCTAGCACAATGATTAATGTTTGAGTGGTGATCCTTTCACATTTATCTTTCTGTATATGTTAGATGTACACTAGCATAGAACGCTTCTTTTCTCTGCTTGCTAACTAGGTCATCTTTTCTATCCTTCCCAAAGCACAGTGGCTGCAGCCATCTCTTTTACTAGGTTACTGAATAATGTGTCACTGCCTGTAACTACTCATCACACTGAGCGACAAGGAGACCACTGAGGTTCCCTATGCAAACATGTAAAAAGTCCCACCTTCTATTAAACTTTTGTCATTTTTCTCTTGAAATACTGCTTGGTTCTTTGCTAAAGTACAACTGGGAGGTGCAAAATGCAGTATAGGATATGACTGCTCGCTTAGACCTGTGACAATGGATGTGTGTGTTTCCAGAGAGCAGAGACCGTCCCATAAAAATGTGCCTTTTTATCTCATTTTAGTGGGGAGTTTTTTCCACTGTTCAGTAAAACTAGGCGCAGTGAACTTCCTCGCTCAAGCCAGGTTCTCCTATTGACCAGTGCAAACCTTTGATCCTTCACAAATTCTGCCATATTTCTCCGAAAAGCTAATGCATTTTGGTCAGAATTTAAGGACTCCTCCAGAAATCGCCTAGCCTTAGCCAATTTGCATTTTGTAAATCCCAATGTGAGATACCTTGTGTATAACTTCCAAATGAATCTTTATTGAACACCCCACCTATATTCTTTCCCTCTAGTTTATACAGTACTTCCTATTCCTGTACCTCCTGAGCAGACTCCTCCGCATGTTCTTATCATGATGCGGATGTGATTGTTGTAGCTTATTTATTCCCACTTGTACAGCATTATCGAAACTGGTATCATTGTATCATAAATACATACAGTTCATGGCACGTCTAGGCATATGTAAACTTCAAAACCTAAAATATAATTACGTACTGATAAGATTGACAAAGTTAAGAGCATCAGGTGCCGTACCCATCCTAAATGAATATGGGGCCGCCTCTTAGTCTGAAATGGATGATAACCGAAAATAATGAACTGTACTCATCTGAAATTATTAATACAATGCCAAACAATCCAAAATTCTGCAAGGTATAAATATTTTTAATTGTTTTTAATATAAAACCTCTGTCTTTAGGCTTAGTTGCCACATGAAGCACCTCACAGGGTGGGGGAGTTCTGCTAAATGTAGACATACATCAAGTAGTAAATGATGCTTCATCTCCTCTCCACAATACAGTGATATGCATTATGTCCGGGTGACTGTCCTGCAGAATACACTAGAGCAGGCTTAATGGCTACATCACTTAATCTGTGAGACAGAGGCACAAGCACAGGAAACATGGATAGGTGATCTTACTGAATGCTATGACCTACTGCAAGGTCATAGTTGACAATTATCCCTTATTACCTGGAACAGTCCCTGCTTTTTTAGATTTGTCCCTGAAATGTTTGTCCTCTGTGACAGTATCCTGTGTAAAAGCACCTGCTCTGCAGCAGACTGTCCTTGGAAAATATTTAAAAATGTTGGCAACTATGCCTATACCTACCAATTTTATCGGAGGGTATTTTTTCTATTTTCAAGGTATTCATTTCCTTGAAAACTGGAAAGTAGTCATCTGTGAAATACATTTTCATTTTTCATGGAGTGTCCTAGATCATCTTTCAAGTTGCTGCCTTCTACCTGTAAAGTGCATTCACCATCTCCTCATAACCCATTCTAGCATGAGCTCGTAACGGTCGCATAAGAGAACTGGAAATGTACAAAAGACAATAGTTGGTCAAACAAAATCGCAATATTTTTTTTTTTTCTTTGACTATGTTGAATAGAGAGAGTTCAGCACAGCTGGAGTACTGGTGTTTGACTGCCCCTTCCCTATTTCATCAAGGGGTAATCTATAAAAGGGAATTATACTGTAGGTAGAGTAACATGGTAAAATACAAAAGGTAAATAATATTAGCACCACAGTCTATAAATATATCAGATGAAGAATGATTCTACTTCAAATGAATGTTTTAGGGTTTATTTTTTTTTGGAGGTGAAATCAATGTCATGAAATTATCCCTTATTTAAAATAATGATAAATGTACTTGTGGTTCAGATGTTTTTTTGGTTTTTTTTACACAGACATTTTAAGTAAAAATGAGACACACTTGTGCAGTTACACACAAGTCAGCTTCAAGATTAACACACTGCTCCATTCCCTCTGTGTTTGTGTGTGTGTATATATATGTATGTATGTGTGTGTATATATATATATATATATATATATATATATATATATATATATATATATATATATATAAATGCTTAGTGGCGTCTGTGTGTGTGTGGGAAAAAAAAAACACAAAAGGGCTGAAATTTGGTAGGGCTCAAACTCATTTTCGTGAGGTAATTTTACCTCATGAACACACATGTGTAGAGGCGTGTGTTAGTGTGTGTGTGTGTGTGTGTGTATGTGTGTGTGTGTGTGTGTGTAAAAAACTATTTTCTCAGAAAGGGCTCATCCAATTGACCTGAAATTTGGTATACTGACATTATTTGACAAAAAAATTAGAATAGTCAAGTCAGTTAACTTCCATCATCCCCCCCCTTCCCCCCGTGGAAGGGGGTAGTAAAGGCTAAATTTACGAGTTGAGGGGTCAAACTCATTTTCGTGAGGTAATTTTACCTCATGCACACACATTAAAAAGGGCGCTTGTGTCGGGAAGTAACGATCTTCCCCTGAGGAGGCCTGGGCTAGGCCCAAATGCATGACAAGAACCTTTTTAAGACCTTAAGTATCTTGATTTGACTAGAATGCATGAGTATCATGCACGGGTTAACTTGTGTGTGTGTGTGTGTGTGTGTGTATGTATATATATATATATATATATAATGGCAAACTTTGCCTGCGATTTAGTGTGTCTGTGTCCCTGAACTGGAGGGTAGAGTTGTGATTTTATTTTTTTTACATGTCATTCATTTTCTGTCTATTTACTGTGTTTTATAATTAGTACTGCATGTTTCATTTGGGCATATGCTATTTTCTCCTTTAGTGTTTGCTTGTTGGCGCACATGCACCAGTGAAAACAGTAACATATGTTGTGTCTGGTAGTGTTAAGAGACTTTCTTGACACCAATATGTCAAATGGAAATGTATTCCTTTAATACAATTTTGAGGGCATTTTGTTGTATGTTATAAGGAATGGAACATGCTACGTTCTATTTGTTAAGATATTTAAACTGAGACTTTACAGGGAGGTGCAAGGTGTATACCTTAGTGTACACCAAACATATATATTGTCCCAAAGTAGCATGCTAACAGTAATAAAGTGTTTGTTACGTGTTAGCTAAGTGCAAACTCCTAATTCAACACTATATATAGGAGAAATTTCTAGTTACAAAGTTACTTTTTAATTACTACATAATTACTTTGAGTGTGCCACCTTGTGTTTGTGCTAAAAAAAAAAAACACACAAAAAACCCATGTGAAATTATGTAATTTTAAGATATATGTTCCTATATTCATTTTGATATGACGTACAAGCATTTACACTAATTTATAGTCTATCAGTATTTTCTATTATTGAGTAATTTCATGTTTCTGCTAACAGATTCTCACTTGAATGAGAATACCTCCCAAATTCTCCACTCGTGGGTAAAGCTGTCCCAATCCGGATGGTGGGACAGAGCCCTCAGATTGGGACGGTCCTGCCTAAATAGGGAAAGTTGGGAAGTATGGAACAGTAGAGGGTGGTCACTGGTACTCCCAGTGGGATGGGGCCTCTGGGAAGGTCAGGGTAGCGTCTGGGGGTTGAGTGACATGTGGCGGAGCTTTTGTAATACTTGTGGGTTCTGAGTTTGTGGTGTCTTTTGTGGCAAGTGTCAGGCTGAGGGCATTTGGAGCATTGTAAGGCAAGTGGGAGGTCTAAGTGGCATGTGGAGCATTTTTGATAAGTAGGGGTTTCATGTTGGTGTATTGGGATGAGGGATGTGGGGGTATGGAGGTCATTTTGGGACTCCTTATTCCGATTAAGGGTAATATGTGGCTGTTTTGAAGAGTGGAGAGGATCAGGTTAACCTTCACTGATAATAAGGATAATGACATTATGCCCAAACACTAAATGCAGATTGTTAACTTTATATACTGTATTGGTGATGTCTCCCCTGAAAACTCCAGGATTGTATAACACAACAGTTGCATGAGCAACCTTACACAGTACCAAGGCATGGTACACCATACAAACAATTGGAGCATTAAACACATGATAATGATTACAATAAAGACGTAGAGAATACAATATCTCTGTGCTTTGTGTAAAACTCCCTACAGACTTGAAACACTGATGCTCAGCTGTGAGCAGTTTCCTTACATATTTGTGACCAGCATCTCTTTCTGATGAATCAGATACTACTAATTCATTGCTCTAATCGTACCAGTTGCTTTCAGATACAAGGAGCACATGCTAAGCCCAATCTAAGGCTAGAGTGTGATATATAAAGCTCAGATTTGTCAGATTTTTATCAGAATCCAATTTTAGTAATTACTTAAAATGAAAACAAAAGCAAAAAAGTAAAATCACAGTCTAACTTTGGTCTATGTGAGATAATGAATTTTTTTAAGAAATTACCCTTAGACCCCTCCTTTTTTCCAACCAGTCACACAGCATCTCACTTACTTCAATACATGGCTTGAATGCTCCTATTTCCAGGACTTCAGTGCTACGATTTTGTTTTGTTATTTTATAAAGTGTATCACGTTTCACAATCTAGCACTGATGGTACTTTGGGCTCCAGGGACAAAGCATTACTAGTACCTTTATCTCAAACTGTCAATAGCTGTAATGCAAAGTACATGTATTCTAAGCTCTCCAAATGTCACCGCAAACCTGTGTTGTGTTTAGCTTGAGCGCTTGGCATTTACTCTTCCAACTTAAAGGTGTGGACATTTATCTGGCTCAGGGTACCAAAGTGCATTTAATTACTGTGCGTGAAAAGTCAGCCACTTCCTGAGATTCAAGGCAAGGAAATTAACCCTTGCAAGAATGTTTCCAGTGGTTGAAAGTTGTGCAATGCTGTTGAAATGTTGGCCTAGGCCTCAGACATAGATTGCGGAGGTGAAGGATACCTATATACTAGCGATCTTTTACTTCCTCTCGGGCAGATACAGGCAGCTGGAAATCTTCGTCCTCTGGGGCAGAGTCTCTCTGCTTCATTTACTGACATTGTGGACATTTAGTTCTTACATGAATGTTAGATGATGTTGACACAGCTCTTATGTGTCTCTTTTTTCAGCAGTGACATTTGTGAACCACAGAAGACCTCCAGAGTCACATGTTTCTGATCCAGTGTTGACAATGATCATAATGTGCTAGTAAAAATGAGTCCAGGCAGCCAAATCTTTGCTGGTTTTGCTCAAAGCTGTGGGGGTTGGAAAAGGAAAATTCATTGCTTTAGAAATTATACATAAACTGAAAGCTGAAAATAGTAAAAGAAAAATATATATGACACAGTTTAAAAATAGCAGCCATAAACAACAAACACCTGTCTCCCCAGAATTGTTGTTTTGAGGAAAAACAAAATAAACAGTATGTACAGGAATAATCCAAGCCTGAAGAAACTAAAGAAAAACAATCCAATAAACCTTTTTTTAGTTTACATGAAATTACAAGTCTTTGATCTTTGAGCTGCTTCTGATTAGATTACTCCTTGAAATTACTCCCTGAAAGCTTCCAACATCCTCCTGGAACAAGGCTTAAGAGAACAGGTGTATAAAGTGACAATCCTAGCATTTTCTGTAGAACCAAGCAAACCTTTTTGCTTTACTTCACTCCATGTCTTTACATTTAATCACATTTTGGTAATTACATATGGGGTGATATACCCCCTACTGTAAATTATAATGGCTTTATAAGTTGGTGATGACTTCATGACCATATAAAGATCAAGGATCTCCGTGGTGACTTCTAATATGATGATTTATAGTGGCGGGGTGGGGGAGCTATGTGTTATAATACATATGTTTCTTAATGAACACTGTAGTGATGACATCAGAGCTTGCTATTTATACACATACGATCTACATATCAAGTGATGTGGATATGTATATATGATGATAACCAATACAATATTAGCAATTTTAATTCTCTTTCTTGCAGTATAACTTCAGAATAACTGACAGTTTGCCAGTTACATGAATCCTGACTTTTCTGTTTGTTCTGTTTCAAAGGTTACCCAAACTTCGTTGCAACATATGGCCGAGGATATCCCGGGTTTGCCCCAAGCTACAGCTACCAATTCCCAGGTACTCTTTCTGATTCCTGTATTGTTGCTTTGTCGTGTGCAGAGTGCTGTGATCCTGTAGTGTGTGTGTTTTGAATGTGTGTCGCAAGCCAGTTTTGAATCGAAAAAACTTTGTTTGGGAAATGTTGAGAAAACTACGATTAGCTGTTACATTTTATGAGACCTGCCATTTACCCTATTGCAAGTTTTTTTAGATTTTATTTCCTCTTTTCAACTCATACCTGCATAAGTTGTTGCTTCTTTTCCTCACATTTTTGCTGCAACTGTTTTTGAACAGTATTCCTATTTAGGCATTTGCGTTTGTATACGATTACTTTGTTTTGACAATGAGGCAGGTTAGCTGGAGGTGTTTGACGGGACACGTGTGTCCTAAGGCAAGCACAGGGAGGACAGAAAGCTCTGTGACCCCTCTCTTGCCATTATGTTATTGACTTTCTATTTATTTTGTATTTGCATGCAAAAATCCTAATGTCAACTGCAAATATTTAAACTTTTGTATTTGTGTAAATAGAAGCCTTAGTTTTTGCATATTGAGAAGAAATCATTTTTTAATTGTAAATATATTTATATATGGTACTATATAGCAAGTAGCTCATATTCTTGCATTAAAATGTACCTGTCACACTTTTGAGAAAGGTAATCCTAATAGTACAACCTGAGTAAAAGCCTATTTACACTGTAAATTTGTTAGTAGACATACCATTTTTGATTAAAAATAAAAATAAAAAATGGTGTTATGTGATCATTCAGAGCTCAAGTTTGTAAAAGAATGCAGCTTGATGTCACAGAATGTGGCTCTGGAGCACAGTGAGCATGCTCCTGCCAGTACATCGGATGTTCACTCTAATATTCATAAATATTCACAGCTGCCTAGAGGAAAGCTAACTTCATTCTGAAATGTAAAAGGTGAATATAGATTTGTAACACTGTAAATGTAACTTGTTTAGTTACGTCATATTTGCCTACTCTCCCAGAATTTCCGGAAGGCTCACAAATTTCGAGGAGTCCTCCCGGAAGAGTAGGCAAACCTCCCCGACCCTATAAAATGTAGAATTTCTCGACATTGAATAGTGGGGAAGGGGGGCTTAATGGTGTCATTAAGTCCTGGCCCCCGCTATTCAATGCCAATAATTTTCTGTATTTTATAGTAGGGGTGGGGCTATAATGACGTAACAATGTCCTCACGCCCCTTCCTACCCTCTGTCACATGATCTGTACTCCGATCTCCTGGAGTATAGGTTTAAAAAGTAGTCACGTATGAGTTACGTGTTGCATGTTTAGTTGTCTATTTAATGTGCAATTGTACATAATGTGCAGATGACAGGTACTCCTTGAAATGGTTGTATTGTGAAAATATTTCCTGTCAGTCTGGTAAATGTGTAAGGGTACATCTGATCTGTTTTATGAATAGTTATATATACTTTTAGCCATCATTCATGAGACGGTACACATATGCAAAGTAAACTTCACTTACATTCAAGACACATCATGTGAAATATCTGCTTGTATTAAGACAGACTATTTAAATTGTGACTCTTGCATTTGTACTTTGGAGTTGCATTTCCTGGTCAGTCCTGCCTAGTCTTCACCACACTTTGTACAAGGAATCAATTTCTATATGATTAGATGGGAATTGCAAATATAGTAATGTGTCCTGAAGACTCCACAATTAATGGAAGACCTCCCGAACTCCTAAGAGATCAGGCAAGAGCGTTTACTTGCCATATTGTAATCAAGACCAAGATGTGAATCTCATCATTGAGCCCCAATGGCTCAGTTGCGCTGTTCACTTGACACGTTATCAATCCACACAAACCTTCTCTTGTCCAAATTCGCGAGGTAGGACAAGTAGACTTGTAATTCCTACTACTCTGCCTTAGGCAAGAAAAAAAAAAAGTACTTGTTGATGAGCGTTGTCCTGAGGCTTGTATAGTTGCATATGGTCATTTATATACATAGCGGAGACTGTCAGAACTGGTAGTTTATATTCTAAGTCTCCTTACCATTTGCCAATATCACATTAGACTTCTCCATACCTGCCAACAGTCCAGGAGGTGAATGGATCGACCTCCAATTCTAGCAAATCACCAATATTCAGCGACTTAGTCGGCCAAATTTAAAACTGCAATTTATATAAAGGCAAGTTTTTTTGTTCCACTTTTCATTACTTTCTGTAACTCCTTCTACGTCAGGGGTCAGGGGACTTTTTTACCTTTTACCCCAAAATATATTTAGATACACCTACGTTACCCCCTTGATTTGGAAGGAAGGAAATCATATATATTATTTATTGTAATTAAAATTTTTATTGAATCTATTCAAAATTTCGTTGAAAGTTTCAACTTCAAAACTTCAGGTTTCGGAGAAATGATGCTGCTTCATTTTTGATACAAGAGCATCAATATTGGGCCATTTTGATGTCAGAGCAATTTGGATACAGTCTTCAGCGTCCAATCGATTTCTTTGCTTTGTTTTTATGTTCGTTAGAGTGGAAAATCCTTGTTCGCAAAGGTAGGTTGTTGCAAAAGGCAGCAACTTTTTGACTGCCTCCTCATGTGTAATTTTGATGCCTTTGCAGCTGTTGACATCCAAAAATATGACAGATCTGCTTTGTTTTCAAATGCAATACGTGCTTCATTATTACATCGAAGCTCAATAAGTGCCTCTGCCAACCCTTGAGGCTCTTCTGGTACAACAGCAATTTCACATTTAAAGGGGTCTACAATCCAACTGACAGCATGTGAATCGGCAGCATTACCCCCAGGAATTTCATTTTTACCCCATTTGGGGTAATTTACCCCTGTTCCCTGACCACTGGTCTACGTGATTATGAGTGTGCACACAGAGGTTTTATTTATCTTTTTTGCATTTCATGTTTTGTTAGTAAAAAAAAAAGTGGGGGAGACAGGTGCTCACACACATTATAGATCCCTATTGATAAGTGCACTTACCGCACTCTTATTTATAAACAAACAAAAGATGATGAAGCAGAATGGAAGGGAGAAATTAGGACATTCTCTTATTTATGTTGGTTTCTACATTTTGTTTTGTCCATCTTTCCAAAGTGATAAGTTACGTCTAAGCTACCTGCTGCAGGTTCATGAATAAATATGGATTTTATAACCTTTATGGTAAATAATGACCTATATTTTTTTTGTACTTCTAATGAAATTACTGTACTTAAAAACAAACTCCTGAAACATTTACAAATACTATACTAATGTCATTGTATTTCTTTAACAAATAATTTACTATATTCAAGCCCATTTATATTTTAAGCCACGTGCAAGATGATCCACAGTACTTCCCCATATTACATTGTTCCTGCTGCTTCAGTGCTAACATTTCATCTGTCTGCAGTGTGGCTGCAAAATCTGTAATAGCTGCATAACCAATGCAATGCATGTTAAAAAACAATGTACATCTTAACATTTCTGTACAACCTACATTTACAGCAGTCTGTTTGAATGGTAAGGGGAGGGTGGCCTTATTAGAGAGAGTGACTTGCCAGTTGGCTATAAAGCTCCCCTATTAAAGCAACAATAACCTTCACACCTCGGTGCTCCTCCCTCTATCTTTGTCTTTGGTAAGACTGATGTATACATTTGTATTACAGCTGCTTCACCAATCACGTCATTTTTACCTGCACAAAAATTAAATTAACACAATTGAATTTGTACCAAAGTACTGTAATGATTTGTGTATTTCAAGTTGTTACCTTCCCTAACTACCAAACTTTATTATTTTATTTATAAGGAGACACAAATGTTCCGTAGCATTGTACATAGAGGGTGAACACGTTTAACAGTATTGCACAGTGCACAGACAGCTACGAATAATGCATAATTATGCAATGGCAAGTCAACAGCGAATTAACAGACTATAAAAAGACAACATAAAATAACATATCCAGCTACATTGACAAGACAGTGAGCATAAATGATAAGTAGCTCCCGAGTGAAGTCAGGAGACCGGCCTAGAGGTACACTAGTAGTAAGGGAGTCACAATGAAAAAGGGCTCTGCTTGTGAAATCTTACATCATAGAGAGAGAGAGAGAGAAACTAATTATTCTCTGGTCTCCTAAATCTAAGTAGCTGGTCTCTTAAATGACCACTAAATTGAAATATTCAGTGTTAATTTGACATTCCACTGCAGCTGTTTTAAAAAGTAAAGAATTGCATTTTCATTATAGACCACTGACATGCCTCACACATGTTCAAGACAACCTGTCCTAACTGTCCTGATTTGATCTGTTGAGGTCAAAAAGCTGAGCCTCCAATCTTTGTGACCTGCTGTTACTTCACTGACCGTCGCCCTATTTAGGAACCAGCCAATCTACACAGTGCATTTCTGCAATACAAGTCTGTTACGCTGTCAGTCACACTGTCTTAGCTCTGTTAGAGAAGCACTGCCCTCCTAAGATGACAACCTACTACTCTTTTACTATACATTGTTCATCTCCGTAATACTCAAGGAAATAAAGGCTTATACCAGTTGTCAAATTGGAAATTTAGAACTGGAGTTATGGAAAATGTAAGTGAATGGAAGTTTTACAATCAAAGCAGTAGGAGAAGTGGCGGTATGGCAATCCACCGTATACCAGCCCACTTCAACAACTGCTCTAAACCACTTCATTAGAACGCAGTATAGTTATGTCCAGGAAGTGGGCAAGATAACCCCATACCGAGGCAAATTCTGGATTTCTAAAGGGTGGTTTTCAATTGCTTGATTTTGGATAAAGCAAATTAAAAAAATGCCACCGTAATGATAGAATTCTAAAAGTTAAATGTATATAAATGTAGTAATGTATGTTAAAGGGGGGAATGAGGCATAATGCAAGCTGTACATTAATGCACAAAATCCAAATTAATATTAATCGCCTTAAAATGATTACTGACCATCTTTTAAATTAATAGAACTCTACAAAATTTATACCATTCTTCCCTCATATCCGAGTGAAATTTAAAAAAAAAAATACAATTAGTGTTACTCACCCATTGCTTCATAGCTTACTTTTACTGCATCTTCTTTTTTTCCTAAAGTCACAGACAAACGCTACAGTCAAAACATAAGAACAATACACTAGAACCAAAATATATGCAAGAACAATAGCACTGACCATTTTGTTAAAAAAAAGCTCATTAAAACATAGACAGATTCCCACAATAATGAGTCTCTTAGGGTGAAACTCAGTTCCCTGTGTTGCTCTTTAGAACAACATGTGTCGTGCACTATTACCGTTCCTACGGTAATTTCAATGCTGATGTTTGCTCGCAGCTCTGTAAAAATCTGAGTTAAAATTACTGTACTAACGGTAGTTGAAACAACAACGTGGTGAATTGAATTCCTCAGATTGCAGACAGTGTTATAAACAAAAAAACTTGTCAGTGCTTATCTTTATTACAATCTGTATATATCTAATAAAATGAAAGTATGAGGTATTAATCCATACTTTGATGAAATCATTTAAGCTGGCAACCAAGTGTCAAGGGCCCTCATATTTAAAAGGCCTACACTAACATATGTGCTTCAAACAACACTGAAATGCAATTATAATCAAATGCATTCACCTCTTGGGTACGAAGGCTGACATGCAACAAAATTACATGCTTTGTTTATAACCCCCACCCAAATAGCCTTAAATAAGCTGAATGGACAACAGCTAAAACAGCAGAAGGCAATATATGAAAACATAATAGAAGAGATAAAAGCCCATCTTGGCTAATCCCATACTGTCCAGGGTACCAACTGCATGGCAATATAAATGCCCTATATAAATCCAAACAAACAAAAAAACATTTGTCAGCGCTTATCCTTCCTATTACAAATCTGTATATATCTAGCAAAATTAAAGTGTAAGATATTAGTTCATATTTTTATCAAAACATTTAAGCTTGCAACCCAACATAAAGGGTCCTCATGTTTGCATATCCTATACGAACAAAGTGTAACTTACTAACTAATATTTTAGTCTCTTATTTTTTTTTTATTGCATTCAATGGTTATCAATTGTAATGGTTAAAATAAGAGAGCTTGTGTTAGCTATTATTGCCTAGTGTGGATATAGGAATTCTTACAAGAACCATGTCAACTTGTGTTTATTTAATATGAAAATTGGCTCATGCTGTTTTTTTTGTGTTTATACTAGTATTGGACAAGTGTAAGACAGAATGCTGAAATTGTTTCTTATTCTTTTGGTGACTTTTCAGTCTGGTATATTGTGAGGGAACATAAAGCATAATCTTGCTTAAGGATACGCACAACCTGAGTCTCTGGCGCTAAATAGTCAATATTGGATGTAAACAGACATATAACTAATAGGTGCCGAATTCAGCAGTCCAAGGAACGAAGTGTCAATCCTTCACTGGTACCAACAGGAAGCAAAAAGAAAAGGAGAACTGCGCAGAGGGCACTTGAATAGACCGTGCCTAAATAATCAGGCACTACCCACACATAATAGAATCAATATTGGCAAAGGCTTTAGTAAAACAAATTACCACTGATATCAGTGTTTGTGAACATACAGAAGCAAGAAATTTAATAAAAACATTTATTCTATTAATATATAAGATAAATTATAAAAACAATAATACATGCAAAAGAAGAACAACAATAAGCTGAATCACATAATATATATAAAAGCAAATGATCTATTAAAACACCAATCGGCCCCATGAGTGCAACGGAATAAGAAATGTTAATATGTAATCCAGATTTCCAACATATCTCGGGTTCCGTTGGTTAGTATATTGAGGTTCCAGCTATAACAATGTTATGGACTAGTATGAAAAGCTAATAATATTGGATAATGTTATTATCCAATATTATTATTATAATACATTATATTAATAATATTATAAAAATAAAATCCTACCTGAAGTCTCCTAACAGCATACCATCCAACTGTCCTGATTTAGCTGGACAGTTTTGTCCCACAGTAGGAAATTTGGGAGGTATGTTCTTTTCACTGTGTGTTGAATGGGTGCTGGGAGGAGGGTATAAAGGGCAGCCTAATGATTAAAAAGAGCTAAGCAAACCCTGGAGTTTGTTGCCACACCTACAAGGGAACATGACTACACCGCCTCTTATGATGTGGTGAAGGCCCCTATCCCGAGCCCCAGTGCCCCAAAGATGAGAGATAAGACTAACAGAATAGAATGTGTTTGGACATGATTGGATTTTTCTAAATCTTTAGAGGCTGTTTTATAAGAGATAACGATGGGTTAATCCTGTTTTGATCCTTCATTTATAACCAGATGATAATTGTGCAAATGAATTGCATTGTTCTGTAGTAGTGGAGTGGATTTAAATTAAATTCAGTCTGGACACTCATGGATTTTATTGCTAATATATTATGTTTAGATGATTTGCTCTTCTATTAGGGCAATAATCTGTAGTTTATTATTATTTCTTTTTTTTACTCTGAGCTGAATACTCAGCACTTCATAAAATTCTATATTTCAGAAGTACTGCTGCAAGGAGAATGTAAACCAAGATTAGCTGCAGTAACTACATCGACACCACACTGCCCTGTGGCTAACTATGCCATCCCATAGCAGTTGTTGTGGACCAATAATGTTTTAGAGGTGTATCCGACAATCTGCAGTTCTTCTGCTGAAGTGCCATACTGTTTTATCATATATGTTGGGAGTTCTATTTCAACAAGTTTGGATGTCTTCACACAGCAGTGTCCATGATACTGAAAGCAACCAGAGGACATGTGAATTTAGAAATGGACATTAACCACAAGAAAATACTACTTGGAGCATTTATTTTTGCTGTTAACTTCCATTCCTATATTCTGTATGTACTTCCCCAAAGAACTGAATTTGACACATTTCAAAAGAAATCTGAACACATTTCAACCTTAGTGTACAACAGCCGCTGGAGCAGCAATGTATACACAGCTTAGAGTCACAGTTGCCTATCGCTATATTAGAGAATACGTTCATACTCCAATATGTACGGAGGCATCATGGTAAAGAAGTTAGATGACGTAGGTGTTCTTGGGAGTGCATGGTGTGTATATGGTACTAATGGATTACGCAGACCCCTATCTTGTGTTAGTTAAAATGGGGAATATATATATATATATATATATATATATATATATATTTCTCATACATATATACATACACACACTAGTTTGGCTCCCCTGTGAGTTATTTTCAATTTATACCCTGGTACTTGATTTCCTTTACCAATTTCTCAATTTCTAGGACTTATCTTTCCAGTGCAGTCTATTAATTGCTGTTCTCATTTCACTTTGCAGACTATTTGCCGATATCACAAGACATAATTTTTATCAACTAGCTCTAAAAGAGGCATAACAAATTAACAAGGGGTTTACTGCTGTGCTAATGTGAAAGAGCGAAGTGGCAGTATTAGGATATCACCAGCAATTCTAACTTTTGTATCTACTGGTCGACAACTCTTTTCCTTTTTTATATTATTTTTTATTGTGATTATTTAATTTTAGCCATCTTGTTTGTGATTATATACTTCAAAATGTACTTCAACTTGCTTTTCCCTTATTTATTTCTGTATGGTACAAATGTTCTGTGGTTAGCATGATGCAGAATAAAAACACTTCTCACAAACTTGTTGCAGAATGCCAGTGTAATAAATTGTGAGCAGGGTTGTAGATTGTCTTAATGGACATGTTTGAGTTCTCTCGAAAAATCTGATGGAAGGAAAATAAGCTGCAGGGGCCTACAAGAGAGGTGTCCTCTCGCTGGGCAATTAGATGGTACAGGAGGAAATCAATGTGATTATCCAAAACCCAGGAAGAGCTTGAATATGAAGCATTGAAGCTGGCAACTGCATAATTAGCAGACACCTTGGTTTTGTTTTGACATGTCCTTTAGGAACTGCCATCATTAATAGCTGCGGAGACGTGTGAAAAATGAAAGTCCTAATACAGTTTTGTCATGGAGAGAAGGGCTGCTGGCTGGTGCTTCTGCTGTACAACTGCTTGTATCCGCTCAGCCTGGCAAATGCACTCAGTCACAATCATAGTCATTGGAAGGATGGAGTCTAAAGTGATGAGTGCTTTATTTGCTTGTGTGGTAGCAGGACAATGACACCATTATCAGATTAGACACCTTACATGTGATCTTGTATTGTTTTGAAACTATGCTATAAAAAGGAACACAAAATGTGTTTTGCAGTGAAAATGTGTTAGACAACTGAGATGTTGCTCCCTGAATGCCTGCCCAGAATATCTTCAAAAGCATGGAGTAATTGCTGCTGACACACTTCCACCACTATTGCTGGCCCTAGATGAACGATCCTTTACTTAGGCATTAAGTTTGTCCTTGTACGGTATTAATTACCTGGATTATAGTCTTATACATCCTACCCTCAAGGACTTGCCTGTTATTTTTAGGCTGTCTTTAGGTGCTGCCAATATGGACATACTTTATAACAATACAGGTAGCAGATCATCCTTACTGTCTCCACCTAGTCTGAGAGCTTCTTAAATTGAATAATAGAGATTTAATTGAATTGCAATACACTTTACACCATAGATTATCTACCTCACATCATATTTTTAGGTTGTTTTAGACTAATTATCCAAATACTCAGTGTATATTGGACAAAAATGTGACTTGTAGGATGCAGTCTAAGCACCAGATTGTCAGAATGTTCTAAATCGGCTACATAATTGAAATGTGCATTGTCCGGTAAACACTTGAACATTTAATATTTTCTATTGTTTCCATTAACCCTATTTGGGTTAATCTATACAATTAAGTCATACTGTATTCTAGTTGGTTTATAGAGATGAGACTTATAATGTTTGCACTTATTAGGGAGTGAGAACGAACTCCAATTTTAAAAATTGACCTAAAATTAAAAATGTTAGAGCAAAGTAAAACGCTTTAACCTTTTAGAAACTGGACAATACATGAATAAAAGGGCCTTTAGCACTCAAATACAATAAGGCTTCATATACTTTTATATGGCACTTACTTGAAACCATGGCTGCAGTTGTCAGTAATGTAAGCACCTTTTATTTCCTTGTTACTGGTCCGTTTAAATTGTTCATTTCCTGTAACCACAACAACCTCTCAGTTTATGTTTCACTATTTGGCTTATTTGATCCAAACTCTGCACCCACACCCCAACTTATTTTGTTTAAATAACCTGTGCTCAAGCATTAATATCTTTAAATCCTGAACTTGTTTTGAGGACTGAAGTGTGGGACCATTGCTCTAAAAATATATGGCCTGATTAATCTTCCAGTGCAACTTGCACGCAAGTTGTGGTTTTTTTAAAATGAGCACAAATTTTGAGTGTATGTGAGCCTGTATTCAAATCCAAGCAGATCTGAAATACGTTTCCATTTGAATCTTTGTAGAAGTACACCCTGCTTAAAATGTACTTGTCATATGTGAACAAACTGATACGCAGATTCATATGTGCAATATCAAGTCCCATCGGAACGCATGCCAAAAATGTATAAAATAGCTTACCAACTCATAATATAATCATCCATTTTTTTTTTTTTACATTAGATGCATAAATCATGAGATGTTTTAATGTGTGTACTGTGCAAGTAAGAGAAACTATAAAAATGTATTGTATGCATACATATGTTCTGTGCTTTCTAGAGGCACGCATATGTGTAGTTTTCAATACAAAGACGATGCTGTGACAGTCACCATCATTAGTCGGCCCTGTAGCTGGTGCAAATGATAGGGCTAAAAATCTCATACTTGAGAGAAACCCAGAACTTGATTAGGTCTCATCTGCGTTGGCACACCTTCAGCACACTCTTACTGTACATTGCCTACGTTCGTCCAGCCCTTCCCTCCCTCATTCTGCCCTTCAAGTAGTAGGCATTTGTGCCGTTTGTGTTCCGACATGAATGGCATGTAATTGCGTTCATTGACGTCCATTTCTGTGCATGCACGGAGCTATTTTACACAAGATGCGGCATGCGAAGCGACTTATGTCCAAAGATGAATCAGGCTAATATGTTATAGATATGGGGTTTTTTTTTTAAAAAAAAAAAAATGAATCTTAATTTCCCAGAATTGTTATGTTTGATTTGTGTTTAAAAAAAAAAAGTTCAATCACCAGTGAAACCGCATGTCAAATGCATTTAGCACGCAGTTGTTTTACTTGCATTCAGGACCTCAATGCACTTATCTAGTGGCTTGTTTTTTGTTTTGTTTTTTAAATGCCAGTACTACACACAAAATTGATGCCAGTGTGTGTGTGAGGCCTTTAGTGTAACATTTCTTTATATGTTTATGACAAATGTCTGGTGCTTTATATAGTTATCACTTGCTTATGCTGCCGCTGTTAGTTACAGTAAATATATACTGTCCAGATAATTTACTAAAGTATCGGATTTTGAGCTTCCATCTTCATTGCACCAATTTGTGCCTTTAAAACACTTTCATTCTCCATGTCAAGTTTGTGAGAAGTAATCTGCACATTTTGTGTGTCACTGTGCTGCATCTATTTTTTATTGATGTAAATGCATGATTATGTAACATTTTGTCACATTCCTTTTCAGGGTTTTTTTTTGTTTTGCTTTTGTCATGTCTTGGCTAGTAAATATAGCTTGCAGCATAGTTTGCATGGTATGGCACCTTAAAACTTGGAGCAGCAAAAGGAGACATTATTCTCTCGGCCATACTGGCAAAGCATATATTTTTCTCCTTTTGCCCGTTCCTAAATTAGAGGCCTTATAAAAAAGATATAATGAGTCTCGCATAGCATGGATTCATTATCCTTCCTTTATTTTACAGGACATGCTGTTCCAAGATAGTTTTTTAATAAGTTGTGCAAAATCAAATTGTATAATGTTTTTCTTCAATATTTTGGTTAGGAACAACTGAAAAAAGCATTTTCAAAATTACTTTTGATGTTTTTTTCCAATTATCTCTGTTATATAAATTAAGAATAAGAAACACTTTAAAGGATGAACATTGCATTAAGCCACAGATCAAAGAAAGTACCACAACACATTTAAACATGCCATACCTATTAACAACAAACTCTTCAGAATCAATATCCTTTGCAAATATGAAGTTGACCACTAGCGCCTTGTGTGCCCAGTCATCTTTACCAATGTATTAGCAGTGTCAGACAAAAGTCATTGGCCACACACTTTTGTCCAAATTAGATAATGAGTCTGTCACTTGGTGCTGAAGTCTAGCATCAGAATCAGCCCATGTGTGGCCATCTTTAATATGCCCACCCAAGGACACAATATGATTGTGTGCCTGCATTTTTCAAGAGTCCCAATTGGCATCTTCCAGGTTTGTCTCCAGATTCTGCATCCTGTCTCTTGGTCAAAGAGTCAATATGAGCACTGTACAATTAGGCCACACATCAGGATACTGGATGACTTCCATTGGAACAAGAGCCTATTAGTGCAGTTGGCAGTCACACACACATGCCAATAACAGTCATCTGTCCACCACATTTACCAACATGCCATTAATGAGCTTATATATTTTGATGGATCATTATTGGTCATTTAGGACAGTTGTCCAATATCGCAGTGTGTCTGAAGTCCCTTCACATGCTGTAATAATAATAATCAAAGCTAAGCAAGCTTTTCTAAGGGGCAATATTCTATTATATTTATTATTTGAACGCAAAATTCAATATTTAAAGAAACAAAAAAGACAGCATGGCAATACCAGCTGTCCATAACTTATAATTTGCAGTAAGAAGTATTCACTTTCAAGACAGGTCTTTCATTTAAGATGGGCAAAAAAATGATTGCATTCATGTACAATCACTTCATTGTACATTTGAGGAACACATGTTATGAACTTATTGTTTTTTTTTTATTTCCACTAAGATCAAGTTAAAACAAAAACGATGAATGATTGCTTCAGACACATCGTAATTTTGATTTGACAGCAGAAACACATTTGCCATGGATCACAGTACTTTTAGATGAAACCTATCTACCTATTCCTAGTAATTATTCATAGATTTGACTATCTATATTTCATTGTATTGGTTCTGTTCCCCCGTACCTGATCCTTTAACAACTGAATACATAGTGATCAGATTAAATTATCAGATTGTAATGTGTGTGGCCAGCTTTACACTGTGAACAGTCTTTTGAAGACTGGTGCTGATAAATTTTGAAGTTATTAAAAAGAACAACAGGAGTCTTATCTCTGTACCAACCTTTATATGTGATCCAGTCTAGTCTGGAAGAGAAGGCTTGTCTAAATTAATCTTTGTTACTCAAGCCCTCTCTGTAAAGTCATTGTTCCCTTCTAATTTCACAGTCCTGAATATAATGGGGATAAGATGTATGAACTTGTCATTAACATGCCTAAATCATTGTTTTGGAGCACCGACTTGGCTAACTTCTGCTGTAGTTGCAGCAATTCATTTCTTGGCAAACTGCCTATTTGGGGCTTTTAAATGGTTGTAAAACTTACTTTCTTGTGGTTTTGCTGTCTCATTTGAAAGATCTTAAATTACTTGTACATAAGAAATGTTTTATTTTGTTTGTAAAAAAAATTGCTGGTCACAATGACTACATGTTAACTCTGAGATGGGATTTAACATGCAGCTATGAAAAATTCTAGTTCACCATTAAACCAGTGACATTTTCTCTCTATTCCACTGGTGTGCATTTGTACCAGATGTCAATCAGATGGCCATCTTTTATGTACTGCTTACTTAATCCCTTAATTTACTTGCGTCACATTGACTTTTCATCTGTATGCCGTTTTGTTTTGGTTATACATTAGCTTGTTCTTGTTTGCATGAACCGTTTTAGCCAATGTAAATGTGCTTTCTTTATGTACATATTTAATTTTGACTTCATGTATATACCGTATTTTTAATAACACCATGTTCTGTAAATCAACTTGAACCATCAAAATAAATTGTTTATAATGTTGAAGCTTTGTGTCCATCTTTTAGACTGTAGTTTTGCTCATAATCCACTACTATTGAAGATACATGCCTACTTTCCCAGATTGTCTGTGAAACGCCCAGATTTCGGAGGGTTCAACTGGACTTCCGGGAGAGTATGCTGCCCTCCCATAGCCACCCCAATTCCCTAGTGGAGCTGGGAGCGGGGGGCCTTGATTACACGATTCGCTGCAAGTCTTGTCGTCATGCCCTCGCCCCGTGCTGTGTGAATATACAAATCATGGCATTGCCCAGCCTGGGGTGGGGCTGTGATAGCGTAATTTGGTGTGCCACAACCCATACTTGGCCACTTGGACTTCCACTCCAGGATCTCCCGATTAGGAAGTCAAAAAGGTCTATGCTATTAAATGTATAGAATTAAAAATCCACCAGTACCAGTGGAAATAAATCTACATGTTTAAATACCGAAAACAGTAGCCACAAACCAGCTTCTGCCTGCTTATATAATATGTGCAATTTGTTTCCTAAAGCATTATTTTAAACTTTATTGCTTTAGACTGGGGTGCTGATCTTTAAAAATACAACATTTAAAAAAATATATTTTTGTAAAGATAGATCATTATATATGTCTTCTCCCCAAAATAAATTACATGCTTAAAAACTGATTAACACTGGAATGGCTATTGAACATCCTTTGGTCAATGTACAGATATACTAGAACTGTCTGACTGACATATATTTCTTGGCTAACCAGGGTCCGTATCTTCTATGTCAGCGTTATCCAGGTGGAATTCCCATTGTCATGTTGCAGGCTTTTAATATGAATCTTTTTTTTTTTCCCCGAATTGCTTGCTAATTAATTAAACCCCAAAGCTCTTTAACAAAAAAGACCTTGAGTTTTGTATGGAATGATTGATCTTAGCCAAAAATATCTTGTCATATCTTTTAAAATGTATTGTAAAAATAAGTATAATAAAAGTACTTAAAGGAGACAAATGTTTTAATAAAACATTATTCATGACGGACTCTATAATATACAATTGTGAACACCTTTAGATGAGAGCTTGAAATTTTCTAGTTACTGAGTAAACAGCATTTAAAAAGAGAAAAATAGTAATGTACAGTAGATCTTCCATTTCCCCAGTATTTCCATGTTTTCCCCATCAGGTATATATGTGGCTTTGTATAATTTAGGCCACTTTTAAGCATTACCAGATTATTGTTAATTGAAACTGTTAATTGAATTGAAATTAAATTGTTTAATCAAATGTCTCTCAGTGAAGTGACAATTTAATCTTAGCAAAGAGAAATATGTGGGTAAATAAGTTGTACATCGCTTAGGCAAAGATTAATTTCCTTCTAAAATAAATTAATTATACAAAATGTTAAATTTCATTAGCATTAAAATGAAAGTAATCAAAAAATTTATACCAAAAAATAAATAACGCACATAAGAAGCATGATTGTGTATGCCAATGAAAATGATGAATGATTGAAGTGGTTGGGAGCTGCCATGATGATCTCTCTGAGTAACCAGCATTGTTCTGCATGTACAGAGATTCCACCTTTATTTATATTCCACTTTAACATGATCATACATTTTCTGGAAAAAAAGTTAAATATTTTTATGTTGCATGTATTTGTTTAGTCACAGTGTGATCATGTTCATTGAGATCTTACAATTATCACTATGATCGTAATGGAAACCTTGTTTTAAAACTCTGGGGTCTATTTCAAACCTGCAAGAATGGGCATTGCATGAAGTTACTAAGGGGTTGATGCAGGAGAAATTTGTTGAGCCTTTGTTAAATGATACAAAGCGATGAAAGAACCTTTTTCCGTCAGCTTCGCAGAATTTTAGACTCCACCATTTCATAAATAGACACTAATGAGTGTTGTTGCTGCTCAATAGTAAATAGACCCCTGTGATCAATCAGTGCTTGAAAACAATTCTATTGCTAAATGTCCGGGCAGATTGAATTATCTCTCTTCTGTCCCTGCTTACTATATCAATTCTTTCAGATTTTCATCATACTTGCCGAGGTCAAGTGACAAGTGGTGACACAATTGCATCACTGTGTCCCTGCCTCCTGATATGAAATGCTGAAATTCACGGCATTGTGTAGCGGGGATGGGGCTTGATTACGCAAATTGTTTCATTAAGCCCCACCTCCACCAAGATCCAGAAGGATACCTACTTGTTCCTGAAGACTTTGGACCCACCGCCTCTATAATGTTTTTTTTTACAAAGGCTTTCACATAATAGAGCCGGCGGCTTCTCACATTGCCCTATAAATACTAGCAATGTAACCACCCTTTAAAATGACATCAATGTGAGTGCCGGCATGTTCTACAGTCAGAGTTCACAGCACGGTTGCCGGAATTGTTGTCTCCTGGGATGACTGAGGAGCCTATATACAGATAAGCTGTTATTTTACTTAATTTCTGGTACGCACACTATAATACTATTAATCTGCAGAGTGTCTCATCTAAATTGCTGCTATATGCTGATATCCACCTGCATTACTACTTTTCTCAGGACTTTATGTTCTCTGGTCTCTCTGAGCTTACGGACTATATATACACAATTATCTGTCTTTACACCTGAAGGCGCCGTCCTTTCATAACTTAACATTTTGATACCTCTTTCGGTCTAACCATCCGATATTGGAGACTTGGCTGCCACACATATTTGTGGAGGTGTTTTGTTTATGTTTTATGTTTATCTATACCTCTGTTTATTATCACTTTTTGACTATCATTGTATTTATTATCCATACATTGGGTAAAGCGCCAATCTGATATTGTGTTCTATTCCATATATATATATATATATATATATATATATATATATACACAAAATAGATACAAACGGCGCTATGACACTATACCAGTACTACAATATTAGTAAAGTCCAATAACTTGAACTGGTTCCTTCATATGTCACACTTGCCCTGTGCGGGCTGCTGCCAATCCTCTAAATCAAGCGGTGTAGCAGGAAAAAAATCTAAAAAAGATGAAAGAAGAGGCGCACAATAGTGTAGTACAGTATATTATTGGAGCCAAAAAGAGAATCCAGAAAAGGAACCTAATCACCAGAGTATAGTGAGCCAAAACTATCCACCATGTGGATATCCACAGTATCTAAAGTGGATAGAAATAGCAAAAATGGAAGGAAATGACACAGAGCCACGTAGCAGTCAAGATAGTCCCATTAAGCAAAGTGCAAAAAATATAAACAGGTCACACTAGTGCAGAGATATGCGTACCAGAAACCAAAAGTGTTATGGCTTCTCTGGAGGGATATCCTGTAGACCGTGATGATGTAGTCAATCTTCAGCCATCATGGGTTTAACCGATATGTTACCTCAATCTGCAGAGGGAACAACAACAAATTGCAGCTTATGTTGTTCCCTCTGGCACAGTCACCACCAATTTTTGGCTGTGGCTCTTTGGGTTACTGAGAGGGGAAGAAGCAGATTGAGGTAACATATCGGTTAAACCCATGATGGCTGAAGATTGACTACATCATCACGGTCTACAGGATATCCCTCCAGAGAAGCCATAACACTTTTGGTTTCTGGTACGCATATCTCTGCACTAGTGTAACCTGTTTATATTTTTTGCACTTTGCTTAATGGGACTATCTTGACTGCTACGTGGCTCTGTGTCATTTCCTACCATTTTTGCTATTTCTATCCACTTTAGATACTGTGGATATCCACATGGTAGAAAGTTTTGGCTCACTATACTCTGGTGATTAGGTTCCTTTTCTGGATTCTCTTTTTGGCTCCAATAATATACTGTACTACACTATTGTGCGCCTCCTCTTTCATCTTTTTTAGATATATAGATATATATATATATATATATATATATATATATATATATATATATATATATATATATATGTATATATATATATATATATATGTGTGTACTTCAGACACCAGTCAGAAAATTATCCGAGCTGTTCCTCTAGTATGGAAACCAGTCATGTAACCTACTCTTAGTGGATATGCCAGGGGTTCAGAATGAACATTCAATCCACACTGAAGATACACAATTTCTACGGTTTCTTGACCTTAAGGCCGGTATTTTAATGGTTCTGAGAAAGTTACGCTATTCAACTGGTTGGTGCCCCTAGAATAACAGTTCCTCACTGTCCCTGGCAGCATCCATGACTGTCACATATATGAGGCCATTACAGAAATGTTCTGACTGCTTTGGGATATAGGAAATACTGGCTTTCTGATGAGGCCAATGATGAGCTCACAGAAAATGTCAGACCCCCTGAACGCCCACTCATGAGTCAAATAACAGCTAACGTGGAGAGAGGATATAGAGATTATACTGTAATAGTAACGTCAGAATGTGCCATTCATATAGAAATTATTTACATAGAAGAGTGTATTGCCATATTATACAGCAATAATTAATGTTATCAGTGCAAATGCAACCTCACAAAGACCTACTAAGTGGATGAGTTTGCAGTGTAGTATAAAGGTGTTTTTTTCCTAAACACAGATTGAGGAAAAACTGGAATAAATAGTTGAATAATATGAGAATTAAGTAATTGTAACCCTGGAATCAAACATTACTACTTATCCCTTTCTTGTTCTACTCCCCTTTTATAAATGTACCCAGTTAATTTATATTCTCTACATTTATTCAGTTCAGCAGGAATGTAAGACATGAGTAAGCTCTAAATGGTACTACTATTTACTAGTGGTAATAATATACTAGTAATATATAAATCTTCCTATTTTACAGGTAAAGTAAGAAGTGTCAGTCTGGTAAATAATGAAATAACTAGCAGAGCCGTAACTTAGAATTAATGCCGCCCCCCTAGCCCTCAATTTTAACCAATTAAACCTAAAATATTCCTAAATTGCGCCCCCCCTTCACTGTTGCGCCCTGGGCGGTCACCCCTGTCGCACAGCCCTAGTTACGGCCCTGATAACTAGTTGGGTGTTGTCCTGCTACTTATTCAAATTGGAAAGACAGTTAGAAGTATAAGATATCATTTTTACATTTCAGTCATGCGCCTCTGTGGAGCCTGAAGTATGTTTAATTTACTCCTGTGGGTGCTGAAAAGGTGTCACTGTAGGTCTTAAGGTTCGACCTGTAACATGTGGCTCAGCTTTGTCTTATAGACTAAACCTGAAGAATGAGTTAAGGGCTGTCCTCTGTCCACTAGCAGCACCAATGAACAAAGGATGCTTTTTGGCGAGATGGTAAATAAATTGACTCTAATGCTGTACTTAATTTTAATATTTTGCACTAGCTGATTTTAACAATGGATTTCTCGGATCACAAATGTTTGTTGACAGTCCGGTTTACTGTGCAATCAGGTGCAAATTATACCTGTGTAAGTCTCACAGCTATGTTTCTTCTGTTGGCAGTCAAGCTCATTTTAACGCCAACTTTCCGTAAACTGACACAGCTCTTAGATGTTGCTAGGAACAGCTGAGAAGTGACCTTAGAGACAAATTGGGGCCATGTCATAACATTAGGTCAACATGGTCATTAAGTGCTCTGAATAGTCTTTAACATTAATGTCTCAATTTATAATACAAAGTTCACAGTTATAGTTGAGAGAGAATCATGGCCACTACTGGCTTCCTCACAGATTTCCTAACTCTGTTTGACAGGGCAGAAATACCTCCTGCCCATCTTACATGACTCTTCATTTCTGAAACACCCGTGTGCCGCTCCTTCGCTTAAAGCTATGAATTCTGTCTGCAGGGTGTAAACACATCTGAACTACTGTCCATATTAAATCTGCCAGAGTGCACGTTGTTATCATGCTTCTAATCCTTCAGCTATCATTTTCATCCATAAAGACAGCCATGCATAGTGTTTATAAAAAAAATCATTTACAAAAAGGGGACAGACTTGTACAGAAATGTATCTGCACCGAACACTGAATATTGTCATGTCATTTCCCAGTTCCACAGATTTTTCAATAGTTACTGGGACTTTTGATACACATAAAATTATACATTAAAGAACACAGGAGGAATTGGCGATAAAGCTGTCTTGTTTTCCTCCCGAACATCGCATTAGTAGATTTAACTGACCAGTGCTTCCAAGGTTTCTAAAATCTGCAGGCAAATTGTGTCAATGTAATGTATATTCCCAAATGTGCATATCTTATCTTGGCAAGAGATATGGGGCCATTTAGCTTTGTGTAAAACTGGCAATTCATCAACATTTATATAGCGCCAGCAAATTCCGTAGCACTTTTACATTTGGGAACAAACACAGTAGTAAAACAATACTGGGTAATAGAGACAGAGTGGTAAGAATTTGTAGTATTATTTATTTTTTATTTATTTTACATTTTTCTTAACATCTCCACATATAGAATAATCATTTGAACAATCCCATATTTTGAAAATTGTATTTATTGAATTTCAGGATACACAGTGTCATTATTGGTAGTTGTAGTGCATTATTATTTTTTTGTTATTTGCTTAGCTATTCTAGTTGTTTGAGTACCCATAGTGAAATGTGTCAAATTTAAGTCCATAAACAATTACATAGCAAATCTCCCTTTAAAAGTTCTAGAGTTGTCATTTCATGTAGATCCCTGACTGCTGCCACAGTGCATGCATCCACCACCTAGTACATTCTTATAGATTGCTGACAGTACCGTCTCCTTTTGTGTTTCCCCTACTTGTCACATTGAACTGTCCTGGATCTTATAAAATAATTCAGGGTTATTTTTTACATGTGGATTATCTTGACAGAAATTAGTTTTACATCATTTAAAATGTTGGTTTGCTTTTCTCTTTGGTTTATTTTAATTAATTTTCCATTTTGGCAACCTTAACGTGTTGCTCTGTGCATGCCCTCCTATAAGTTTTACTCAATACGTTCCTTTATCTCCCTCTGGGTTTTTCATCACAGCATTTTATATCTATCATTAAGAGGTTGTTTTGGTTACCCTGCTCTGCACATTGGACGCATCCCATAGGGCAGCTCTATGACGTGTCCAACTAAACACAGAAGCACTCTCTGGCTGAAATGCATTCCTTGCTGGAAGGCAAAGATGAAGCCAGAATGTTTAAGGCAATAACCTGTCACTAACAGGAGGTGGGTTTATTTGGCATTGTCGCACATTTGCCTTGGCTTCTATTGAGTATTCGGTTGAGCATCATACTGGCCTAAACACTTTTTCGGACCAGCTTCCTTCATACAGCTCCCCAGCCAAGTCGGGTAATTTGCATAGAGGCTTCCTCCCTTTCTCTCCTCGGTGAACGGAGGCATAAGGATACATTCTTCTACCTCTGCTGACATTTTTTTGGGAAATGAACATTGCAAGCGAGCTAACCAATGGAATAAAATCATCTGAAATGGACAACCCCTTCAAAATGTCCTTAGCATTTGATAGGTAGTTCACATGGACTTCATACATTATTGATTTTGTGTAATTAAGCAGCATAATAATTTAATGAGCCTAATAATATGCAGAGTTTAAATTTTGTTCTAGAGAGATTCATATTAAATTTATATGTTGGTTTAGGTTACCCATCAAGAGACATATTCTCTGTAATTCCGTAATATTTGTATGCGTGCAAGCCACTTACAGACGCTAAATTAGTCCTGTTTAATGCAAAGAGGCAAGAAATTCTCACATTTAGGCTAGAATAAGCTATGTTCCCTGCATCACAGAGGTTTGGGACAGCAAATGAAATCTGTTCTCGGATTTGCTGCATTCCGATTTATCCATGCCAGTGGTTCTTAAAGTATACACTGTATGTATTTAAAGTAGGTCAATTATCACGTGTGAAAGCACCTTGAACACAGTACATCTGCATTGGGGCAAACTGCTTTTATGTATCACCTTTATTATGTTGAGCTCTGATTTATGAGTTGCACGAGTACCATTAGATGACCAGGAGGACATTTTTAGTGGGGTATAAAAGTCTGCTGGAAATGTACATCAAATTCAGTGTTTAAATTGCAGTATTTCAGTTAATGCCTTAAGTATATTGTCACTTTCGCTTAGTTATTGTATTTCCTAGTATTGACGAATGTCAAAACCACAAAAAAATATAAAGCTTTAAAACCACAGTGAAGCAATATTCCAACATTATGTCCCTCATTCATTGTTTTAGGTGCCCCCAAAATGCTGCTGCACTAAGCAGCCACCTAGTTCGCTGAGTGCAGTAGTACATAACACCACTTCATTCAGTGAACTTGGCGGCCATAGAGAGAGCCAGCATTCGTCAGTGCAGTCACCGAATGAGAGTGAATGAGCAGCTGCTTGGGAGGACAGGTAAGAATTGTGCAGGGGAGTGTTATCCTCTGGAGCAGACCTGCTCAACCTGTGGCTCTCCTGATGTTGTGAAACTACAAGCCCCAGCATGCTTTCTCAGTAGATAGCCTTCCAATAGCTGGCAAGGCATGCTGGGACTTGTAGTTTCCCAACACCTGGAGAGCCACAGGTTGGCCAGGCCTGCTCTGGAGGCTTTGGGGATGTGTTTGTGTTGTTACAGGGGAGAGCAGGAAAAATGTGCTGCTACAGGGCAGAATGTGCTGCTGCGTGGGGCCTAGGGCAGAATGTGCTGTGCAGATACAGGGAAGGGGGAGGATGTGTTGCTACAAACGTGTGGGGGTTGTTACTACTACAGAAATGAGGAATGGCATCCTCTTCTGTGACATCATAACCAAGCGCCACTGTCTCAGCTCATCACAGACATGGAGAGCAGCAGCTGGCAGCTTCACAGGTAAGAATCTGTTGACGGCTTCTATTCTCAGAAGCCGGCTCTTTGTGTGGGGGCTGTGGGGGTGGCAGTGCATTAAATATACTGGATAAGTGACGACATGTCACTCATTCAGTGTTTTAGGTGCTCCATAATCATTGGCACCCTAGGCAACCACTTAGGTTCACCTAAAGGTAGCACCAACATGGGCTAGGGGGGGGAATGTGTTGCAGGGGACAGGCATGGCTCACATCCACTACATGGAATGGCCATGCCCCCTCTGGTGCTCACACACTTCTATTCCCGTGGGGACTTTTTAACAATGTACAGAGGTAGAGCATAACTGCAAAGAGGTTCTACTTCTCTTTTAGTAAATTCTCCATATTCTACTTGTTTGAGCAAGTTAATTTTTATTTTGGCCACTTCAAATGAGTACTTACTACCAGGCCCTCACATCCGGTAGTACCGACCTATATCATAAAACAATTTTGATTGTATGGTGTCTATTATCACCTTTATTATTTTTTGTAGATAATGTGATATGAAGGACATGAAATTTAGCTGGTGGAACATAGTTTCACAAAAGTAGACTCTTCAACATACTCCAGTGATGCTAATAGATTACTGTCAGTACTATAGTAAGCATGGGTTGCCAGCTGTAAAAATGTTACGGTATTTTATGTTCTTACGATGGGCACCCTGGGTTGTTTTTATTTTTTGTTTATATATCTGTATGGTATGAATCATGTGGTATCCATGTATTTATAGCATATGACTATATATTTTTCTCCATGCACTTCACGTAAATTGAGTACCTGTAATTGCTAGACAGGACTACCCAACTGCTAAGTAAATCTGTATCTCTTCCTGATTGTCAGTTACAATTACAAGAAACAATAGGAAATAATGTGAATTCACAGTGTAGCATAAGGGGCCGCGAAGCGACAACACCAGCTTTGTCAACTGACTCTGGAGTATAGGACATCTGATGCAGGGATTGTAGCGCTGTGCACAGCCTGATCCTTGGCAATACCCAGCTAAGAGGCTTTTAAAAATGTTACAAGAGTTGTCTCACTATCAACACAGCTGGTGCTATGTAAAACCAGTGCAATATTTCCATAAAATCATTCTGTAGATCACTCCCTGATGGTCTGTAATAAAAACAATAACCATTAAAAGCAGCTTTTCATGCTCAGGGAGAAAAATCCCCCTATGAACTGTGGAATATGAACAAATAAAGCCAAGCGGCTTTCCTGTGAGGAAACTGTATCAGTATGTACGGTAATTTTTTAACATTGACTTTTATGTTGATTCCATGAGTCCTGCCTTTCTAAGCACAGAAAGCAAAAAAAAAAGCCTGGTGTCTAACACTATTAATCTTGTTTTAGTTATTGCAGCCCAGAACCATTTGATTAGTAATGCTAGTGGATAGCACTAAAATAGAACAATTGCCAATAATTCATATTTTTAACTAAATTTGATCCAAGACAACATATTGTGCATTATTTGTTCCAGAATTACTTTTTAGGTATTTGTCTATTCTCCTGTCACCTTAGACTCAAACAGTTGGCAAGAGACGCTTGATGGCTTCCCTAACGAGCTCTTCTCGCATGGATGTTCAGCTTTGTTGTGTCATCTCTCCATTACTGTTTGGACTTGACAGTGCTCTCAGGGATAATAAAAATCTTTGGAATCTTTGTGGTACTTGTTGATTATATAGACTCCATTTAAATTGGCCCTATAGTCATTTAGGTTAATACAGTGTACCCACCTCTGTGCCAACTGTGATTCTATCCTCCACCCATGTTGTCAGTCTTCCCCTGTACCCATGATGATCCCTCAGGCACATCCTGCCAGCCTGCTCCCTCCTTAGTGTGTCTGCTCCCTCCTCTTCCCTTCTGCCTATTCATAATATCCACCTGTGTCTCTCAGCACACAGACCTACTGGCGAGCAGTAGTGGTGCTCTTGGTAGGGGGGTGGGAAAGCTCCCTGCTCTCAACATAACCAAAACCTCCCTGGATTGGTAAGAGCCCATATAATTATCAAGTGCCAAATCTTCTTACCTTCCCTTGATTTGTGTTTTTCAATAACATTTCCATCAATTTGTTTTGAATGTTCTTTCACCTTCATTAGGAAGCTTTTGTTTGGAAATGCACAAACCAACTGTAGGAAAGTGTGTATTTATGTTAAACTCAATTTATACACTTTAAGCTACCACCTACATGTTATAATTTGCGGGTTTTAGCCAGAGATTTGAGAAGGACTGGAGGAACATGGGTAACCCAGCTGCGCAGAGCAGGCTCCATCTAGTGCAGAGAGGTTGTAGTGCAGCTTTAATTTTACAGAGGTGGACTCTAAAGACAGCATAAGTACTGTGTGTTGATGTGATAAGAAAGAAATTCTGAATTAATTCATCTTGATTCCGTAATGTAAGCAAATACAATGTGAAAACATGTGAAAAGAGATGATTACTTACACTGTAACTAGATTATCTGGCATTTCATCAAAATACCACACATATTCATGTAGCAATGTTGATGCTGTGTTAGGACATCGTCAATCTGTAATATACTATTTTAATTATGAATAGTACATGCATTTCATTGGCCCCACATATTTTAAAAAAGGTAGAGAAAGCTATGTAATCTTACACTTTGCAAGGTTACGGTTGCTTGGTAAAATTGGTTTGCTAAAAAAATCCCAGAGTGAGGAGATATTGTAGAGCTTACCTCAAGAATTCTGCTGACATGAAAATCAACCATATCTGCTGCTGAATAAGCACCGTGCATTTGAGTTTGTCTAACAAAAACATTGTACATACATTGTCATTTATGTCTTTTTAACCTAGTCCTTTTACTTTCCATCTGCTGCCTATACAGTGTTAATCTGTTTTATTTAGAATAACGGCGTCCCAGCGGATATCAGAAAATGACAAAGAGTTAGCCGTTCTAGATGTCACAATGCTGAACATTTTACTGGGACACCAACCAGGGTGTATTTCTTTTCCTTTCACCTTTAAATGGCAAAATTGCCTGCTGGTTATCCTTAGAACATCAATTCAAAGGTTAATTGCACTCAATTTATTGCTCGTTAGCCCAAACACACCTACAGGTCTGCTCAGCTACTGATAGATTGCAGAATTCTGAGGTGATAATATTGTGTAACCCCCTCAGTCTCATTAAATAAAATATCTTGCGATTGTATAGAATTCAGATACACCATTTGTGTTTCCAGAGGTTGTCCTATTTAAACTGTTAGCATTCAGATGAGAAAACACGTGCAAATATCAATTGGAGTTATTTAAGCATGGAACCCTATATTAAAATAAATTACTGTTTTCACGTGAGACCATAATGCATCTAGAATGTAATTAAAATTCTTTTTTTTCTTTTTTTAATGTGGCCTACAACTGCAGGCATATGGCAGCACAGAGCACAATGGAAAGTCAGCTACTTGTATAATAATATGGACTTCATAATAGGACAAAGGAAAAGCCATCATTCATGGACACTTTAGATGTCTTCAGTACATTCTTGTGTAACTAGGCTTTACATTTAGACTGCTTGTTGGCAGTCTGAGCCATACAGCTCGTTGCCGATCTCACCATTAATTTGTTTTTAGTAATTAAATTTCTCAAATATCCTAATATATCAAGCATGTCAATGTTTTGGGGTTGAATTGATACCCCACCCCTTTCATTGCCACCCTTGATAAATCCTCCAATAAAATGGAGACCCTTGCCAAATAAATTGCTCTATAGCTACTGGTTTCCAGGGAATGCAATATTATATAGCAGTTCAGATATCTTCTAATATAGATTTCTCATTGGCTTCTTTAAGCCTGGGAATAAAATATACATCAAAATTTACAGTAATTAGTGCTGGATTTCAGAGCAGATCGCCATGCGTGTCACTTTTGGAACGAAATTTGGATGTTGAGGACCTCTAACTATGTTTCTGTGTGACCCAGTGATTTCAGAAATGGCCACCACATTCTGTGCAGGCTTAGCCAGGATCCAACCATTTAAATGCCCAGATATCTTGGAGATTGAACCGTGTCTTGACTATATCATAATGTGTTTTTCCAAACACCACCATAGACCGTGAATCAGAAAGACTGGCTGCATCAAACCAGAAATGGAAAGTGCCAATTTTGTAATTAGCGGTTGTCAGCCACTAATCGCTGTAGCAGAAGAAATATTGATTGTAATAACATCTGACTGCAAATGGGCAGCTTGCCTGCGTGAACAGCATCAGCATCCTCTCTTGCAAAGAAAGGGTTTCCTTAGTTAAACTGCAGCCTGTGTGCCATACTTTTATTTATCTTTCTTGTTGACTGCAGAGAGCAGTGACTGCTTCAAACCAGTTAGGTGTTAAATGAAGTCTCTTCATGCATAGAGCACACCGCTTTGACTCTACTAATTTTCTAACTTAGTGAAATAGAATTTAACAAGCTCCATGGAGCACAGGATTTAAAGACAAAGCAAACCACTTAATATGAAAGAGTAAGAGACAGACATGCAGATGACAGGGATGTTAAGAGAATTGTTTTTCTTCTTTTTTTTTTTTTCATGATTGTTTAAAAAGATAATTCTCTTAAAGTGCATCTGTCACCTACACACAGAACGGTGCAATAGCCCGCTAATGCCCGGTCAATGCTTTTGTACATTGAGCTGATATAAGCTTTAAACCTATGCGCCAAAAAATATATGTTGCATATCAATTCCTGTTGTACACCTACTGCTGGGCTATCATTCAACCACTTGAATATTTCTGCACTATGTTGAAAAGAATGCTGTGCACTGTAGTAAAATGCTGTACATATGCATACTGTATTGCTATGGTATTCTCATACAGGAGAGCATACTGGATTCGAAGAAGATCCAGATTATCACTTCTATATTTATTTATTTTTATTTTTTTTAAAAAAACACCACTTCTTGAGCGTTCAAAAACATAAATGAAAATGGGAAAATACATTAATTTGTAGCCCCCACAACTTTTCCTAAGCTAGAGACAATTGCATTTTATTTTTTACACTATTTTTTTAAATCTAATTTTGCCTCTATAACCATGTCATATGCAAGCTAATTGCTAGTCATGTAAAATTGCAAATATGTTTTTGAATTCATTCATAGTGTTAGCTTGGTTTGGGTCAGATGAACTGTGTACAGTCATGGGTTAAAACCTGAATCTAAATAAATGTATCTCTTTGATTGTTTCTAAACTATTCTGTTCTACCCAGGAGTTCAGACACCTAGTATGAGGGCCCAATACCAATTTATGGCACATGTTGTAAAGGTATTGAAATCTCTCTTTAAGTTTATATCAATATCATGAGTGATATCTAACAAACAGACCGCTCACATTTTTGGTGATTCTGTGATATGTCAGGACATCTGTACTGGGGGCCAGAGCAGATGGGATAAGTTGGAATGACGGGAAATAAGGGCACTGAAAATGTCATAAGTGAACCCTGACTTAAATGGCGTTTGAAAGAGGTCATGAACAACTAATTAGCATGACACAGACTTTCTGGTCCTGACATCACAGTGTAAGGGGAGTTGTGGGTACCTGCAGCATGTTTACATTTCCTTTAAAATCTAACACGGTTATTCACTTTTGGGAGTCCATTTCATATTGAGAAGTGTCCCATTATTCCTGCTTCTCCCAGCAAACTGAAAAAGGACCATTTGTGAGCTTTTCATTTCTGTTGTTTTATTATCTTTATATTACTATTATAGAAACTATTGTATCATATCTTTGTCATTTTGTTAATTGTTTATCATCTTAACAATTGTGGATTCATTTTCCATATTAAATTACACTTAATAAATTAAAGTCAGTGTATTCTTACAAATTTATATGTCAGACTTGGCTTGGTATTAGAACGCTACATAGTTGAATTAGAGGAAATTATTTGGTTTATGATAACTCTGGGTCAGGGGAGGTCCTTTGATTTATGATAGCTCTGATGAAAGTAATTTGTGATAAATTAGTTTAAAGGGAGAGCCGAAGGATTCCTGAGTAAGAGTGCCAGCTATCCACAAAAAAAAACCTTAGTAGTGGCATACTTGATAAGGCAAAGTGTGTGGGATAGACAGGGATAGCTAAAATCATTTTTAAACAGGTGGGTGCTTTTGATTAACCCTTTGTCACCCACGTGAGTGCTGGATCGTCACAAACCATAAAAAGTACCATTTAAAACCCTACCAAAAGAGCGCCCCATCTCTCCCCAATAATATACAATTCACTCGGAGGCCCTAACAAATAAGAAAATTGTCATTTAATCTGAACTTAGTAATAGTGCTAGAATGTAAATAAATAAACATGTTACATTTACTATGTTTTAAGGCTGTATAGTTTCAAATATAAAATGATATTCATCTGCATTCTTTATCACATGTCTCAAATTAATTATTTTTCCTCTAATATTCATGAGCATTAATGAGTGAACATCCCACGTACTGGCAGGAGTATACTTACTATGCTCGTGAGACACTTCCAAATCATCATCAAATTTAAGAAATAATTGACAGGCTCCTGATTGGCGCCAAATGATCACCTGAAAATAGTGTCACAGGATCTTCAGCCCACTTCAAAAATGAATTGAAATAATGCTGATTATTACAGTGAATAGAAAAAGGTGAGATACACATATTTAAGGCTACTTTGATTAAGTATGGTATGTGTGTTAATAACTTTCAATTAAATATTTACTTGTGCTATTGAAAAGCTGCATGACAAGTCCACTTTAATAAAGTGAGATTGTAATATTGTATTTTTTCATTTAACTGGAGTTCAGTGTGCAAACCTGCTTTGTGCTAGGGCATACAGTTTTGGTGATTATGTAACATAAATAGCTTCTTGTCATTTCTGATCCTTTATTCAAAATGAAGCTTCTGGGTGTACGACCGTGGTAATTCCATGAAATGAATGGGCACTCAAGAGTGACATAGCTCTCCAAGTGCCGGAGTTGAACTAAAGATGTACCTACCAGGCTAGTAAGCACTTAATTGTTATGTCTAAACAGACCACTGTCTATCACAGCAGGGCTCTTACATTACCGTATTAGTTGTCAGTGGTGCCTCACTGAGAAAAACAAAGCTTTTGAAATGGCACTGTTTAATCGTAGTCTCTCTAACATTATTTTTCTAAGTTTATTCTTATTTCTGGTTTTCTACCCTTCTTGCATAAAGTAGATTAGGTCTCTAAAATAAACTGTATAATTGAATCCACCAATAACTATATGTCCATATGTTTTAATTATAACTATATGTTTTAACTATATGTTCATTGAAAGTGAAGTATGTGTGTGTGCAGGGCCGCCATCAGGGGAGTACAGAGAGTACTGCAGTATTGGGCCCCACCAGCCCTGGGCCCAAACAAATTTATTAGGGGAGGCCTCCGCAGTGAATTAATGGAGGTAGTGGACACCATTTCTAGGCAGCAACTGTTCCTGAGATGTGAGAGTTGGTGTGGGGAGAGACATCCGCATTTAATTAAGGATGCAGTGGTGGGCCCTCTAGTAGGCTCCATGCCTGCCTCCACTTCCAAGATGTCGGGGCCCCACAGCTGCCACCATTTGCTCCAGCCCCAGCTCTCCAGATGCCCAGCTCCTAGACAGAGAGCTGCAACAAGGCAGATAGACTCCCTGTAGTATCGCTGGCGTCATGTAATTAATAACGTCACAGCGCAGTCAATAGTGGGGAGCCGAAAGGTGACAGCTAGATGTTGCAGAGAGGCAAGTAAACTACTGCAGAGGTTAGATGAACAGGATGGGGGGGTGACTATAGAAAATCAGGGGAGGCAAATGCTGGCTAGAGATTAATTAGAAATGAGGGTGGAGTAGAAGGAAGGAGGGGGCCCTGCCTGTTACATTTGTACTGGGCCCCACAATTTTTCGTGGCAGCCGTGTATATATGATAAAAATACATTATTTATATATATATATATATATATGTTAACCCGTGCATGATACTCATGCATTCTAGAAAATGTTTGTTCCTCGGGGGGATGTTAGGGCGGGGCGATTTAGGCCCCGCCCCCTTTCCGACTTCTGAGGCTGCCGGGGGTTGCACAGTATGTGCAGGTCCGCTCGGCAGTGACAGGCAGGGACAGTGTGCTGCCCGGCCGCTCTGATTGTGTTTAAAACACAATCAGAGCAGCCGGGCAGCACACTGTCCCTGCCAAACGGACCTGCACATACTGTGCAGCCGTCGGCAGCAAACCCCTGCTAGGGGGGAGGCGATTGCCCCAATCGCACCCCCCTGGATCCGCCACTGTACACATGTGTGTTCATGAGGTAAAATTACCTCACGAAAATGAGTTTGACCCCTCAACTCGTCAATAATCTCAGTATACCAAATTTCAGCCCTTTTTGAGGGTTTTTTTTCCCACACACACTAAGAATTTAGTAGGTCAGTTAACCCATGCATGATACTCATGCATTCTAGTCAAATCAAGCTACTTAAGCTGTTAAAAACTCCCCACTGTCACCCCCGGCAACCACCAACCACTCCCAACTGTCACTTCTCCTTCAAGAAATATATATATTTTTTTTTAAGATCTTTATAAACACTTTTAACAATTAACAAATTAAATTAACAAATTAAAAACATCTTAGTATACCAAATTTCAGCCCTTTCTGAATTTTTTTTTTCACACACACTAAGAATTTAGTAGGTCAGTGTATAACTCCGCCCAGCAGGTGGCGCTGCAGCTTGGTTTTATTTTTCACACACAGACAGACTAACACACGCCACTAGACATTTATATTATAGATAGATATATATGTGTGTGTATATATATATATATATATATATATATATATATATATATATATATGTATGTATGTATGTGTATATGTATGTGTATATATGTATGTATGTATGTGTATGTATGTATGTGTGTGTGTGTGTATGTATGTGTATATGTATGTGTATATATATATGTATGTATGTGTATATGTATGTGTATATATATGTGTATATATGTATGTGTATATGTATGTGTATATATATATATATATATATATATATATATATGTATATATATATATGTATGTGTGTATATATATATATATACACAGTCAAGTCCATAAATATTGGGACATCGACACAATTCTCATATTTTGGGCTCTATATACAACCACAATGGATTTGAAATGGTGTGCTTTAACTGCAGGCTTTCAGCTTTAATTTGAGGGAATTTACATCCAAATCTGGTGACCAGTGCAGGAATTACAACTGTTTCTATTTGTGCCTTCCACTTTTTAAGGGACCAAAAGTAATGGGACAAACGAAACAATCCTACATCAAACTTTCACTTTTCTAATACTTTGTTGCAAATCCTTTGCATTCAATTACAGCCTGAAGTCTGGAACGCATAAACATCACCAGACGCTGGGTTTCATCCCTGGTGATGCTCTGCCAGGCCTCTACTATAAATGTCTTCAGTTCCTACTTGTTCTTGGGGCATTTTCCCTTCAGTTTTGTCTTCATCAAGTGAAATGCATGCTCAATCGGATTCAGGTCAGGTGATTGACTTGGCCATTGCATAATATTCCACTTGCTAGCCTTAAAAAACTCTTTGGTTGCTTTTGCAGTATGCTTCGGGTCATTGTCCATCTGCACTGTGAAGCGCCGTCCAATGAGTGTTGAAGCATTTGACTGAATATGAACAGATAATATTGCCCGAAACACTTCAGAATTCATCCTGCTGCTTTTGTCAGCAGTCACATCATCAATAAATACAAGGGAACCAGTTCCATTGGCAGCCATACATGCCCACGCCATAACATTACCACCACCATGCTTCACTGATGAGATGGTATGTTTTGGATCACGAGCAGTTCCTTTCCTTCTTCATACTCTTCTCTTCCCATCACTCTGGTACAAGTTGATCTTTGTCTTATCTGTCCATAGGATGTTGTTCCAGAACTGTAATGTCTTTTTTAGATGTTGTTTGCCAAACTCTAATCTGGTCTTCCTGTTTTTGTGGCTCACCAATGGTTTACATCTTGTGGTGAATCCTCTATATTCACTCTTGTGAAGTCTTCTCTTGATTGTTGACTTTGACACATATACACCTACCTCCTGGGGAGTGTTCTTGATTTGGCCAACTGTTGTAAAGGGGTTTTTCTTCACCAGGGAAGAAATTTTTCTGTCATCCACCACAGTTGTTTTCCGTGGTCTTCTGGGTCTTTTGGTGTTGCTGAGCTCTCCGGTGCATTCTTTCTTTTTAAGAATGTTCCAAACAGTTGATTTGGCCACACCTAATGTTTTTGCTATCTCTCTGATGGGTTTGTTTTGATTTTTCAGCCTAATGATGGCTTGCTTCACTGATAGTGACAGCTCTTTGGATCTCATATTGAGAGTCGACAGTAACAGATTCCAAATGCAAATGTCACACCTAGAATCAACTCCAGACCTTTTACCTGCTTAATTGTGATGAAATAACGAGGGAATAGCCCACACATGTCCATGAAATAGCTTTTGAGTTGATTGTCCCATTACTTTTGGTCCCTTAAAAAGTGGGAGGCACATCCACCGCGTGAGAGAACACTGTAACCGGATTAGAATAACACCATTTGGACAAACAGCTATCAGGACATCAATCCCGGAGTGTATACATGGAAGCTACTGGATCGTGGAAGTAATTTCACTGATACTAAGAGGGAAAGAGCAGGGTAAGAACCTTCAGTTAATACTTTCTCCGTAAAAGAGCTATAACATTATTCCGGTCTGTGTCCAATATACACATCATTGGTCATATTGTTAGCTATGCGCTGAACTCTTGCTATATAAAGGCACATATAGAAACCTTTGTAATTCCTACACCATTCACCTGATTTGGATGTAAATTCCATCAAATTAAAGCTGAAAGTCTGCAGTTAAAGCACATCTTGTTTCATTTCAAATCCATTGTGGTGATGTATAGAGCCCAAAATATGAGAATTGTGTCGATGTTTGTGTGTGTATATATATGTATGTATGTATGTATGTATGTTTGTGTGTATGTGTATATATATATATATATATATATATATATATATATATATATATATATATATATATATATGTGTGTGTGTGTGTGTATATGTATATGTGTGTGTATATATGTGTGTGTGTGTGTGTATATGTATATGTGTGTGTATATATGTGTGTGTGTGTGTGTATATGTATATGTGTGTGTATATATGTGTGTGTGTAATTTATATACAGTTTGTGGTGCATAAAAAACAGTAGTGATGTCATGGCATGTTTTCATAGATTCAGGACAGTCCAGTATAATGCAGGTCATAGGTCGGTTTAAACAATGCCCTCCAAGGGTGGGGGTCAGCTCTCCAACAACTGCCTATGTGTTTTTCCTTCGAAAAGCTGGTTCAAACTGGTCTATTAGCATTACAAACACAGTATCATTTTGACCATTTATCCTTTATCATCCATAACTTGTGTAAGCAAGGTGCGATCGCTTAGCCGATAGTAGCGGATATCTGATGGTGAAAAGTGGATTACAATGACACTAAACATGTTATGTTTCCTATATCCTGAACCTTAGATATCAATAAAGTGGTTTTAAAATTATTATATTAAACTCTTAAATTTATTACATTTGATCTTAAAAGACTGTGTGTTGGAACTTTATTAAGGTGAACTATTTACAAGTGAATGTGTGAGTGTAAATGTATGCAGAAGTGTACGCAAGTGTTTTCAATAAATACGCACTTCCACGCCGTAACGTGCTATTCACATATTTTCTAAAAAAAAATGCCAATTAAATGATGTTTATTAATTTGAAAGGACTTCATCCAATTATTCGACTTCCACATCTAAGAAGACCCTTATCTATCCCGGGACTGGCTAGTTTCAAAAGATTAATGACACTTGCATAACTTCAAACTCCTGTCATCTAGCAAAGCACACGTTGAGATTACATTGCAAGGTTACTTAAAATATTAACATACATGAATTCAACAGAAAATAACAATCAGTCATTAGATATACTACATAATCATCACAGTGGCGGACACTAAAGGCTTCAACAGTCAACACACTCCTCTCTCATAATAAAGCAGACTTCTTTTATACACACATGCCAAATTCAATTTGCAAAAAGGCCCCTTCTCTTTGAATTTACCATTCAGTGAAATTGGTAGATCAAATGCAGCATTATAGGTAAGAATAACTGTGAGTCCTCTAATATCCTTTTGATTTTTGAGAACTCCCCCAAAACTAAAGTTTAAGCTTCTTTAAATTGTCAGTATAAAGAACGGGGACTACTGTGCCAACACAGTGGCATATTAGATTATTTTTTTTTATCACAAACAATTCTTAAAAAAAGAGATACTTCATCATCATCATTTATTTAGCGCCAGCAAATTCCGTAGTGCAATACTGATTGATAAAGACAGAGGTAAGGGCCCTGCTCGCAAACTTACAAACTATGGGTACTTCTAGCTAATATAATACATATATTTCTCATACATAATTGTGAAAAAAATGAATTTGCTTAAAAGTCCTAAGGCATGAGAAATAAAATGGCCCACCCCACACATTTTTCACAATATATATTTGGTTTATCATTCCCTGTGAAGTGAGCAAATTATTCTGTACAATATGGGTTCATTTTAACAGATTGTGTCCTGAAGTACAAGAGAGAGTGTTATGATGGTGATTAATGAAAGGCATAATACAGGAGGGAATGTAATTGAAATGACAGCTGGGAGCTTCATGTACCTTCCACATTTTGATCAAAGACAGTAAGATTTTTCAAAACAGAATCTTCCTCTTTTTATTTCCTATTTTTTTGCTAAGCCATTCTCCACTTGGTCAAAACAATCGGCACATTCAGTTAATGGGGCAGATTCAAATAACGCGAACTAACGTGCACTTTTTCTAATACTACAGTAGAAATCTCCGCTCATTTTTGCTCACACCCAAAAAATGTGTGAAGATTTCTGTCAAAATCACCACGGAGTGTCTCTGGTATGGCCACAAGACACTTTGCGGCTAATTGATTCTGCACCCTATGTGTTTACATATTCTAGATTTTGCTGCCCCCTCCCATGATGCCATTGATCCTCTTACTGCACTTCCTGCAAACTTACATGCTACTTCTGTTTTGAAGGCAGCTTTTTTCTAGTAGAATGTTAGTTGAAAACACCAGTGGGTACAAGACTTTAATCTGAGGTGCCAGCATTGGCCAAGCTTGTGTGTCCAAGCTCCCAATTCTCCTGCCTCAGCTAGAAAATACCTCACAAGAGAAGACTTTGGTACTTATACATTTTGTTTTTTCTTTTGATAATAAAATACACCCGAGACCCCTTTAAAGTATGGACTGCCACTACAACAGCATGGACCATGCTTTGTGTCCACCCCAGTGGCTGCAAACTGCCAGCCAGGGGTCGGTCACAGAAGAGATCCATGCTCTTATACAGGTCAAAGAACACCAAGGAGATTTATACTATAATTTTACTACACCTTAAAGAACATGATATGCCTTATATTTATAACTGTGTTATTTGTTTTACATAATAAGTAAAGAGTGCATTTTTTATAGTGTTTGAAGGAAATAAACTTATTTTTATAAAAATAGTGACTGAAAGGTAATATATGCAAAATAATGAAGAAGCAGTTTGGGGGAAACTTGTTTTGGTGTACTGACCATGTTTGTGTGTGATTTGGCAAACGCAAGAAGCTTGTTTTCCTCCTGCTGATTTTGTATATTTGTTGCTAAGAAAAATCCCCACCTGTCTGTGACAAATGACTGACTACTTGCCATGCTGTAGGTTGTGGTGTGTGATTGATAATGCCCACTGCATTATGTATTGTTAGAAAATGTTTTAGAAGTGCACTTGCAAGTAAGAAACATAGGCCTCTTGTTGCCATTTGTTGCAGCAATAAAAACTAAATTACTTATTGCCTCAATTTTGCAATAAAATATCACTTTGGCAGCTCAGGGATACTCTGCTTTCCTGTCGACATTGGCCCGGAGTGGTTATGGTTAACTTTTGCCGTACCAGCATCTGTGGCTATGCGCTGCTGTGGATAGGGCTGATCTGTTCCTCCTCTCTCCTCTGCTGGCTTCTTCATACATGGGGGAGCACACCACATGACTTGCGAGTCATCCCACTTGTGCAGGTAGGAAGAGGATAAGACAGGAGACCCAGGGGTATATTTACTAAATTGCGGGTTTGAAAAAAAATGGAGGTGTTGCCTGTAGCAACCAATCAGATTCTTGCTATCATTTTGTAGAATGTACCAAATAAATGATAACTGGAATCTGATTGCTATAGGCAGTACCTCCACTTTTTCAAACCCGCAGTTTACTAAATATACCCCCCTGTCTCTGCAGCACCATATGTAAGAAGGTAAATGTAGTGAGAGGAGGGTGATTTTAATGTAATGGTGAGGGTGGTGGTAATAATTTAATAGTGGATGGGGGATATTCATTGCTAGGGAGATTGTGCATTTAACGGTGGTGCCTATTTAAAGTAAGTTAATTGGACTCTAACACTGGGGTGGTTTGGAGGTAATATTTGAATGTGGGATTAAGTTTGGGGAGAAAGAGTGCTAATGAATTATACTAATTATTTAATGTTGGGGCTGTTTGTGGGGAGGGAAATAAGTTTATTAAGTATAAATACCGTGGGCTGATTAGAAGGAAACAGGTTTATTTAATAACTGTGAACGCTATTGTCACGACTGAGTATAGCGTACCTGCTATCGTTGGCACTACTCGAAGCAAGGTGCGGAGTCTAACGTGCCCCTGGTGTTCACCAGGGACCCCCGCAAGGAGGTATGGACTCAGCTGCAGGGAACACACAGGTCGCGGTCCTTCCACGAGTCAGATAGCGAAGCACGAGAGAAATGTCAGACAGGCCGGTTCAGCAACGGTGCAGGCAAGGCAGGTACACAAGGTGAATCCAAAGGGGTAGTGAGTCAAGCCGGGTCGGTAGCGTTCTGGCAGCGTGATACAGAAGGGAGATCCAAAAGGGTAGTCAAGGCAATCAGAGTCACAAGGGTCACAGGCAAACGGCAAATAATCAGGAGCCAGGCAAAGGTCAGGAGACAAGTTATCACAGGAACACTGGAAACGCTGGAGGACAGGAAGACCTGAAACTCTGGCACTGGAGGGGAGCACAAGGAAGGCTTATATAGTCCTATTGACCAATGGGAACCCAGCACTGTGCGCTGTCATGATTAGTGCCTAGCGATTTAGCATAGCGTCCCGTTGCTAGGCAACGGAACGCTTTGTGGGCAGTAGCCGAAAGTGACGCGTCTGGTTGCTAGGCAACCAGACGCGATACAGGCGCCGGTCCCGGAGATCGCGGGCGGCGCCTGACAGCTATTAATTTAATGTCATGGTTGTTGAGGGCGAATATCTCTATTAAATGCGATTATTGTTTAATTTCGGACTGGTTACAAGGAGGGAGGCCTAATTTCTAAATGTGGGTGCTATTGATTTAATGTTGGGGCTGGTTGGAGGGAAAGTGCGGGGGGAGGGTCTAGAGTGCTCACTCATTGTTAGGTTTTTCATATATCATAAACCTATCAATTTCTCCAAAGAGAACCCCAACATTCCAGGATCCAGTTAAGTAACTGAGTTTAAGACACCAGCAGAAGCAGGTAGTTAAAGCTGCAAAATTTTGAGTGACTGACCTGCTCAATCAAGGCCCAGACTGTGCACCTTTTTATATACACTATTCTTTATATACTACGCTATGGTGCTAGCTATGTCCTTCGTGGACTGAGCATGGCCCTTCTAGTGGCTGGTCATGTCATTCTGACTGCTGGCCACACCCACTTGCTACAACCCTTCGCCGACACTTTGAGACAGTGTGCACACCATTTCATGGGCTCCTACCGTTTGCAATCTCCCCGCTGAATCCTTCATGACCCAGTCCAACACTATGAATAACTGTCAGTAAAATGTACATGCAAATATAAGGAGCATCTCAGTAGCTCATACTTGCCAACTCTCCCGGAAAGTCCGGGAGACTACCGAAATTCGGGTCAGTCTCCCGGGCGAGCTGTCATTTCTCCCGCATCCTGGATTTCACTGATAATCGCGTTCTCAGTGATTCACGCCATTTTGAAGGGCGGGGTGGGCCAATCGCGTCATTTTGGCCCCGACCCCCGCAACGTAAATTACGGTTTCTCGGGGGCGGGGCCAAAATGTTGCAATTGACCTTGCCCCACCCCCTCCCGGCCTCCAGTCACGCCCCCTGTTTCCGGTAATTGGCAAGTATGCAGTAGCTGTGTCTTGAAGGGAAAACATGCTTAATAATTAATACAATCTGAGAGATGAAATATAAAAATGAACCTTATAAAAAGGTATTTTGCACAGGATTATATAGATGTATATTATGTGGATGGCAGGTATAAAGAGGCGGGTGTTTATGATTACATTATCATGTCCCTTGCCACTTGAAGAGGCTCTTTGTGCCAATATGGCATGTCCCTGGCCACCCAGCAGGGAGGAATGCAAGTATCGTTGCAATATAAATATCTGCTTTCTTGGGAGTCCAGTTGCACTAATTCTGTGACTTCCAAAAAATTCTGGGAGGTTAGGCAATTGTGAGAGATGTGTATATTAACAAAATCTTATTTTTAAAGAAAATAACAACCAAGTTTTTTTCTCATAAATCACATCTGTGAGATGTTGAGGTGTTTTTAATATAAGGATCTGTTTCAAATGAATGAGATATCAAGCAGCACTCAGGAAAATCTTCATCCCTGAAGGTTTATGTTTGTGCAGTTGATGTTTGGTTATAAGATCAATGTATTTATATAATATATTTGATGTATAAATCCCACCCTTTCTTTATATTATGAAAGCTTCAATTACAGATTGCATTAAATGCATCGTTGTCAATGGTCTACTAATTTCTGTAGACTGGTCCATTAGAAATTTGTCCCTGGAAATGTCCCTATTTTTCCATTTTGACCATTCCCCTTTTTTTCGGCCTGTTAGATGGGCACAGACACACATGCACCAGTTCAGCAGCACAGTGTCCCTAGTAACTATGCATGTCTAATCAGAAAATGTATGATTGACACTATCTTTCTGATAAGCGACTTTCCTTCTGAAGCCTTGGAAGCTGGACTTATCAGGATAGGGGCTTTGCTAAGGATTACTCCATCTTTTATATCTTGTAGCCATATTTATTCCTCAAATGATTATGAAAATTGAATCTCTGCTTTGTAAATTGATTTTTTTAACAAACACCTGGATTTCTTCTTCCTTATTAAAAAGTAATTGAAGTAGCATCCATGTCTATAATTTATCTTGCAATCAATCATAATGATAGAGTTTACTATTAAGGAAGTGCTTTAATTATTTTGTAATGTCTTGATGTCATCACATTTTTTATTTATACCCAGGGAAAATGTATTCATGAGATTTGTCTGTCAGACATGCACAGCAGAGCTACATTTGAGGCATGTCTGTAGAGCAGAAGTACACGACTCCAGGCCTCAAGAGTCTGTGACAGGCCGGATTATTTGGAAATCCCTGGTCAATTACAAGTTTGTCAGTCTGTGAAGCAGTCATTTTCACTACCACTTCAGAACTTGACAATATTTGAATGAAATTTCCAGACACATTTTATTGCTAGGCTTCACTTGTGGCGCTGTTTAGGTAGACACTTGGGTGCATGTTTACTAAACCTAATTATCATGTAATCTTTAGAAGTGTATTTATCATCGGAAAGGTGTAATTTATAAAACCTTGGGACTAACAACAGATATCGAGAACAGCATCAGGGTTAGAGAAATCTTCTTTGTTGTTTGACAAAATTAAAAATTGAGATATCGTCAGGAACAAAACTGACCCTTCCGTTAGTCAACCAAAACTTTACTGGTTAATAGATCTCTCACAATGATTGAATCCCTATGCCTACTCAAAAGGCCTAATTTCTACAATTTATGTTGAATTAATGGTCCAGAGTGTGAATCTCCAGAACAACCCCATGAGTTTAAATGGCTGACCTAACAAAGTGGAGTGGGTGGAATTTAGGAACAACACAGCAAGTAGCTTACTATGTGTTACAATAAAACAAAACATGTACAATTTGCTGTATGCACGTTACTACGTTCCCACCATATTATTGAAACTCTACTCATTTACCTCAGGTGTTGGAGGGGTTGCTCTGGATCCTTACTACACATTCGGTGGGACTAACACAAACTGCTGACACCTTGGAGTAAAATCAGAGACCCCACTCACACTATTGTGCAAATTGAAGTTCCTCTTCCTCTCTAAGATATTTTTTTCTTCCAGCTCTGTTTGTCAGCCTCCCAAAATAAGATCAAGGTCATTGGGCACAGTCTCTCCACCCACCTGCTAGCTGGTGGCCGATTGAGAGCGTCCCTTGCCCCCTCATGCCATGGCACTTCTTAATAGACTTTGACATGTATACATGATGGAATATATGACACTTGTTATCAAAAATTTCTCTAAATCTAATCTACATGATGTTGGAAACCTGGGCTATACACTACACTGTGAAGCTATCCTTTTACAAGTTAAGATAGGAGACCATAATATGTTTAGCAAATTCTCACTTGGACCATTTTCCCTTTCTTGGGCTTCTTTTCTCATGTTTCCCTTCATCTTTACTTGTACTTCTCTTCCCTTCCCCCTTATAAAAACAAATCGGAAGAGCTTTCAGATTTAAGCAGGTAAAAAACTGCTGTCATCTGTTATGTGTTGTTCTGATCCAATAGGTTTGTATCTGGTGCTTGTTTAAATCTGTACCTATGTAATGCTTTCCTTATCCGGCAATACAAACTGATTTTACCTCTTGTCTTCATTATTTCCCTACAAGCTGTGCTGTACAGACTTTCCTGCATGGACAGTTTCACAGCTAACAAGTTAAGGGAAGATGTAGGTAGAGATCACAGTAAAAACTCAAGAGTGCCAGTAAGTCATCCTTAACAACTTTCCCTTCCATGACTTACTGAATAATACTACTGTGAATAGAAGTACTTTGAGGTTGACCCAGTTAGCATATATGTTTATTATAAATATACATTTCTGCCCATAAAAGACCAAGACAGCACTTTTGATAATAATAATAAGAGGAGTCTTGGAACTAGATACACATGAATGTAAAGGTACCGACACACTGCAGTAAATCAGCTGATACATTCATAATCAGATGAAATCATTGCGACATATGATCATAATGACAGAAAATGCAGGTGGAAGATGACCTCACCAACAGGCCGCAATGAAGGTGGTAGTGATCCATACATTGGGCGCCAGGGTCTAACCAGCCAAATCTTGTCCATTTAGCCCATCAATATGTGTGGCCATATTGAACAATAATCCTGTTGCTCAACCTTCAGCCCAAATGTCGCCATTTTAACAGGTATTTACCAGGCTGTATGTGTGAACTTAATTTCACATTGAGTTGCATTTGACAGCACAACCTTCCCACATTATTTTGATAGAAGCCTCACATTACTACTGTGTAATGTTGGAGGACCGTGCTCCTTTCACTCTCTAACACTCCATCCTTTCTACCACTATTGCTCTCTCCACATTATGACAGTGCCCCTGTCACACGCAGCCGTGTCCCGACTGTAACATAATTTTGGGAGTGGACAGGTCTGCACCCTGCCCTGTCTGAGAGATACTTTGCATTTTGTTTGTATACTGTGGATCCTGTCCTACAAGCTCATTGCCTAGGTGTGATCCTTGAATCAGAACAATCCTTTGTTCTCCACAAGGACTCTATATCTATATACATTTAAAGAATACACAAACATCTCACACAAGACACTGCATAAACTTTAATGCATGCACTCATCGTGTACATTCTATGCATTATTATACATTCATTTTAAGCAAATATACACTCTGTCTAGACTCTCTCTTCTATGACACACCTGTGCGTTTGTTAATGCTAAAATGAAAGGGTTTATTTAGTGTTAAATAAACACAAAAACTATACAAACACTTGCAGGTAGACACATTAAATTAGAGCCTTAGGGCATAAGCAGATGTGCCACTTTACCAAACAAGTATTCTTCATTACTTAAACTGAAACTACTGATGCAAGGATATATATCTATATATTGTATGCCTGTGAAAAAATAAATTCCAGTTATTGGTGTGAGCAGCTTCTTAGTAATAAGGCAACATGAAATTGATCTAGAAGCCTTAGGGTTTTCTTGGACAGCATATGAACCAATTTTAAAACTGTTATTGTAAAATATCTACTGATTTAAGTGCCTAAATCCACTTTAGTCATCTTGATTAGCTTGTATATGGCTGTTTCTGCAGGCAGTTATGAAATAAGTATGCCCAAAAAAGAAGTAAGGAGGTATGGTAGCTAGAAAATAAAATTATGCATAGGTATTCATTAAAGTTCTTGCCTTGTATGCAGAAACACATGACGTGTGTCTTTGTGAGACGTAGATACAAGCATGGACTTACTGGGTTGATTCTGGTCTTTAAAAATGTAGGAGTTGGTATTCTAAAAATGTAGTATTCTCATTTCTAGCTATTTACTGGAATAACTAAAGTTTAAACGGTAGTATGGACAAAAGAGCACAAAGCATACTGTAGCATAGAGCGGGCAGTTGTCTAGGGAAACTTTACCATACTTGGGGGCATATTTATGAAGTGGCCCTAGCACAGTTTCACTCTCTTTCCGTAACTCCAACGCAAGTTGAAATGTACCGCATATTTATGAAAGGTGCAACGCAGCAGATATCGTGCATATCTGCTGCTTTGCATTCACCTTCGTTTTTGGGAGCAATCCCCATTCAGTCCCCATTCAATAGTATGGTGACTGCTTCCTCTTGAAATCTAACAAGTTCCGAAATATTGTTTTTTTTTCCAGAAACTTGTCATGTTAAGCTGAAGCTGGCGTACATTATCATAATTGAAAAATTTCAGTGCTGTCAGCTCTGCTCCGAGCACACATTTACTGTCCAGTCCAGCACTGGACAGCACATGTGTGGAGAGATCACATGATCCCTCCCTGTCACTCACTGCGCTCTCTCTGCTACTATAGTTGCAGAAACAGAACGGATGTTTGTACGCATGTCCAGCCCATTCCAAAGAAGCGTGGTGATGAGTATTATTATTATTTTTTTTATCACAGAAACAGAAGTTTATCGGAACTGCTGTTTCTGTGTTGGGTTCTTCATAAATTTGAGAAATAGTTCAATCCTTATCAATGCGATAAAGATTGAAAACTGTTTTTCACTTTATGCGAACATTGATAAATGTGCCCCTTGGCCCCTAAAGCTTTCATAATCCTAGCCACTACTGAACATTTTAAAACCTGTGTCAACCCTTGCTCTCTCCCAGCATTCTACATGAGATGTAGGGTGAGCAGGGAACACAGAGACCCATTGATCCACCAGTGAGTTGTAGCCTAGCACCATCAATGTTTCACCTTTTCAGGTACTATAAAATGTTCCATTAGAAATCCCATACTGGTCTAGAACTGATCATATATGTTATGTATTTCTACAAGTCACAGTTGCTTAGTTGTGCTAAACAATTTCTAGTTATACAACAATAGCATCACCTAGGTGCTGCTTTGCATTACTGTGAAATCACACATCATGAAAAATATATCACATTAATGTCTGTATCTCCTGAAGTAGGGGTAAATCCACACAAATATTTCGATGTGCTATGGAGAACATTTCTGTTTTATCACAAATTATTTTAGAAGTTGCTCTTTACACACCGATATATTTCTGCAAAACAGGCAGCTGATCATCTTCAGTTCCCAAAATAGCATTGTAGATTAGTGTTACTATAAGTATAACCATGCCAAATTCTAAACATAACCATTCAAAACACAGTATGATTTCTCTGTTTCAGGAATGTTACAGTTTACATGGTATATCTATGTGTAAAGCTGGTAAAGGGAAATAACTGCCCAACATACTTGCAGTGTAAAATGAAGCACAATTGGGGTTTGGATTATCCTGGAGAAAAATATTGCCCAGTATTGAATGTCATGGCAAGGGAAGAAGTATTTGGATCTTGTTGCACTGAACCTATAAAAAGCTTAATGTCTGACTACCCATGAATTACTATGAAGTGTACTGGTCATGGTATAGGATTTCTACATCCGGTTAATTGTTCCGGTTAGCAGAGTAACAGGTAGGCTTAAACTGTTCTGAATCTACATGTGCACCCCAAAGCTAAGGGTAGTTTCACATAGGCCATTATGAATTCCTCTGTTTTTCCATGCAGCAAAAATATAAATTCTAAATATCCTTTCTTGATACATAGCTGGGCGCATGCAGTATTTTTACAGCTGTGGGATTCTGAAGCTCTTGCATGTGATGGATCAAACTTCCAAATGACTGTTACATATCACAAGAAATTTAAGATGTCGATTGGGTGGACGGAGGTTGACTATCCTTCGGAGGATACTTATTTTATAAATGTTAATCTTCCCAACCATGAGATTGTGGGAAAGGCCCTTTATTTTGTGGCGAATAGTTTGGAAAATTAGATTAAACAGGTTTGATAAGGAAATGAAAAATGAGCGTGTCTAGTTTTTTAATATGTCCCTCTTTTTTTTTTTTTTTTAAAGAATGGAATTTGTTCAATGGATAACTTCATCACAGGATGGGGAGATACGATTTGATTAAATCTGGTTACTGAGGAGATGATGGGTGGGGGGGGGGGAGAATCTTACTATCCAGTCCAGTTTTTGATCGCCACTCCAGGAGCCATTAATTCATATTTTTACAGCAGTTGCCTAGACCAACCCATCTCAGAGCCCATTATAAAAAAGACTCAAACTAGAGTGGTATAAGGTTTATCCACAGCTGTCGATAACATTCCGAGAAAGCGCACACAGTGTAAACAATGACTTAATCTGTGGAGTTTTCGAAATTGTAGGACTTTTTCAGTTTAGTTTTTTCTTAAACAGTCAAGACATGATGGATGATTGCGTTTAATTAAAACAGTGTTATTCCATGCTGTATACCCAACCTCCATTTGCTTCTCTCTCTGGGATAGAAACATATCTAGTTTAATGGCAGGTTTTCTTTTCAAAAAGGAAATAATATTTTCAGTAATTCTGGGCTGCTTACTGCTACCACACAGGGAAAGATGCTTTAGCATGATAATTTCCCTGAAAATAATGAATGGATTTCAATTCATCCTCCCTTTTGTTCTAAGCTTTTTGCATCCACATATAAATCCACAAATGTTCTTTCTCATAAATACAACATGCTGCTATGCCCATTGTCAGAGACTAGGGAAAGCTTAACAAGTTCATAACTATAATATAGTGGTGAGATGTGATCCAAAATGAATCCTCTTATGTTTGTCCCTCATTAAATCTTTGAGTATAAACTCTTTAAATACAACAGATGGTTATTTGCTGCATTAACATAGCTCATTAATTCCAGTTACTCCCAAGCTACTGGTAGGGAGTAGAGCTGTGTTCAAGTCAGCCTGCTTCATCCTGATGCCCACGTTTCAGCATCTAAGCTAGATGACCAAACTAAACAGGAGGACTGAGGGTATAATCGCTATATCACCAGCAAATGTGATGCAAGAATAGATTGTCTCTAATCTCTCTTTTTTTTTTTTAATTATTGGTTTGAGTTTTTGTTTTATATATCAAGCTTCTTATTAAAGTTTTGTAAAATGTACAATCTGCATCAGTTCATGTATTTTCTTACCACATTTCTACAGAGTATACTTTTAGCAAAAGATTTCAGCATGCCATAAATTTACAATTAAGTGAATCATGTTCAGCTGATCACTACCAAGAAACAATACAGTTTAAGCTACACAAACAGCAGTAAGCTTTACCCTGTATCAGCACAGTAGCCTTGCCCTATTTAATCTGCTGGGAAAAAAATTCCTGCCATAAATACCTTTACTGTGAAGAATCCTTTACTCATCTAGAATACAGGGTACAGTTTTGGCACATATATATAAGAAAGACACAGGAGAACTTAAGAAAACGTTGAAATTATAAAGGGAATAAAAAGGAGTTAAAAGCTGGACACTTTTGATAAGTTTACAACTAATATGTAAACAAGTCAATGTACACACAAATGATGAAAATAAAACATTCACCGTGACTGGAGGAAAAGCATTGTCACCTCCATAGGAAGGTATTGATACCACCCATGTACAGGAAAACCGCTTTGTCCTCTCTGTCAGGAAAATTTGGCACATATTACAACACAAGTTTTATTTAAACGCTTATAAATCCATACATTTACCTTTTGTTAAGAACCCTGATTTCCAAAATGACATGGCGACCCGCCCCTTCACCATGTAGGAGAGCGATGGACTGCGGACAGTTGGGCAGTTAGTAGATAAGAAAAAAACACCACCACATTAGGGCGCTGAAGTTATTTCCCTTTTTAGGCCCATGTGGCATATCTTTCATCCAAGCTCAATACTACACATGAGAGGTGATCTCCCTCTTCTCAGTTAATTAGGACAACCTGCATGATACCCTATTGTTAGCCATCCCCTCTAAAAAAGGAGCAATTTCTTGGAACTGAGGACTATGTTTGACTTTATTCAAGTCAATCAGTCCTCCTCCTAACTCCCTTGTCCCGACTCTCTCCCCAGTTAGTCCGACCCTAGTTGTGTCTCCCCCTTCCCTTAAGGCTATAAGCTCTCAGGAGCAGGGCCCTCTTTCCTTGTGTGTTCCTTCTACTATTCCATCACCCTCTGTACCTCTTGGCCGGCTTCCCTAGCCCTATTTTCTTAAGCTTCGGTCTACTTCTCGCTGATTTCTACCATCACTTTCACGCATTATCCCAGAAATATTTGATTTGCACTACCATGTTACCTGTGTCTGTGTGTATATATTTTTGTTCATTTTTTGTTCTTCCTGTTTCCTGTTGTGTTATGGCTCACTGTTTTCTGTATATGTCATGTACGGCGCTGCAGACCCTTTGTGGCACTTTATAAATTAAAGATAATAATAGTAATCACACTAAGGTTAACTTGGGATTGGGTAGGTGGTTGAGCTATTTTCTTCAATTGACAGAGGAGCTCTTGTTGAAGGCATTGGCTACCTCGATTAAACTTTTCCTGGCTTCCACATATGCCAAAATGTTCCTCAATATCTTTTACAGGGGCTACCTAACCCCACGGCAGGAATATTATTGGTCTCTGCCAACTCTAGATTCCCTAAATGTGGAGAATACCAAGCAGACTTATACCACTGTTTGTGGGCTTTCCCCGTAATTAAGGCCTTCTAGACCCGCGTGTGAAGGTTTGCAATGACAAATTTGGTGAATTGCTCACTCCTGAGTGGGCAATCCTAGGTATATTACCCCCTGACACGCGGATCACTGAAGAGTGCTTATGGCAATCTCTGCCGCAGCCTGGAAATCCGTTCTCCACCTGTGGATACAGAACTTTCCTCCTACGCTTAACTTGTTTAAAGGAAAAATGTTCTTTCTCCTGCGATGGATTGGTTAGAGGCGTCTCTTCAGAAGAGCACATTAACCCATAAGTTCTTTGAAATCTGGGAAAGCTATATTCATATACTACCCGTTCCCTTATGAGTAAAACCCTGTGATTGCTTTAGCCAAACAATTTGGTGCGAAACTTTAGTGTTTTTCCAGGATCCCCCAGTCTCTCTGTGCCCTCTCTCTGGTCTCTCCGCACCTTGGATATCTGTGGTTATATGTGTATAGGATAAGGAGAGCTGAGCTATTTACTCATTCTCTCCTACTTGATATGCATTAACATCTTGTTATAATCCTATTCTAACTTTGTTATATTTCACTGCCTGACCACGATGGGCTCTCTCATGCTCACATTGATTGTTGGGAATCATGAACAAAATTCAATACTGTCATACTCTTCATGTAACACCTGTGATATCATATCAGTAGATGTATGTTAATTATACCTGAAATTGGTTATTAATACTTGGTGTATACTTTTGTGTTATATGTATCTGAACTTCTTCAATAAAATTGTTGAAAAGAAAGGCGTTGATAACTGTAAAGGTAGCCAGGCTGTGGAATTCCCTGTCAAGAGATCACTAAATTGATTTAAAACTGGATTAGATGCCTTTCTTACAAGAGGTGCTATCTATAATTATAATGACTAATTAACAGGCTTGATTTGCAGAATGTATCTGATTGCCTTTAAAGTCAGGATGTGCTTTAGTCTAGTGATGGCTTGCTTGCCATTGCTTTCTGTTGAGTTGTTACTAATCGCTATTCTTGCATTGCAAAAAGCATCATTTCATATTTTCTTTATTCGATTTTATCTACCCAAAGTAGTGTAGACCATGTTCTTTAAAGAAAAGACATGTACTGATTAAACTACCTCACGTAACCAAAACCCATTTTTATTTCCAATTACTAGTTCATTAAGAAATGTCAGAAAGGTGCGGATATAGTACATAAGTTTATAGCACTCCAAAGTTACATTCAAGATGGAGTACTCTAGTACTTTGTCATGAAGCCATGTTTCAGTCCAAAGATAAGTGGTATCCTCCAGATCTGTTTTGCACAGAACTCTACATTGGACTAGGATTTATAGTGTTTCTCTTATAAAGTTACTTAACTATTTTCACATTACACCTGCTGATAGTATTATTCTCAAAATGAAATACATATTTATGTGATGCATTAGTTCCTTCGTATAGTTTGTTTATACAGTACTTGATGATTAAGCTTTCCATCGTTGTGAACTTGCTGTACATTTAGAGAAGTACACTCCACATGGGTGTTTAACTTCTTTTATCCCTGCTCTTCAAGTTGCCTTCATTACATAGCAGCTATGAAAATCATTCTTTTGCATTGTACATTCTGCTTCATGGAAACTGTCAAAAGCTTGATCCCATTCAGTTCTTTTTCTTAAATGGAGGATAAATATAATATATTTCTTTCCCAGTTATGTTTGCTACATATTTCTTGAGCAGCCTTCTGTGGAAACAGGCTCCCCTTTTGTTGTGTTGCTCTTGCCTAGATACCGAGTGCTATTTTGTTCTATGGCTATAATACAACACTTTTATCTATTAGTTGAACAAACAGTAGGACTAGTGGACGTTAAGCAACACATTCTAGCCTGCTTTCTTATGGAGAGTTCAAAGAAAGAATAGTTATTGAAATAGTGACATTTGCAGTTATTGTTGCCATTTTCTTATGTATTGGAAATGCATGTAAATCAGAAAATGTAATCACAGTTATGGTAATATGCAGGACTTAAAAGTTCTACTTTAAATCAGTCATGTTAATCATTTACAGGTTCATTGGCCAATTGCTAAATCTATTAATGAGACCTATAATTGACCAGTTTTCTAGAAAATCTATGAAGGATCAGTTTAGCAAATTGCCGTGCAGATCGCAAAAAAAAAAATGTTTCACCGGTTTGAAACACTCCAGGCTGCTTCCAAAAGCAGTAAGATGAAAAACAAAAGCTTTTATGCATGTACAGAACTTTCCCTATTCACAACAATGGACCCATTCATTTCAGTGGGGTTTATACATGTAGCATACATGCTGGAAACTTCATTGAAATTAATGGGACAATAAGATGAATTAGAAAAGCTCAGGTAATAAAAAATCGGGCTACATGCACCACCCCCAAATCCTCAACGAGCCCCAGCAGCAGACAGCTTAGCATGGGATCCCTGTATCATAGTGAAAACTATTGTACTGAATGGAAAAAATCTTATATATTTTTTTTTTCTTTAAATGTATCAAAATCACATGAATTTGAAAGAATCGTTTATAGGCAGATTTTGGAGGTCAATATACACCATAGAGGTCTATTCAATAAAGAGGAGAACTCTGATAAAGTGTTCATATGCACGTGTTATTGCTTCCTTCCTTGCTACACTGCTTTCAGTTCATGGTGAAAGGAACGCAAACTGAGCTATGCATAGGGATCAGTGGTGGTACACGTGTATATAAATGGATCATGGCGCCTGAACACAGATTGCTCTGCTCTGTCCATGGTTCATCATCTGTTTTCTTTAAAGTGCTATCTATGTAAACACCCCACTTAAAATAGCAATTAATGTCCCCAGCGCATAAAGGACTGGAAGAAATAATGCTGATGTTCGCAAGGGTTAATGACTACATTGTTATGCATACAAGTCATTTTCAGAATGTTGCTTCTGACAAAACGAATAAAATACGTTTAGAACAGTTTCAGCTTAAATTGCATTGTCATCCTAGATTGTCGTGCTGAATATTCTTAATGCTAATGAATGCGTGTATTGACTTAGAAATGTTTTTTCTTTATTAACAGCACTTTTACCCTATTTAAATGCAAGTATGTCTTATTTAATTGATTTCCAGTAGTTTAGCAATAGTATCATAGATGTCTTGTGTAATTCTTATAGTAAAGGTAGATAGATGTAGTTGATTTTTCATTTATTTGTGTATAGTTTGCATGCAGACTTCATAGATGTGTTTCCAGTTATGTTTATTATCGGTCTAATGAATTCTGATTGTCATGCCTGGTACACATTTACTACAGATATAGAAGAGAACCCATATTCGCAGTAATCATAGGTCTCCGAATAATCATATTCGATCCAAAAATAATTTCGTTTGTGGTGCATAACCAAAAGAACAGAGTCAATTTTGGTCAGATTCGTTTTTGTTTTTATGTTGATGAGTTTTTTTTGTTGTTTTTTTTTTAATTCAAATAACTATAACAGTCGTTGAAAAGGTAAAATATAAAATAAAATAAAAAAAATGCATGGGCCAGATTACAATTACAATATGAGTTTGCTTCGTATTTTGCATTCTTTTCTTGTAACAAAGAATAGAATGGGAAATGAAGCCCGGCTGCTGCTTACGTCCTTGCAGCTCCATTCACCTAAGAACGGCTTTCTCCGCAGCTGCCTGTTTATTCAGGATGTGGAATGTCTCCAGTTGCAGTTACTGTTTCGCCGGATTTATTTAATTTTTTTCATCTTTTAGCCATGCAAAGTAAAGTCCTTCATCTGGAAGCTGTAAAATGTAAAAAGAATTGTTATATATATTTTCTAACAGCTTATATTTAACAAACAATGTACGAAAATAAACTTGTATTTTTAAACCAATTAAATTTATTTTGAAATCAAGTGGTTGCAATGTCTCTCGCTTTGTAAAACCACTAACTCAGAAAGTTCCATGATCCAAGCAATATCAATTTGAAATCAAATCTATTTACCATTGTGATTGTAATGCAAACATGCTACAAATAAAATAAGATAAAAACAAGCATATGTCCGCTCCTAACAGATGTATGCTCACATAGGAAAAGCTGCACACAGTAGGCAGGCGAGTTATCACCTGTCTGCTATAACGGATTGGGTGATTGTCTACTCTGAATGCATCATCTGACATCATTAATTAGGAAATTACAAGCAGTCTGTAAAGCAAGGGACAGTGAGGTGGTCAGTTTTAGGTTTTGTTCAATTCTATTTTAATGCATTGATTGATGTTTTCACTTTACAGATAAAATACATTATACAATCCATCCAGAGGAGACCTGATCACAGCTGGTCAAATCTTTAATATGTAGGCCAGCAAAGATCATGGTAAAAGGCATACTTTATTATATTGGCCTATCCTATGAAACTAAACATTTATGGGAAAATATCTTTTTGGTATCTAGTCAGGGTTGCACCTTAAAGCAGACGCTCACAAGATGAAGACACGTTAAACAAAGACACGCAATGTAGTGATGGAACAAGCTATTAGCTGTTGTTCTATAGTCTTTCTGCTTCTCTTTCTGGACAGGTTTTCCTGCGGCAGCGGCCTATGGACCAGTAGCAGCAGCAGCGGTGGCGGCAGCTAGAGGATCAGGTAGGAGGGCTTGTTAACTGAGTGGGGGTACAGGATATATCTAGTTAGAAGATTGCATGGTTGCGCTATTTGTATGTGCCTATTGCTGACCTTGGCTGTTTATTTCTTTTGTAAGTAGTTAAGGGTAAAGTATCCATTTTTATTTGCAAGTCGTTCTCGCTCAGGTAAATTAGTGTTATTATCCTCAGGAGTAGCAACATCTCTTTTTATAATCAATATATTCATTTAATAGCTTTATACTTTATTATTAAATAAAAAATTATTGGAATAGACACACAAGCTGTTTCTTTGACCCATTTCTTCATGTGGTTATTAAAGTTATACATAAAATAAAGTTAACAAAGAAAACACATTAAACAATTTTTCATCCCTAATTTAAAACTGCCCATCCAGTTTTAGAATGGCTATTCATATGTTTATTTTCATTGGATTACATTTTGTGATTAAGCTGTTTGCACAGCAAAGTTAGCCTATTTCCTTTCAAGGTATAGTAGATCTGTATACAAATGTACCATATGTACACTGAATATCTCTAATCTCTCATATCTGTCCAACAGTCCTATAAAATAATGCCAGGCCAGACTCAAACTAATTATTAGAAATAGAACTTAGATTAAAAGAATCTGCAATTTCATAATGTTTCAATATTTTGCAGTAAGATATCCTAGTGCCCTTCCATTTAGTGTGGTTTTTCCAGGTTGAAAGTAAAGATGGTCATTAAATGGGAACTCCAGTCCATTTGGTTTGTATTGTCATATTTTATCCTGCCAGTGGCAGCCACAGACACCAGGGAGTACTAGTGCAGGGATATTATTTTATCACCCCCCACTTCCGCACACACCCATGCACACCCCTCCCATTTTATATTCTCTGTTTTCTCCTCCCCTTATGATTGCACATCTTAAACTCTCCACTTGCTGTGAGCATCCATTAAGGCCCTAAATTGTTTCCACTTTAAAGCAACATACCATCATTTAACACGGGATGTATATCTATAAAATATATATATAATTTATATTTGTTATAGTGTGGCATTACTAAGTAACGAATATAATTTTGATTACCGTCTGTGCAAAAGAGGGGTGTAACTTGGTCAAACAGGTATGTTTAATCTAAAAGGGGCTGTGGTTTTATCCAGGGCAGTAATAATGTATAATTAGCACAATACTCATATAACCAACACAAACATTTTCTTTTCTGTTCTGGTGGAATATATCATACACAGACATGCTGTACTCATTCTAATATGTACCTTACCTTACTGTGTTAATTCACAGTAATCACTCAGCTCATGGGATGTTGGAAATTTAAATGTTTTACATATAATATTGAACATATATGAGATGTTTGATATTTTATGTGAACTTTATAGCTCACCGTAGTGCAAAGATACAGCACATACAAAAAGACAACTGCATTGAACTGATCTGATCAATGCATACACTTGTATGTGCATATGCAGTTTAAAAAATCAGGAGATTCTGGGATCACCAACTTCAGTGCAATATGCACAAATACCCTAGCGTAACATGCCTTAAAAGTTTGAGTCCTTTTTCTGATAGCTAGTGTACAATTCTGATTCATTTGCTGGTGGCTAGTGTTTTTTGTCATAGATCAAAAGGAGCCTTGTCATACCATTATTTAATTGAAAGGAAGTTATTGCATGATTAAGTCGCTCATATTTTCAGTATCAGGTCATCCTTGTATCTTAAGGCTTGTACAATATGACACCTATTACTTCCTATGTTCTGCAATTATTGCTAAACATGTGACATATTCAGGGCCGGATTAACCCGAGGTCTAACTGGTCTACAGCCCAGGGGCCTCGGGCATCCAGGGGGCCCTTCAAAGTCCTTAGCAGCATTATTGATCGGTCCGGGGGCAGAGGCCCGATCAATGCTGCTGAGCACTTTCACTGCAGTCATCTGTCCCCGGCGCTCAGTAATCTGCTTATTGATGAGATCTCGCGACAGTAAGACTGAGTCTCACTCTCGCGAGATCTCCTCAGTAAGGAGCTTACAGTGCGCCGCGGAAGGAGGACTGCAGTGACAGGATTGCGCTTGGGGGGGGCCTCATGGGGGCGGCTCACATTGGGGGCCTCACGGGGGAATGGAGTCTCCCTTAGCCCAGGGGCCTCCATTCCCTTAATCTGGCCCTGGACATATTACATTATCATGTGACTGTACCAGACACAAAGGCAGGGTTTCAGACTTTCTGTGGTCTCTCTGATTTAAAGATTAATAGTCTGCAACAGTACCCCAACAGAATAACAGGAATTGCCACCACCGCTTGATTTAACACTGTGCAGGGCCATTTAGATAGTTATTTCTACTGCTCAGGTAAACTGGGTCAATAATCCTAGTAGCTATTCCCAAAGAACTGAGATATAAGTTTAATATATGAGAACAGAAGCAAAAAAGGTAGATTATTAAGATTTTCTTGACAGGTCACAGGCATACAGGGATAGCTGGCATTTCTACAGAGTACATGAGAACTTTGGCTGTGAACAGGAACACCGTATACATATTACAATCAATGCATACAGCTCATTGAGTCCACAGACTCCATCATTCCCTGGGTCTAACAGTGCCAAGCCCTTCTGGATCCCACTGGGAAATCTAAGTGAGCATTTTATTTTTCATAATCCATACATTATATACATATATATATATAGGCATATATCTACAGGTATAAGAAATATCAAAACCATCCCCCATATATAAGGGAGAGGGGCTCGAGCCACACACCTTTAGGAAGGCATTCCTTTAGGCTCTGCTTCCCAAACTTTCTCAGTTCGAGGCACCCTTATGGTCTCCATAATTTTTTCAAGGCACCCCTAAACCAAAATAATTACAAAGTAGTAGTGCAGTTTTTTAAGTATTTGGGTCAAAATACCGTAACAAATTTTTAGGCCCCTTCACCGTCGCACTGTGCCCCTTCACCGTCGCACTGTGCCCCTTCACCGTCGCACTGTGCCCCTTCACCGTCGCACTGTGCCCCTTCACCGTCGCACTGTGCCCCTTCACCAGTTTTCCTTTTATTACACTGTTACTTTATCACACTGCCCCTTTCATCTCAGTGCTGCCCCTCTGTTCCTTTACTTACTTTCACTTAACCATCTTCCTTCTGATTTCTTCTCTTTTTTTCTTCTGTCTCCTTTTCTACAAGTTCAGGCTACTCTGCGCCACTCCTCACTAAAAATGTCGGACGTGATGATGTCATGCCCGACAGTCAATGTGAAGGGAGGAGAGTGCCGGTTGCCGCTGCCCTCGTACTGGTACATTTTGTTATGTTTGGCCCTCCGGAGGACAAGTGCGGATGGCAGGCGGAGAGGAGCACCTCTCAGGCTTGCACCCCTACCTCTTTACCCCACTTATCGCCGGCCATGACACCCCTGTGAGATCGCCGTGGCTTTATGGATATTGGCAAGCAAAATCGTTTGACAACCTATGACAAGGTTAATTCCTTTATCTAGGAAAGCGGGCACCTAGCTTGTCACTCTTCATTAGTGAGTGATTGGGCTGAGGAAGGGAACCAAAATTTCTGGAAGTGTTCGTTTTAATGATTTTGCCGTCAACCTGCTACGCTTGACAGTGTGAATCAAGTCCACGTGGACCAAATATCATATGTTCAAGTTACTTTTAAAACTTGGAAAATCGGTTGGAAAAAGAAAAAGGTGTCGGAACTCCGCCCTGGTGAGTCCTACGAAAAAAAAGCACTGTGTGTGTGTATATATATATATATATATATATATATATATGTATATGTGTATATATATATATGTATATGTGTGTATATATATATATATATATATATATATATAATGTGTATATATATGTGTGTGTGTGTGTTTTTTTTTTTTTTTTTTAAAGAACTTTTTATTATTTTCTTGAGAATGATAATAGAGGACAGGGTACAGAGGAGAAAATGGGTGCGGGGGTGGGGAGGTTCAGCGTGCCTCACAGTATTACACTCTTTAGATCATATTTGCCAAAGTCATTTAAAACTTACAGTTATAGACATCCTACAAGACCAAAAATACTAGATAAAGATCCCAAGGGCTGAACATGGATTAAAAAGATAATAAGCCACACATTCCTGAAGTATATATCCTGATTACTCTTTAAGAATATATATAAAGCTGGAGTTCCTCTTTAATGCTAGAAGTCTTTCTTTCTGCTGTTTATATTGCTGGTGATTAGCCCTGTCTACTTATCCTGTAAAAGCCTTTCTGCGTAGTGAAGACGTCAATACATATTTTGCATTTGAAACTTTGCCAATGCTCTACCAGCGTTCTCAGTAATAAAGACAAATATGTCTCCCCTTCTTTCTGTGCCTTACATCCTTCCTCCTTGTCCTATTCACTGTTCTTTGGCAAATGCAATTATTTTGTTTGCATGTGATCTGTTCCCTGTCACTGTCTGCATCTAAACACTTTTAATTCCACACTAGCTTTGCAAAAAGGTGGATTTCTTCCTGTATGTACATTTACCACACACAAAGCCATTCTCCTTCATAGTCTGTGTTTTACCAGCAACACTCTTTCTTTAGGGATAATTATCACGGTGTTTCCTGCAGGTTTCTTTATTCACTGTGTAGTGTAAACTAAAAGTTCTGCACCTTTTCTTGAGATAAGCAGCTTATTAAACTGCTGTTTATGCTTGATACACTGAATGTTGGTATATAAAGACATTTGTACATTAAAAGCACAAAATCAATCACATAGGTAATATACCTTTTAGCTACATTTGACTCTCCTTACCCAGAAAAATTACCTCAGCAAGGCTCCATTATGAAATGCTGCACAGTAAATATTTGTTTGCATTAATATATTGTATTACATGAGGAGACATCACAGAGGTTTTATTGTTATCTTTTATACATATATATATATATATATTTTGCTGATACACAAGGTAAAGCTGAACTGTTATGTTTTCAAGATGGCGACCAACTCACTAAGTCCATGACTGAGCAGAAGCTACTGATATATCTAGATAGTGAACACCAGGCAGTAGCAATTGTACACATGGAATTGTGTAGTTTTCTGGGCTATATGTTGCAATGAGTCAACCTCCTGGTGTTCGCTGAAGGCCAGAGTTAAAATTGTTGACAGCTCTCTTCTGCAACTAGTTCCTGAGATGATAGTGACACCATAATGAGAAGACCCAGAGGTGAGAGTGCTATTATATTTGACAGGAGAGAGAACTCTCTGTAACATTTTTTTTTTTTTTTTTTTAACTTCTCTTTAAATTTTCTTTTTCCCCACCAATGTGTTCTTTCTAAACACAGGATTTTGTTCTATGCTAACAGTTCAAAGTTCTTAAAGGACAATTCCAGCCAAGTAGTACTTTTTACTCATTAACTCTCATACCTCCAACTTGCAAAACGATGGTGGTTCCATGCCAGGGACCTGTGCAGTTCAGGAGAGCTCACTCCTGCCAGTGCTGCATCAGATTCTCCTCCCACATTGACAGGAGAGGGAGTTGCAAACACCTGACCCAGGTACTGTTTGCACAGATCTGTTGCTCCCTGCTTCTGTGTTAGAAATGAACACAGCACTGTTTGGGTTTGAAATCTCCCAGTTTGGCAACATTGGTGGAAGACACTGCTGCGTTGGTGAGGTACTTCCCTGGGCACCCTGACAGGGAAACCCCAACAGTTCTGCTAGTTGGGAGGTGTTTGATTAAGATGTACTATTTAGCTGCAATCATCCCTAAATAATTCAAATGACAAAGCACAACATAACCTCCATTCCATGCAAACTGGTGCTGCTTGGAGGCTGCAAAGGATTCTAATGTTTGTATAATATAGACATGATGGGAGGGCTGCTTTGTTACCGGTGACTAAGAGCTGCCCATCATTTCTACCATTTTATTATCTTCTTTGCTTTCCTTGTCATGTCTAAGGAATGTACACCATAGAAGCCCCAGCATGGTACTAACTTTGTGCTTTAGTTTTTAAAGAATATGAATGTTTTTCCAATTTACTTTTTCACTACTATTTTTTTTTTTTCACAATTTTTAAGGTTTGTGTTATGCTTAAAAAAAAAATCATGTTTAACATAAATTGAATGCCAGCCCTTGGGCTTTGGCAGGTAGAAAGAGCAGTTGGGTGTCCACAGGCACTGGGAACAAACCATAAGCCAGATTTTCCAAATTTACACCTTGCAGTGGCTTGAATATGTTGATGTTTTCAATAAGTAGTTTCTATATACAACATCTGCTTTGCCCTTCGTGTTGCACAGCACTGTAAAAGATGAGATGGCATTATCTGTTATGGCCCATATCTCTAATTGATTTTTCAATATTATGGGAATCTAAACCCTTTAACTGTTGAATTTGAAATGATAGAAGATGAGAGTAATTCAGCGATTGATGCATGCAGTGTTCTGCCTGCAAGGAGTGCTTCTATGCCCATGTGCTGCACTTTCTACTTGCTGGCCTGATTAGCCAGTAACAATAAGCTTCAATGCTGGACGGTGACTGTGAGCAATTAAGTTTCTGTTGTTTCTCTCTTGCCTGGTTAAGGCTGCTGTGAGAGAGAGAGTGTCTCTGAGGCATTGCTTCCAGCCTCTCTTATACTGGGACCTGCACACCTCCTCTCAAAAACTCTTTTGAGCACGCTCAGCAGGAAGGTTTGTGCACACCTTATAATTACCCCTCTTTCCGTGTCCAGCTTCCTGTTAGTACCAGCTGACTGCATGTTTTGCTTGTTGAAACAAAAGAACTCATTAGACGGTCTGAAAGTCTTTAAACAACACATACTTTATTTTGTTCATCTACTTTGTGTGTGTCTAGTTGACTTGCAGCAATGGTTTGAGTAGTAGAAAGCATTAGAAGCACCACTGTCCCACTTTGTACATAGTATACCACTTCCTTGCTTGCCAGAACGGATATGTCTTTTGTACTGCACTCAGTGCATGCATTGTCCTGTATTTAGTGTACTTCAGTAGCAGTCCATGTAGGAAATGCATTACTTAGTTGGTGTTGGGCACAACAACAATTTGATATATTATTGTTACAAATTAACATTGAACCAGTGTGTTGGTTCGACCTGTGAGTACATTTGTCTCTGGTTTAACAGAACAAATGAAGCATAATTGCAGCGTATTCATCAACTTGCCAATAGCCACATTTATAGCACTGTGAATTAACACACAAACACTTGTAACTTTTCAGTGTTGACACAGCTCATTCTGTTAACCTGGAACATGCTGCTATCTGGTCTCTGTTCACAGAACTAACGATCCTACAACTTAGCGTGAGGGCTTATAACAATGTATGCACAAGAAACTTCTCTGTCATTTTTTGTCCATACATTATTGTATTACTAGATAAATGCAATAGAGGGTTAACTTCGTACCATTTTGAGCTAATTCAAATGATCTTTAAGCACATCAGGACGTCTGTGTGTGGTAGAAGAACAAACAGCTGTAAACACACCAATATATCAATGGTAGAACATGCAACAAAAGCACATTAGATTTTCACAGTCTCAGAACAGCCTTTCAAGAACCATAGAAAGGCTAATGAACACAGAAACCTACCCCATAGCGTGCCCCATTACTGCAAGAGGCAATAAAGATATGTATCAGTGGGGGGAAACATTTTCAGTATGTCCATTTAGAGTAGGAACACAAACTGCCAAATAGTGTTACCAGGATCACCAGTGTAATAGTGGGCACATTCACGATGTGAAGCAGTCACAGCATTGGATTGCATCACCATTGTGCGTCAGCTCAAAGACTGTAACTCTGATGTTGCGGCATTCATGACCAAGTGCTCACCCTCATATTTAGAAGTATGAGTAAATCCAGCACTTTTCAAATCACTGATGAATTCATTCTAAATTCTTGATTGAGTGCACAGCAAATTGTTTTATTTTTTTTGGCAACAATTAGAATCAACTCAAGTATCTGAAATTCATTTAAGTCCTGATTCTAACAAAATGCTAGTGCCTTCATATGATAAGATATCATGCCATGCCCATGATGTGTCTCAGCAGGTGGAAATAGCATGTGTGTATGTATGTGTATATGTCTGTATGTATTTATGTGTGTGTGTGTGTGTGTATACATATATATATATATATATATATATATATATATATATATATATATATATATATATATATATCTCTATCTATGTATATATTTATATATACATACATACATACATAATACACAGTGGTCAAAGTGGGCTAGTATACAGTGGTACGCTATACCGACATTCAAATTGTAGGCATTTTTAACGTTACATGTGTCAGAGCAAGAGTTTCGGAACCTAGCTTTCCAAGAAACCTGAACTCTCAATGCATTTGTGTTGAAATAGCCTGTTACCTATAACATGAATAATTACAGCCCTATATTTTATCCTTGTAGACACATGAAGCAGTCAGCAGAAACTTTGGTTCCTGCAATGTGATTGGTCAGTCATTTGGAGGCAGCTTAGTAGAACCTGCTCAAAATTTTTTGCTTTTATTCATATAACTGTAATTCCTGGGAATGATTGCACCCACCTGTACCCAGAATGGCAGTGTGACCCGGATGTTGCACAAGATTGAAGTGACAGTTTGACGTACATTTAGTTTTGGCAGCTTGTAAGTCCATAGGTTCAGGTGTTGCTTTAACTGCTTGTGCTTGGACTCAAGTAATTCAATAGGTTTGGCAGTTCTACCTGTGCTCTCACATCTTAATTTCCTTTTGTACACAAGTAAGTGCGGTAATTGTACCTCTGAGAATTATGTTGAAATGTCTTTCGCCATTCACTTATTTCACATCAGTAGGTGACATTTAACTATTCCTTTTTCCCAAAATTGTGTCACCTGCACTGCTTGGCTTGCACTCATTCTTGATATATCATATCTTATAAGGAGGACTGTGCCATCCCAATGACACCTGACAATTAGGTGCACAAAGGTTCTTCTGTCTTCAGTCGTTAGGTTTCAGTGCTTTTGTAAATGAAGAATTGGATTGCAGAGTAAGGTAGTAGAAAGTTGTGAACTTTCATGGCTACATTACATATCTCTTTTGTGCATGTGTATATTCCTTAGCTGGGTTTACAATGTCTATAAGAAACCCCAATATTTTGCAAAATTATTGTAACATGATGTTGCCCCACTCCTTTATTTTCATAAATATAAAGTGATTTTACACAACAGGTTTTCATTACTGTGGAAACCTGCTTTTTCATGTGAGAGCAGTCAGAATAGGACACCTATGGAGTTGCTGCTGAATGTTCGGATTTTAATACCCATTTCTCCATTGGCATGCATTCTGCCATTGTGCTTCATTCTGTACTTCTCAGGCATTCTCGTTCAAACCATACACTGTTGGCATTACAAGCTGAACAATCATTGCTATTTAGTAACAGGATAACAAAACAAGTCAGTTATTTATTTACTGATCAAAGACTGTCTTGTAGGAAGCAAAAAGTATTCATACATCAATGCATAGAGACTAGCCAGTAGCCAAGTGTGCACTTTTATTTTCCCCCCATTGTTTGTTATACCCAAAACAATATTTTGTTACTCATAACTTCAAGGAAGCCTATACATACCTTCAAATGGTGCATTACTATTTTGTTTAGTACCTTCTGTTTATTTGTGGATTTGTATACAAGTCCAAATTTACTGAGATGCATAGATAGATGTTCATGAAAGTGTGAATTTTCATGTTGGGAGACATATATATGTTAGTCTCGCAAAGAAGAGTACACATACTAGGTACATCAGGAGTACTCTGTACTCTGATTTATCACAGAACATATTGACCCTTATATTGCATACATATGTAAGTTAATGACATTGCTTCTAGCTACTCATTAGATGGCCCAAACCACATATTACTTCCCTATATATTTTGACAGAGCAAGCCACCTATGTGATCCTATTTTTTATAAAGCCTAGAGAATATGAATAGTTGTAATGAATTGCTGGAACAAAATTGTATTCTGCAGTTGTCCAATACTGAAAATCAGAGCTAAACATTTTCAGTGACAATTCTTCATAATCCAGGACTGCTCATGGATAGTTATCATAGTTGTCAGCTCATACCTGCCTACTCTCCCGGAATTCCCGGGAGGCTCCTGAATTTCGGGAAGTCCAACCGGACTCCCGGAAGAGTAGGCAAAACTCGAAAATTTGCTAGAATTAACGGCAGTGAATGGAGGGGGCGGGGCTTAATTGTGCCATTAAGCTCCGCCCCCTCCATTAAATGCCGTGAATTTTAGCTTTTAGAGTGGGGGCGGGGCTATGGTGATGTAAAATGTCACCACGCCCTCCCCCGGGGGAGAGATCTTAGAAGTAGCCATCCATGTATGTGTCAGCTATGACAATAACTATTTATTATTATTATCGTTTATTTGTAGGGCGCCACAAGGTTTCCGCAGCGCCGCACATAGTACAAACAGTAGACTATACAGTAGACTATACAGGGTAGAACAGTACAGAACAATAAACACACAGTACCAGTACTTCAGAAACTCCGGGAGGGCAGATACAGTAGAGACGGAGCAGAAGAACAGGTATGGAGACTGGAGGGAAGAGGGCCCTGCTCATTCGAGCTTACATCCTAAGGGAGGGTAAACAAAGTCAGGCACAAAAGGGAGCCAGTGAATCAAAGGGGAGAGAGATGAGGGGTCAAGGGTGGATGAGCAGAAGAGATGAGAGGTTAAATGGATGGTTGGTAGGCATTGAGGAACAGGTGAGTTTTAAGTGCCCGTTTGAAGGAGCACAGATTGGGAGAGAGACTTGGATTCGAGAGTGGGAAGAGGTGATCAGTGTGGAGGAGAGGCGGCGATCATTGGCTGAGCGCAGGGAGCGGACAGGAGTGTGAATGGAGAGGAGGCTAGAGATATAAGGGGCAGTAGACTGGGAGAGAGCCTTGTAAGTGGTGGTAAGGAGTTTAAAAAGGATTCTGTAGGGGAAGGGGAGTCAGTGTAAGGCGAGACAGAGTGGAGAGGCGGAGGAGGAGCGGCGTGAGAGGAAGATGAGTCTTGCAGCCGCATTGAGTATAGAGCGGAGGGGGGCAAGGTGGGAGTGGGGGAGGCCAGTAAGGAGAAGGTTGCAGTAATCGAGGCGGGAGATGATGAGAGCATGGATGATGGTTTTGGTGGCATCCTGAGAGAGAAAGGGACGGATGCGGACAATGTTACGGAGTTGGAAGCGACAGGCTTGGGCGAGGGATTGAATGTGGGGGGCAAAAGAGAGAGAGGAGTCAAGAGTGACACCCAGGCAGCGAAGTTGGGTGACAGAGGAGATAGTGGGAGTTATTGACAACGATAGAGAGGTCGTGGTGGGATTGGAGTCTGGGCGGAGGAAAGACAATAAGTTCAGTCTTTGAGATGTTAATTTTAAGAAAGGGTGAGGACATCCAGGAAGAGATAGCTGAGAGGCAGTCAGTCACACGAGAGAGGAGGGAGGAGGAAAGATCAGGAGAAGAGATGTAGAGCTGAATGTCATCAGCGTAAAGGTGATACTGAAGACCAAACGAGGAGATGAGAGCACCAAGGGAGGAAGTATAGAGCGAGAAGAGTAGAGGGCCGAGAACAGAGCCCTGGGGACTCCTACAGGGAGAGGGGAGGGGGTGGAGGAAGAGCCAGACGTGGATACAGAGAAGGAGCGGTTATCCAGGTATGAGGTGAACCAGGCATGGACAGAACCAGAGAGGCCAAGAAAAAGAAGAGTTTTCAGCAGGAGGGGGTGGTCCACGGTGTCAAAGGCTGCAGAGAGGTCGAGGAGGATGAGTATGGAGAAGTGACCTTTGGATTTGGCTGAAAGGAGGTCATTAGTGACTTTAGCCAGGGCAGTTTCGGTGGAGTGGAGGGGGCGGTAGCCAGATTGGAGTGGGTCAAGGAGGGAGTTGTCAGAGAGGTGACAGGTGAGGCGGCTGCAGACAATCCGCTCAAGTAGTTTGGAGGCATAGGGGAGAAGAGAGAGAGGGTGGTAGTTCGCAAGAGAGGTGGGGTCAAGGTTGGGTTTCTTGAGGATAGGGGAGATAAGAGCATGCTTGAACGAGGATGGGACTACGCCAGAGGAGAGTGATAGGTTGAATAGGTGTGCGAGGTAAGAGCAGGCAGTAGGAGAGAGAGAGCGAAGGAGGTGAGAGGGGATGGATCGAGAGGACAGGTAGAGGGTGGAGAGGAAAGAATAAGGGAGCGAACTTCTTCACCTGATGTAGGGGTGAAGGAGCCCTTCACCCGTACATCAGCCCTTCTATTTTGTATTTACAAAATAGACTTCTTGAGGATGTGTTGGTACTAGGCATTTGACTATTTTACAGCTAAATAAATTTTGTAATATTTAAAATGCATTTAATGGAAATAATAAAATATCCTTATTAACGTCTCCATCTAGAAAACCATAAAATGTGTAACAATTAGATAATTGCATTACTCTTTGTGAAACTGTATGTAACACCTAACTGAGTGAAAATAAATATATAAATATATATATATATATATATATATATTTATTTTTTTCTCCAGAGTAATAGGCAGCAGTCATGTAAGAAGGCTACACATGCCTGGCTGCAGAATGCAAGGTAGGTGTTAATATATTTCATTCATGGCCATCTTTAAGGCTTTCCTCAAAAATGTCACTAGCTGCTGACCAAAATGTTGGCACACGGGGCTTGTCACTTGAAGTTGAAGCTGACCTGCCCACGTTGCTATTTTTATTGGTGAAAAGAAGCGTATAATTGCTTGAAATGGATATGGCCAAGTTGGGGCACAGACAAATCTGCCCCAGGAATTTTGTGTATAAGAACAGCAGGTTTTTTTTTTTATATCCAATACACATTTCTGAGGAAATGTTCATACCACAAAGTGTCCCTGCTTGAGTGGGCTAAGCCTGTTTGGCTACCCTCAAGATCTGCCGTTTTTGCTGCTGGATGGGGTGGATTGTGTGGTGTGCAAGTGGGTCACAACCCTCTAGCACAGTGAGGTACTGTAGGATTTGTCCAGGGATGTGACCAGGGCTGTCTCAAATCTCATTTTCGGTGTATGATGTTTTACATCTACATTTTGTAAATGACATCAAGTAGAATTTTCATTATGAATCATTATCAGAGCAAAGTGCACCTACTTTTGAAGACTTGGTAAATATTGTATCACTTACAAAGACAGGGGTACATACCTCCATTTGAGGCTATCAGACTCAACCCAGGGCATACTAAAATGTATATATCCTACTTTTTCTTCCAGTTGACCTTTTACATATATTTTTTCTTTAAATCATTACTGGCTTTCGTTTGATGGTAAGATAAAAAAAAATAATGTTTCATTTAGCAGTGTTACTATGCATTAAAGAAACTGTTGGTGTACTCACAAGTGAGATCCTCAAATATATAATTCAGTTGCCCTATGGCTTTATTTCATTGCCTGCTTTTATGGCATTAACCCACTGCGTACGACTGTTTGTTATACTGCTGGTGCATTTCATTCACTATTCATACTTCATTTATTCTTTGACATTTTAGTTCCTCAGTAAATTCAAAACTGTTTTATTTAAAGCTAGTTGTTCAAAGGAAAAGCCTAGCATGGCATGGAAGTCATCCCCTCCGTGTGCGTTATGCTCTGGCACTGTGTAGGAGGTATTTTCTAAATCCTTAAGGGATATAACCAGCCTCAAAGTCCCATAAAAATTTCAGTAGCCTTGCAGGATGTATGATCACCTGCTGCGCTGCCAGAACTGACCTCCGCTTTAGGTGTTTTACAGGTCATTTGCTTGGGCTGTAAAGTAGAAACCAATCTGACTCTATCAATAATGTGGAAATAGGAGGAAGTGTGTCCCCCATATTAAATCACCTGAAACGTAATTGGTGTCAGAACCTGATTTGAGAATTAAGTACATGCAAGGTTTAAATAAAAATAAGTGCTAAGCATCACCCACCGAGCTTCCTGTTCTAAGCAGTTTCAAATTAGAAACAAACCTTGTAGATGCCTGTGCATGGAAAAGCATTATACAGTATGTAGGCGATTTACTATCATTTTCAATAACCTTATAAATGAGGGTTGAGTCAACATAATACAGATGATCATAGAGTAGACAGGTGCACCTGAAAAATGAAATATAGTAAATTCTGTATGAATTTGAAGATGTCACGCAAGTGTGCTTGGATAATAGTGAGATATAGTCTGTGTGTGTGTGTGTATATATATATATATATATATATATATATATATATATATATATATATATATATATATATACCATTGAATAATACTTCTATTTCATTAAGCCTATTTGTTTTCTGTTTTGCAATACTTTTCCCTGTTATAAAGTCATGGGTGACTGTGTAGAGATCTTTAAATGAGCTCTGCAATCTCTTAATTAGCGTGCGTTTACCAAATATCGCCTTTAATTGACCTGCACATAATAACATTCCATTAGTCTTTAAGGGCATATTATAGGTCTGCTGGGTGCACAGCTATGACAAAACACACTCATAATCTCATTCAGTATATGAGAGGCCTGCATTGTTTTCCTTCCTCTATCAATCCCTGCATGAAAAGACTCCAGACTAAAATTAGCAGAAATGATAGCTAGTTAATGTATTACAGTGAGAGCCCTTAGCTTTGGTTTCCATGGCTCCCGAGATTGGCTCATTTGTTTTGTAGATGAGTAATTACTACACAATTAGAGTTGGCTAAAAATAAAGGAGCCCTTTGTTCCTGGCTATTCATTAATATTAATAAAAGATCTGTCCAGGCAACATAGTAAACAAGGAATGCAAATGTGTCTACCCCCTGGCAGGATAGCTGTAGATTTATTACTTCATGGCAAGCAGACTCTTCCGCCTGTCTCTTGATTTCATATTTACTGTGTCATATTACTGTCATACAACAAGTATTATAGAGCAGATTCACACTACATAAGACCAGATTAACCATTTACGTGTGTGGTCTCATTTATTATAACCAATTTTTCAAATTCCAGATTTGTAGGAAAGCCATTAAAGACATGACATCTTTCCTTGACACACTCAAGATTCTATTACTTGATCTATCAATTGCCTAATTTCCCTTGAAAAGCATTCCTAGTTCTGGCTTTCCTAATGTTATTTTCATCGGGGGAAGTTGAAATCACCACAAACTAGTATTTATTTGCACATTGCCGTAAAGAATGTAGGCTTTGCCATTGTGCAACAATAAATGAAAGAACCTTTTATAGAATGATTTTTCTTTTGTTCCAGAGTATTGTAAATACTACATTATGTATATTCAGTGAGTGGTTGGTAACCACTGGCTAGAGCAAGCTTCTCAAAATCTCTTTTATATACTAGATGTTATAAATGATTCTCAACCTGTACTATCCATGTAAAGTTGCATTTTGCAATAAATAGAAAAATATTATTAAATACAAAATTAATTTAAAGTAACTGAAATTAAATTAACTACATACCTGTTATTCACCCCTTTAGAAATCCTTTCCTACCTTAGTCCAAATATCCGTTAAGTAATGTGAATTGATGGGTGCAAATTCTATAATTTAGAAGCCACACTAAAGTGTGAAGTGCTATCTGCATTTATGTGCACACCCCCTGACTGTACTCTGTCTACGGTTCCCTGCTCCTCTCTCATCATCATCATAATTTATATAGCGCCACTAATTCCACAGCACTGTACAGAGAACTCATTCACATCAGTCCCTGCCCCTTGGGGCTTACAGTCTAAATTCTCTAACACACACTCAGACAGACAGATGCACAGACTAGGGTCAATTTGTTAGCAGCCAATTAACCTACCAGTATGTGTTTGGAATGTGGGAGGAAACCGGAGCACCCGGAGGAAACCCACGCAAACACAGGGAGAACATACAAACTCCTCACAGATAAGGCCATATGGCAGAAGTGCTAACCACTTTGCCACCATGAACCCCCCCCCCCCCCCCCCTAGTCACAAGCGACCTATCTGCATATTGAAGTGTAAATTAGTTCTCTGTACAGCGCTCCGGAATTAGGGGTGCTATATAAATAAATTGATATTACATTGAGCGACGTAAGGAACATGCATATTTTTTTCGAGTGTTCTGTAATAATACATAAAACAGGATAAGGACCCCCCCCCCCCTCCAGTATGTATAATATTCTGTTGTAATAGAGAGAGCAGGTTAAGGACTGTGCATAGTAGTTTAGTGTTCTACCACTATATAGGGAACAGGATAAGGAATTTGGTCTTTTTTAGTATTATACATGTACAGAGAACAACATAAGGACCCCTGGAATTTTTAGTATTCTGTAGTATAATACAGAGAACAGGATAAAGACCATGATATTCTTAATGTTCTGTCATAATCCAGAGAACACGATAAGAACCCTGGTATAATACAGATGATAAGATATTAGCAGTCTGGCACTGACACAAAAAGATAAATTAACAGTTTGCATCTTAGAGATGATTCATTTAATCCAATGTGTGATTGTTTTAGATCCTAGAAAATGATATTAATTCTTTTACTAATGCACATTGATGGTCTTTCTATCTGTCAAGGATTAATATGTCTTTAATTTCATTTCATTTTGCTTAAAGCTCTAGCGACATGTACTGTGTCCAATACAATACATTCAGATTGTGCATTGTATCCTCTTGCTTTTATCATCTAGAGGATTTGGCTTGGAAAAATGATCTAGGAGGTTTTTGTATTATGAGATATATCCACTGTAGGTCATGATCTGAACATTGTATAATTAACAGCATTTCTTTCTGTAATATAAGCATATTTGCAGCGTTTTATATTTGGCCTGGGAACAAGTAATTTAAGAAAACAAGACTTGATAAAAAAAAAAAAACGGCAAAGTGGTGAAAGGGCCCTGGTAACAAGATACAGGTAAAAGGGTTTTCGATTTAGGAGGTTAAGTACCGCAGATTGTAATCTGGCTGGACCATTATGCAGTGGGAAAGGTGCTTGATGGGATATAGATATATATATATATATTACAGTCACACAGCATTGTTAGTTTGGGGTTCAGTAGGTTAAATAGAGAGAACTGTAAGCTTTGCATGAACTGTATAGAGCGGTGGTAATTGGGTTGAATTGCCTAATGAGGTTAAGAAGGTGGTTCAGGAATTTGATATGTTTGCCTAAAGAGGTGTCTGAAGGGAGAGGGAAAAGACCTGTTGTACAAGGAAGAGAATTCCACATAGCGGGCGTAGTTCGAAAAAAGGTCCTGTAACTGTAAATGGCAGCAAGTAATGGGGGAGGGTGACAGACGCAGATCTTGGGCAAAAGCGTATTTTGAGATAAGTGAAGAGATGTAAGTTGGTGCAGTGTTAATGGCCTTTTGCATTAGTAGAAGTGTTTTATGTTACATTCTGTAAACTACAAGCAATCAAGGGATTGGCAGAGCAGTAGAGAAACATTTGCATAACTGCTGCATTCAATGTATTGTAGGGATGAAAGTCTGGTTATGGAAAGACCAGTAAGAGCACAATAGTCACAGCTTAAGATTACCTATGAATTTAAGCTTTTGTATGGCCTTGTGGGAGATAGTTGCATGTTCTGCAGGAGTTTCTTTGTTGTATGTAACAGGATTAAGAGACCGATTGGATGTGGGTTACAAAGTACAGTTCTAAAGCTGGTTATACACTACAAGGTTTTTGTCCAATAATCGGCTCAACCAGCCGACATACGACCGCTCGTTTGAAAGTCGGTCCAGTGTTTGTAGTGACACGATGGTTGAAAGTCTGCCCAAATAGACGATTATCGCCTCATTTGGTTGGTTGTATCGTTCAATATTTTCCGACCAATCACCTAACGATCATGTAGTGTGTATGCACTCATGCTGACGATCTCCATAGAGTTTACAGAGTCGGGCTCTTTTCAGCCGATGTTAGTGATGAATGTCAGAGTGAATAAATGCAGAGTGCGCTGTAGAAGGAATTATTTTGTTCATTCTGAGACAGAATATTTGTTTCAGAGTCACAGAAGCTAACGAAATTCGATAGGACATGTAGATAGTTATAACAAGGCGGTTTTAATCAGTGTGACAAGAATGAATGAATATTGTGCTACCATTCTCCGGACTAGAGGACCAGATGAAAAGCATAGATCTGATGGTAAATCGTGTCAGTGTGTATGTATGAATTGCCAGACTGATCGTAGGTACAATCGTTGTAGATAACACGTGAGTCGGAAAATTCTTCTGTACCCAGCTTTAGTCAATGATAACACCTAGGAAACAAGCTTGAAAGATAGGTTTTATTTTCCTGTTGACTACAAAAATTTTAGTTTTTCTTGGCAGGTTGAAGGATTCACTGCTCACTTTTTGAAAGACTGTGTCTGAGGTGGTGAGAAGACATCACTAGTGAAATGACAGACATTTAGTAACAAAGGCCAGCACAGATGGTAAAAGATCTGGAGAGGATAGATAAATGTGGGTGGCATTCGCATTGAGGTGATAATGAAACCCAAAGGAACTTTTTTTTTGTTTTCCAAGCAAATTGGATATAGAGAATTTAGTCCTGTTAAATCAAAATCTAAAATTTGTTTTTACATTGCTTCATGACACTTTTTTATCGGATATTCAATGTAGTCCTTGAGTCTCCTCTGTTTCTCTGCTGGCTGAGGGTCGTGGGAGCTATAACTTAACAATAGATCTCCCAACATCCCTTATGTAATCAATTTCTTTTGGTTCAAATACTCCAGTACCTCTTTCCTTCCAAAGTGTTATTTTGGTAAAATGTAGAGAACTGTATGGATAACTTAATCCCCTCCCCTATCCACACATACTGATTCATCATCATCATCATCATCATCATCATCATTTATTTATATAGCGCCACTAATTCCGCAGCGCTGTACAGAGAACTCATTCACATCAGTCCCTGCCCCATTGGAGCTTACAGTCTAAATTCCCTACTATAGACACACACTAACACACAGACAGACAGGAGAGACTAGGGTCAATTTGATTTCAGCCAATTAACCTACCAGTATGTTTTTGGAGTGTGGGAGGAAACCGGAGCACCCGGAGGAAACCCACCTAAACACAGGGAGAACATACAAACTCCACACAGATAAGGCCATGGTTGGGAATCGAACTCATGACCCCAGTGCTGTGAGGCAGATGTACTGATTCATTATTGTTCATGTGACTCCTATATTCTCTATACAGCAATAGTAAATAGTGTGGGTAGTGAGCTGTGTTTTATATTCATCTGTATTTCAAAATTCCAAAGAGCGTGCCTCTTAACACTGTCATGGAGTAAATTGGGACAATGTGCGCCAGCCAGTATGCACATAAATATGGGCATGGCTATGCAATGTGGGGTGTGCCAGCCAGTATGCACATAAATGTGTGGGCATAGCTATGCCATGTGGGGCGTGCCCAGCATTTCTGAAGCGATTGTCCAATCACAAACTCACTCCACTAAAAAGACCCTTGCAAAGCAGCGTGCACTTGCCTCATTGTAAGCAAGACATACCTCCCAATAGTCTTGAAAAGTTAATTTGTCCACTCTCTCGTTGGCCTATTAAATTGTATACTGCAGTGCCCTTTGGAGTACCTTTCACTCACAATTAATTATTGGGGCAAACATAGCAGAATTACTGTTTAAATGAGCATCATGGAAAGAAAACATATTCTGGTTTCATTTATGCTTTTCAAATACAAATTGCAGTGGCTTTAAAAAGATTTGGAACAGTAATTTCTAGTGCTTTGTCGTGTTTGTGGCCTTACATATGCCAAGCTTGGTTTTAGTGTCCTTTACTCTAGAGTCCTTTTTCACCCATTTATTTAATCTGAGCATACATACGTACTTTTATTACTTTGCTTCAGAGGGATGTGTGGGCAAGGTATGAGAAGAAGAGTTTGATGACATGACTCATAAGAATTGCCTGCTCTCTCTCTCTCTCTCTCTCTCTCTCTGGAGTCCTGGAGGTTTCCACCTCAGGAGTCTGCTGGACATACCATGAGAGAAGGCAACTATTGGTTGGAGATGTGCAGCAGACTGTCAATGTTCATAATAAAAATTGCATGACTAAATTCATAGGAATGACAGTCTTATTCATATAGGTATGTGGTCTTTTATCCAGATTGCTTGAGACTTAACTTGACATGCTGCAGCATTATCAGTGACATTGGGCAATTGGTTTTCCGTAGCATGGTTAAATGTATTAAATCACATTTAATAAATCCCCCCTGTCTATTAACATGCTGCCCCAGCACGCCTTTCCTCATTGTGTAGCAGTGCTCCTAACAGTGATTACAGAACCATGTATTCATGTATGTCATTATCATTCAGCAGAAGAAATTATTGATTTTTCCTTTCTTGTTTTTGTAACTTCATGAACACCTGGTCTCTTGATAAAAGACCCCATAGCTGGCTGTACCCAATCCCCCTCCCTTTTTTATTATTCTGTTTGCTGAATGTCCATCTCCTCCTTTCTTCTGCTCTGTTGAAAAGATCAACAATACACAATGTGACAGGGAGTTGATTTTTATTTTCCTACATTTTCCCCATAAAGTAAATAAAATGTTTGTTCAGATGTCACCTCTGAGGCAGGAGGGGGATCTGTAGGCTATGTGTTCATATTGATGTCTGAGTTTACAATACCCATGCCACTGAGGAAGCTTGGACACAAAATGCCACATGTAATTTTAAAGCAAGGGAGGGAGACACAAAGCCACGTTTGTTCCCCTGCAAACGTAATAGCTAATGGGAGAAAGCTTCCGTGAAGTCGACATTTGTTTGTTGCTGAGGATCTAATTAGAAACACGAGAGGGAGCTGGATGGCTGCTTTGCTTGGCTAATTAGCAACATGCACTAAGACCACTTTGAACTTCAAGGACACAAAGCTATTAGCGCTTACATCAAAAATGGATTAAACCTCTGTGCTTTTATAATGATTAAAGATGAGCCACTCAAGTGGAAATCCTTCTGTAAAGGCTGCGACAAGAGCCCCGCTGTCTGATTGCAGCTTCTCATTTGGTAAATGCGTCCAGCGTAGGTTTAGCCCTCCAACCTTGGGCAGAAGTGACACCAATAACTTGTTATAGGCAATAAATATTGATCATTGAAAAAGAATGTAGTTCAATTGAGACAGAGCTTATTTCATTACAGCCACAAGTGAGGCTGGAATGAATGCAGCATTAAGACTGATTTCCTTTCATTTTGCTTATGGCCTGATGCTTTTCTGTACTAGAAAGAAGGATAACACCTTTCATATTTTTAGATTTAATTTCTGCATTGCACGTGCCGTTTAATTCCAATATGTATTCCAGTTTGTTGGTGACTTTTGTGCCTATGGCTTTTCTATTCTCACCTCTCAATATATTAAAATAATTCTGGACTTGTTTATTTTATTTTCTATAGGTGTCAGTCTTGTGATTTAAAGGACAATTCCACATTTAATAAGAATTTTCATGAAATAAAATGTGACCCATTTCTTTATTGTTGTAGGGACACCCTAAATAATCAGGGCCTCCACAATGGAGGATCTAATCTGCAGAGCAGGCCTTAGTAGAGCTTTATGCCAGGACTCCCCCATTCTTCATATCATTATGCTGCTTCAGCCCGCAGACTAGTTAACACATGTAAGTACTAGTACCTGTAGTTACAGCAGTGGGACTTTCACGTTAGTTATGCCAGTGATAGATAAGACATGGGGAGGTTTCTGCATATTTAGCTCTCCATTGTGAATGCTTCATTTCATTATTGACATGCAAGTGTTCTATGAAGTTCAAATCACATAGTGGATCTATATCAGTGTTATAGATTGTATCTACTTTGTGAGAAGTTGTTGATATTTGATGTCAAAGTGTGGGGTTTGGCTTATGCACATGTTGCGATATTGGTCTGATATCACTGTGTACGCGGACTCAACACCTGCGATGTCCAGTAGCCCTACGAAAAATGATTCTATCATTATTGAGCATATTCGGATATGCAATTCGAAGATATCTGCTGTGTGTGCAATCATCTTTTGATGCCGTTGCCTGGCTCTTGGGTTGAGTGGCAGGATCATAGTGTGTGTGTGTGTGTGTGTGTGTGTGTAGTCAATAGGTTCCTAAAGGTATTTTTTCCAATTGAAGCACATACCTGGCTTCTTTAATTTGTCAGTAATATTTGCTTCTGAACAAAGGTTTTCCAACTTTCCAGAAGAAACTATTATTCTCAAGCATAGATCAAACAGTACCATCCCCCTATACCCACATCCCATCTTGTAATTTAGGCAACATCGCCAGCTGTTTACTGACTTTTGTATCTACAAAACTAAAAATCCAGGTATGCTTTTCAGTATAATATAATGACCTTTAGATTCTGAGTAGTTCTGGATTTTTTTTTTTTTTTAAGTGAAGATGTTCTCTAAGCAATTATTCCTCTGCCTTAATAATCTCTCACATTCATTCTCCAAAGTTTTCTTGCATTTCTGTCCTGACGACCCTTTAAATATTAGAGCACAATTTTCCATCTTGTAAATGACTAGTTTATCATCTTCTAGCAACGTTTAGAGTCGACCTGTCACCATCATTTTTCTGTCTACGAAGAAAACATGCTATGTATATAATATTAGACATCTAGCATTTCTTGACAATGAGAAATGAAGGACAACTTTGGCTACAAACATTTTTCCTTGTACAAAGCAAGTCCCCCTCCCTACAACTAGCCTAATAGTGGGGTTCTAACATAGTCATTAAATAAATTGTTTCCAATATACTGATCCCTGCCAATATACTGATCAATGCTAATTTATCCATAACAATGACTAAACAGCGGAATCTGGCCAATAAACATTAAGTATATATTTTTACAGAATACAGTATTCATTCCAAGTTTGGACCATTACTTGGTTCAGGAGTTCCTGAACAAGACAATCCAGCAGTTATGATGGTCTTAGAGAGAAGGGTTGACTTTGTTTAATAAAATAAAAAGTCTTTCAGCTGAAAACAAATGCTGCAATATAACTGACACTAATGCTAATTTTCCCAGATACGACAGTGATGCATGACAATTATCCATTAAAATATGAACAGGTAATATCCCCCAATGTCAGAAAATGGTCAATGGGTGCCAACTGTCAGCCTGTGTGTTCAGTCATCTGTCTCCCATGCTTTCCAAACGCTCTACAAGATCACCAAATAGCACGTTTAGAAATGGATCCTATAAAGCAGCACTCGGGCCAATTGCAGCACCATGCTGTGTGTGACATAAAAGAAATAACTAGCTGTAGAAATTAAAATCTGACTAGCCCAGGGACTCCCAAACCCAGTCCTCAGGGCTCCCCAACAGTGCAGGTTTTCCGGATCACGTGACATAATTAGGACCACCTGTGGATCTGTTACAATGTATCAGTCAGTAATGAATACACCTGTGCTCCACCAAGGAGATATGGAAAACCTGCACTGTAAGGGAGCCCTGAGGACTGGGTTTGGGAAACCCTGGACTAGCCTATATCCATATGTTTTAGCTTTCTTTGATACATTGTACAATGTATATAGTACCTTGTATGGAGTATCTATGACTTGTGTAGTGAAACATTGAGAATTGTATTTGGGTTCTCTATATGAAATACACAATATATATATAATCATTTTTTTACAGGATTTATGTAGTGCCAACATATACCACAGTCCGTATTGGTCCTCGTCCCTGTGGGAAAGCAGTGCACTACACACACAGACACATAAATGGAGCAATTTCCATTTAAACTAATGGTGCATTTTTTTTCTCCATATATTGTCAGTAAAATAATAGTCATACATTATTCTGCACATAAAACTCTTGGAATTCACAGACACACATTTAAGCACATGCAATAGTTTTATGATTTGTGAACTCAAGGTTTGGTTGGGGTTCCTCATGCAAAACAAGCCTGAACCTTAAATCCACATGAGAATTCTAGCAAAATGGCAGGTATCTGACCATGGGTGCAGAAAAAATCATAAATGTTGTGTCCATGTTTTTCCATCCGTTTAATGTAGTGCGTTGAAGGTCTTTATTTTTCCTGCATAGGCATCAGTGGTCCCTATTATGAGCTTCATTAACTCTGCATTCACCGTGGATTAAACATGGCACAACCTGGCCGGAACTGTGACACTTCTGTGCCCTAGATCTTTGTACAGTGGGGCTCAACTATATGGATCTATTTCTTCAGTATATTATTTCTACCAGATTGCAAATCATTATGAATTGTTAAGTTAGATATTTCTTTATCTGGCTTTAGTTTTTAGTGCTTTATTATGCTCACAATTTGCTTAGCAACCAACACAACAATCTTTCCAATGACTCTCTTGTTGCCTATATCCCAGCCATAAGGACCAGGATCAGCACTGATGTCCCCAGAGTGCTAGACATGATTACATTTCATAAATCACAGAGACATTGCTTGTCACCCCGACTCACTAATCATAATCTACCCTTTAGGTTCATGTAACACATTATATGTAGTCTGAATTACTATTAGTCTTATCTAATCTTGGTATAGAATAGGACATAAATGACAACATCACTTAAAAATTGTCCATCTTTTATTGATAATGTTTTTATTCCTGAAAGCAATAACATTGGGTAAAGAGGTCCTTGTTGCTAAAATCATAACATCATTCATACGCTTTTATAATGAATACTCTTTATTGCACATTTTGGAGCCATTTAATAAACCAATTTTGTTTCCAATTATGTATACCAAGATTGCTAGAATGTGTCAGAAAAGAATAGTCTGAACATCGGCAGTGAAAATGAAAGGTCCTGTGATTTTAAGAGAAACTTTTTATGCCTATCCATTAAATTAGAGGAAATGCAAGTTGAACTAGACAGCTAGAAGAACAAAAAAAAGGCAGAAAGTTATTTTTGCAAGAAGATCTTAATTTCTCCCCATCTGCTCACACCTTTTGATTCTCAGCATGTGCAGCCTTCCTATGTGACGGTGTTATTTCACTTGGCTTACCACCGGAGATGGCATCTCTCGACCTTTAATTAGAAGCTAGAGAACGTCACAACATGCTTTATAGAGGAAGAAGAAAATAGAAGTGCATATCTGCACTGAGGATTGGCCAGTAAAGGTGGTGGTTGGTGTTTTGTGTTGGAGTAGAGAAATAGCTTCTCAGAGGGCGGAGGCTTTTGTCTACGAGCTTCTGTGAAGCTACAGGCCTGAGCCTGTTTATGCATCAGGCCAATTATGCTTATGTGGTGGGGGGGGCCAGGAACACATGTGTTGGGTACAAATTTCCTCGCAGTGCTGGAGTTTGCCTGGCAGTGCACACAGTAACTAGTAATTTCCCTTTGCTAAATGAAAAGGAAAACAATGTTTTGAATGTGCTCTGTGGGATGGAATAAAACTCATATCCTGATCTGTAAAATGAATGCGGAGCACTTTGGAAGAATAAATTATTTCTAGCATTTTTAGAAAGAGATTTGTGAATGACTAAAAGTTAAGAAAATAATTAAAATACTTCTTGCTCACAAAGTAACCATCCAGCTTTTGATTGAAGTTGTAAATGAGACCTCTGTAGACATAATTTGCAGTATATGTGAGGAATTCTGTATACAAGGAAAAAGTTGATGAATTTTCTTTTGACATGTTGGTAAATTAGCGCCATATTATATAAATAAAAAAGCACCTACCTCTAATTTATAGTCACAAAATGGTGCCATTGTTTTGCCTTTTTAACTTGAGCTAAGGCGGAGTTAATTAAACAACCATTTATTTCAACTTTCTGCCTTCACTCTTATACAGCCTTATATATGTTATGAGACAGTACATGCAATTAATACATTGGTAAGCTAAAATGGCGTAACTACAACCGAAGCAGCCCATGCAGGGATATAGGGTGTGTGTGGTTACGTGGATCAAGGAGTCTGGTGGATTTTGGGCAGACTACGGACGGGCTTAATTTGTCACAAATTTTTTTATCTTTTTTTTTTTTAATATTATGAAGTATGTGTATTCTTGTCACAATCCATACCATGAATTAATGGTCAACCTTTAATTTTAATTTGTAATCATAGCTTTAATATGTACTACCAGGCATGTATGTAATCAAGTCACAAGTATTTTACTTGCAAAAATGGCAAACATTGTATTTAACTGTAACAAATTATAAGTTTAAAAAGAGGGAGGAAAACAAGTACTATGTCTACTAGGCTGGTAACGTTCTTGCACTCTACACTCTCTCTTAAGCTCATCTTCTAAGCTCCACCTTAATAAATCTAACCATTGTATTGCACCTCCTTCCTAATAGTTACCTCTGACTGCAATCAGAGGAGCTTCCACTATACATTAAAGTTGCACAAAATAACTTTATTTAACATTGTAATTGTATAAATTCACACACATTACCAGCCGTCCACAATACATGGCGATCTAAAAACACATGAATGCTCTAATTCCTTATAATGTAGTTACAAATTGTATGCCGAGTTGTTGTTTTTTGTTTTTGCAATAACAATATTTTCAAATTGTGACTGTAATATGAAAGTAACAATCTTTTGATTTAATTCATTCTTTATTTTTAACTCCCAATTTTCCAATTTGAGAACATGCATAGATTTAGTTCAGCAAGTTTTAGAACTGTATGGTATTGGGTCTCTAGGAAAGAAAATGTATCTTTTTATGTTATGCTGCAACACAGAGTTATTCTATTGTATGTACAAATAAGACAAGCAGCTACATTGTGTGCAGTTGAGCAAGATCACTATATCTGAAATACTAGCTAAATAAAGGCTTGACTTTGCTGGTGTTAAAAGCGCCTATTTTGGTGTAACCTTACTCTCTCTTACTTTTCCCAAACTATACCACATTCTGTTGAATTTTCATAATGTCTGTATTTTTTCCTGATTGCAAGTACCAGTGGAATGGATGGCAAGGGCAAGCTAGCTATTTGTTTGGCAATTTACATTATTACATTTTTGTTTTGAGTGCACTTATTCACTGAGTCGCAATTTAGAACTGAGAGTGATGAAGTCAATATGTCTCTAGGAATCCCAGATTATGGTTTCTATACCTCGCCCGGCGATCAACGGGCCACGTTATCGTTTGCGGATTACGGTTCCATGGGGCCCCGAGCGGCTCAGATGCTTCGTAGTGAGCATGCTGCTTCAGCAAGTAACTCCCCCCTCCATCACCTTCCCAGCCCGGATCAGTTTAAGAGCCCAGGTTTGTACAGTCTTTCATTTTTTGGGGGATGATGGGTAAACAAATGTCACATTGGGAATTGCAACACAATCAGACTTTGCATGCCAGATATCTGTTGTTCATGTTGTAACTTTGCTGCAATCCTTGCGTCCTTGTGTCCGGTGTGAGTGAATGACTGCAAAGCCGCAATCTGTTACATGTGCATGCACTTTGGCATTCATTGTAAAATGTGCATATAGAGCAATATCTCATACATCCAAAACCACATGTGTTGATTTCCTTTGCATTATTACATGCATAATGTCAGATTGTTAATAAAATTACATGTTTTGAAATGGCAGAGCTACAGGAAAATTACATTGTCACTTTGTTTATGTTCTTTTCAGGTGTAAGTTAATAGTTTTACCATGCAGATGTAGCAAGTGTCAAATTGTCTTCTAATACCTTAATCTCCCCTTGCTGTCACTTTAAGGAACCGCATCAAATCGAGTCAAGTGTGCTTTCCAAAGTGTAATATTGAAATTACTTGCAATACATACTCATACTAGTCATATCAGAGGGATGAAAAGTATGCAGCACATGTTTACAAGCTTTTGTTCAAATTGCTATGTTCATATCCTGTTTTAAATTACTGGTTCAACATCATCTGTGGTTTGAGCAGAGGTAAGTGTCAGTCACATGCAGCTGAATAGATGCAAATGATTGACAGCTACAAATGATTTAGAGGTACATTGGCTCAAATTGCTGCACTGTGTAATGAAAAAATAAAAATGTATAGCATGCACCTACCAAAAATCCTCAACCAGCCCCAGCTCTAGAAAGCCTGGACTAGTTTCCTATAACGGGAAGACCACTGCCGTGGGGACCCCCGGCTATTGGGAAAACCATCCCCAGGCTGATCAACACAGGGCTGGTGCTTCTATGAGTAGAAATAATATGCTACCCCAACCCCCAAAAGTTACCAGGCCCATGCTTAGTGTTGTGGCTCTTCCCAACCCCACTGAAAAGTTGGGACTCGGGTAATTAACAAAATGTGTTGATTGTTTCCATTATGGGCATTTTCATAGATTTAATGTCCTTTTGTACTCTTGGTTGCCTTTATCTCTGGAGAAGTATCTTTTCACTCCAGCCGTCCTAGTTTAATAGACTGGAATCGCTAAGACCCTTGCCTTGTAATACCAAATGAGTAACAATATAAATGCACACAAACATTTTATAAAATAGATAATTGAATTAGAAAAGTATTAACAACCTTAATCACCACTTCATTATATTTTTAATAAAATAATCTTTCTTTTCTATGAGTAGGAAAAAGAATCTGCAGAAAAAAAAACTATCCAAGTGCCCAGAATATTATGACTCAGTGAAACTCCCCTTCACTGCGTGCCAATCACATTGAGTTTCCCATGATGACTGATTGTGGTTGGCTGATTAAGTGGAGTCTTGGAGAATCCATACTTCCATCATTTTGTGGTGGTTGTATGTAGTGAGCCTGTGGATATTTTTTTTACTCAAGACTTTTCAGGGTTTTTTTCTCCCAATTTGATATTTAAAAACTATTTTAGATTTAATAAAATGGGGTATGTTAGGAGTGTTTTTTTTATTCAAAGTTTATTATAAAGTTGTTTTGTGTTTTTTTTTTTTATTTATTTATTTATTTTGTTACGCTCTTTTGGTTGCACACAGCCCAGATGTTAGGGGTTGCACATCAGTGCTTCTCAGTGAAGGGCTTATAGCCTATAGGAGGCATACACTGTTTTTTTGTGATCCACCCCTATCCATTTCAGTGTAATCCATCACTTTCTCCAAATGTTGTTTATTTACATTTTGCCAAGATTTTTGTGACGTAAGAAATGTGTTGATTGTTTCCATTATGATGGGTTTAGTATGGGCATTTCCATAGATTTAATGTCCTTTTGTACACTTGGTTGCTTTTATTTCTTGCTCGGCAAAATGAATTCCTCAGTGCTTTAATAGAAATGAAAACTAGGAAAATGCCATAATGACTCATGGCTGAAAGTTTGCTGTATTTTATCGGGCAAGGGTTTATCTCGAATGTCGACCTTTCATGTCCAGCGCTGGATCCATTTGCAAGGCTGCTCTTAGCTCACTTACTGTAGTAATTTATAAGCCAGTGAGGAAGATAAGCTATCCCAAGCACTTTGTGCAGCATCAGTATCCATAGATATATGGCGTAGAGCAAATCCTTAACTGCTGATATGCAGTTGAGTGCTAGATTATCAGCAGAGCATAAGCAGAGCCTATCTAGAAAACCAATACCAGCTAAAACAGTTGCATATAATGTATGAGCATTTCACTGTGCGCACTATAAATCCATATATGTTGGTCAAAATTCATATGACCTTTTTCTTGGTTAGTCAAGGAAATCAGCTTGTGCTTATTATACATACATGGCTTAGATACCAAATCAATAGCTGGCTCTGCGCTCTACGGAACTGTGACATACAACCAATTAATATTTTAAATAAGTTAGACAGGATTAATCAAAAATAGGATTAACAGTGTGCCAAGTATAAAGAAGGAAAATATAATGGACGGTATAGTAAAATAGTGTACAGAGATCTCAGAGGTTTGATGGTCCAATAGCTGTATCCATTCACAGCTCAGATAACAACACATCACTTGGATTACATGTGGTGCCTGTCTCCTCTTTCACAAGTCACAGGAAATATGTAAACTGTTATTATTATGAAAAAGCGTTTTCTTTTAGCTTTTAAATGTTGATTTGTCTTGTAATCAATGTGATTTAAATAAAATGTACATTTAATGCTTTTATCTCTTTCATTTATATGATATTGTTGCATGGCAGGCCCACTGTCACTCTGGAAGAACATTTCGCTGCAGCAAGGCCTCCGTTTGTGTTATCGCTGTCCACATGCAGGCCATTGTTGATTGTACCATATTGGGCCACAGGCAAAAAGACCCAAAATTGCACAGATCCAGTCATTTGGGTCCTCGTTTAGAGTTGGGAGCAAATTTGCACCTTGACAAAACCATGTTGCACTGCAGGGCGAGGGGAGATTTAAAATGTGCAGCTCAATCATTGCATTGCAACATAATTTGTCCAGGAGCAAATTGTCTCCTTTTTCTTTCTTGGCTTTTTTTTTTTACGCCTAATGAGACCCTTGATGAGCAGACCATTTGACCATATTACAAGGCGACCTAATAATTTCTGCTGATTACTCACTGTTATGCCAGTGTGGTCATTAGCTAATCAGACTTTTGTCCCTGTCTGATCAAATTAATTTGCTAAATATTATTTGATTATACAGATCCATTTGTTTACACCCAACCCACGTGGCAATGTCAAGCCACTTTGCCCTGGTTTAGCTTGGTTCATATTGCAGAGGCTATAGGCAGCAGTTTCTGCCAGGGGCGGATTGGGAACTTAAAGTGGCCCTGGAGAATTTATAAAAGTGGCCTCATTTAGGACCAAATTAACTGTAGGTGGAGCTAACACAAAAGTAGGCGTGGTTAACACACAGCCCTAGCCCATATTGATTCTACTCATATCTTGTCTGTACTGATTCTCTCGCACATAGTGCCATTCCTGTATTCATTCTCCCTCATATCATGCACCCCTGTATTAATGCACCCCAGCTCCCACCTGTATATGTCTCCCATATCATGCCCCCCTGTTCAGTTCCATTGCTGCGAACAGATGGTCCGTCAGGGAGAAAGTTTCCCGCAGAGCGGGAATTGCGGTCTCACAAGATAAAAATTACCTCATGAGACCAGTTCTGCGGCCCGTGCTATGCAATGAGAGGCAGCGTGGCAGTAAATCAGAATGCAGCTGTGTCTGGTGATCATAGCTGAGCAATACTGGAAAATGGCACAAGAATTTGACACAAGAATAGCTGCAATGTTAAGCTCATTTAGATGTTACATCTATAAGTCCTGAATTTGCTTAAATCTGGGGGGAGGGAGGTAAACCACACTTGGCAACTTTTGAGATCACCCTCCCAGATCTCCAAAGTTGGCCATGTCTTGGGGGCGTGGTCATGCTAATTGCGTCATTAGGCCCGTCCCCTGCTTTACAATACCTATTTCGGCCTATTAGAGCAGGGGTCGGGGCCAGGGTGATTAGCCTCGCCCCCACCCACTTCAGCTATGAAACAGGCAGGATTCGGGAGGTTGCCCTACTCTCCCAGACATTCCGGAAGAGTAAGCAACTATGGGGTAACCATGGATGAGTAACATAACTGCATAACCAGTGCAGGGACCACAAAGCTATAAGTACCATTCCAATGCTAACAGAACACTCTCAGTAGACGAGTGTTGTAGATGAGCCAGTAATGATATGCAGCCACTGCTGGACTTGATGTCAGGACCATCGACCTTCCGGGAAAGTCCCAGTAAAGTCTATGGTCAATCCACCCCTGGTTTCTGCTAATTCTTTGTACCACAGTAAAAAGTTACAATCCATTGAGAATAAGGGATAAAATCTACCATGTAGAGTGATGAAAATGAAAATCGCCACCATTTTGAATCGGACAAATGTATAAAATATTCATGTTATATGTTTATCTGTCTAGTGTATATGCAACAGGTTATTTTTATTTCTGCTGCTAATTTTGGAATGTTTTCCATTTCCTCCATATACTTCTGTGTCCTGACACATCTGCTTATGTACTGCTTACTGTCAAAGGCAAGTTTATTCCTCCAGAATTTCCTTTTTCCAGGGTGGGATATAAGGAACCCTCTGTGATTTCCCTATGCATAGAGACATCCTCAACAAGATAGAATTAAACTGCCCAATTATTTTGGAAACACAGATAATTTTCTTTGTTATATGGGCATGTAAAGTATTTATTATAATATGCACGGTGCAAAAAAAATGCGTTTGAAATTACAATGTGTGACCATTGTTTTGTAATTACATTTAATTTGACTGCCAGAGTTGGTTTGCTCAGAGCGCGCCTACTGATGACCGGTATTATGTCCAGTAAGCAAAGCTGAGTTTTCCAGGTGACCCATATTCAAAACAGACCCCATTTAGACTACCAGAATTCGATACAGATCATACACGGTGCATTCTGTGAACAAATAATAAACTATCCTTCCTGGTGACTAGTAAAAAGCCCACTGAGAGTCACATGGGACCTCTTTATAGAAGGCTGTATAAAGCAACATAACATCTTAAACCGCCAAGACAAGATGGCACTTATGTTTACACTTATCAAACAGCATTTGGATTCAGGGATATCCTTGAAAATTCTAGATAGGTTTCTTTAAGTCTTTGGATGATCCTGCAGTCTCATACCAAGGAAAGGTGACACTTGAGCTAGTGAATGGTTATGTGCAGGCCTGGAGCTTTAGGACCTGTTAAATTGTATTTTAAAACTTGTTATTGAGTTTGTCTTCAAAATGTGTTCACCTGTAGACATTCCTGCCAACTATGTGTATGGTGTCCAAATAGGCATAGTCTCTATAGCAAAGTGGTGAGGTTTGAGGTAAAAATATATGTGCTCTTTACTAATTTTATACCATGGACCTGATTTTGTGTGACCTGTGTTGAGCAGTGTTTTCATATTTTAGAGAGCTAAGTGCCCAGGTCTACTGGGGCTTCACTCATGTTATATATATTTAAACTGATTGTAGCATGTAACATACAACGCTTCAATGTTCTGTGAAACTGTGCTCTTGGACTGAATGTATTTTGAATGATGACCATTATTTGTGCTGCAGGGCTGTCACGGTTCTGCTCTACCCTAGTAGTGATCCCTTTGCAGTAAGCACTTTGCTGTGCTATTAAAACATGGCCCTGTCTATCATTCTTTATATGATTATCTTGAGATAAAACCGTTACCAATGCGGAATACATTGGTAGTCTTCTCATGGCACATGTGGACCAAATACACCTATGATTTGTTAACTTAATAATTGTGGCTGTGATAGATGTGCACTAAAGAAGCAGCAATGGGCAATTTATTAAATCATATATCCATTTTCCTTGCCGTAACATGGTAGATTTATTATCTGTAAATCTCTTCCCTACCTCCTACAGGTATAGTTTTCAACCCTGTTATTTGTTTGCTTAATGTGTTGACTTGAACACCCACTACTCCCATGGAAAATGTCGAATATTATGAATGTGTAGGAGTGATTTTGTCAGAGACATAATTTCCGCATTCAGCTCTGTGATCAGTACGAATGAATACAGCATTATATGAGCGTTCGATGAACTAAAGTGACTTGACTTTGTTATCACTTACTTTAAATTATGAGGTTTGACTATAAACACTCTCCAGCATAATTTTATTCATAGCTTGACATTTTACACTTCTTTTTCTTACATTTTTTTTTTTTAAACAAATGGTCAGAACATGTATTTCATGTGGCTCATTTTCTAGCAGAAATGTGAGTATTGATTGACTTCATCAATGTTGGAACAATGTATACAGGGTATTGTAATATAGTTCATAGCTCTGGTAGATTACAGAAAATTGTATTATAAATATATTTTGCTGATGTTATTCAGAGTATAAGTTCAGCATTTTTGTATATAGGAGCGGTTGTCATTTAATTTGTTTTATTCCTTGTTGTGCTTTTGGGCCTAACACCTGAAGCTTTTGCTGTGGGCAAATGCCAACTCAGTGGGCACTGCAGTGGCACCAATCTATTTTCCTTCTCAGATGTCCGTATGACTCAAAGCAAAACAGATACTTCACTTCTGCACTGAGTGCAGGTGGTATATCATAGTAACCACTCCCTTTCTCCACATGGGTTGGGTGTACAGGGGAAAGGGGTGTGTACCAATTTTAAAGCAGACAACCACCACCGGCATCCTACTTTGCATCTGATAAAGATGATGCTGGCTCTGCAACTCCTAGTCACTGACAGACTGCAGTGACATCATCCGTTATCGTACAGGAGCATCATGTTATCACATGTAGGGAGGCACGCCTATTTTAAGGTAAAATAAATTTCAGGCGTTGGTAAGGGGTTTGATTATATATAATATGTATTCAGTGGTCGAAGTGGAAGTATGTAAAATGTTAGTGAATGGAATTTGATAGTTGTGCAATCAAAGCAGTAGGAGAAGTGGTATAGCACACCACTGTATACTAGCCCACTTTGACCACTGTGTGTGTATGTGTGTATATATAATATATATATGCTGTATATCTTATGCACAGTGCAGGGAGTTAAGAAGATCAGGTAGCTGGAATAAGAACCATATATTTTAGAGCTATAGGCATGCCCATTGCACACTGGCCCCACACACTCTGTCCACTGGCCCTACGCCCAATTAGCAGCTTGCTGGCCCACGTGCATTTGTACGAAAAGGATGGCGGGAGGTGGCATCTGAGATGCTCTCTCCAGGCACTGATTCCTTACTACACTACTTGTTATACTGTATGCCATAACAACATACTTGCCAACTCTCCTGGAATGTCTGGGAGACTCCCGAAATTCAGGTAGGACTCCCGGGAGAGTAGGCAAGTATCCAGCATACTGCAACTTACTCGTCAAAATGACGCAATTCATGGTGAATCGCGTCATTTTGGCCCGCCCCCCCGCGACAAAATGACGGTTTTGCCGTGGTGGTGGGGCCAAAATACTGCATTTGACCGCACCCCGCCCCCTCCCGCCCTCCAACCATGCGCCCTGCCCGGGATCTCCCGGGATTCACTTTTCAAAGGTTGGCAAGTATGCATAGCAACATAGACATTTGCTTTTACTAGGTTCTCCTGCACTATTCTAGACCAGGATTTAAAACTTTTAAAATTAATAGTTTAATCTGTCACCATTTATTGATAGTTGGTACAAGTGTAGATATACCTGAATTCTCGAGTCTTTAGGTTTATCTCATGAGTTAGGGAAAGGCCCTATCTTTCAGACTTGCATGATTATCATCTGCATCAGGAGAATAAACAGGGAGGCAGGCACACAGGGGTATGGGGAGTAGATGGCGTTCTTTTATACCTGAGGGTGTTTTCTGTCGACATCTCTTTTAATATAATGTTATACTGGGCAAACCTTTGACACGAACAGCATGTCTGTAGGTCGGTGTATCCCAGGGCAGACGTTCGTGGGTATTGCTCTTTTTGTATGAACGCTTTACAGAATATGTAGATGTTACAGTACTTTTCCAGATATAGGGCACAGCAGTGTGGACAATTGGCAGAGGTACCCAGGGCCAGGATTTACCCTGCTGCCAGTGTATTTTCTATATCATTTAAATTGTGGTTAATATTTATTATTAAACTTGGATTAATGTTATACCCCACAAAATGACTACATCTGCTGTTTGTAGGAAACTTTGATATTTTAATTAACCTTTATATTTTGAGGCCCATCTTGTTTTATGTTCTGAGTATACTTATTTGGGCTCAGTAGCAAACACAGGGTTATTGTAAATTCCAAACATAAACTAAAATAAAAGTGTGGCAACATAAAGCTATTTTCATGAGTAGGATTTTCATCCCTTACTTTTTGTCAAGCAACTCTTTTTTTTTTTTTTGCTTTTATTTGTAACAGTCTTAGCATATTTTCCCGTTTGGGGGACTCCCGGCACCTGTAACACCCCCACTAACATACTAGTGTGAATTAAGTTTGTGACAAGTGATTCCTAGATTTAGTTGTTGATATTGGTATTTTGAGGTATCATAGAAACGGGTTGGGAAATAACACTAGGTAAAATATACACAAAACCTTGCACTTTATTTCCGCCATTAACAGACCACTTGAAGTTTCTTCCCAAAGCCCTTCTCCCAGCATAGATCAGTATACTTAATGTGCTCTCCCGTAGATCTCCATGATATTGCGCCTAGTGTTAATGTTTGTGAACACTAGAGGCAATGTCAGACTTGACGCAAAGGGAGCACTTGTCAGAATGTATGTGTGTGTGTAGAGGTCCAATTATTTACATTGCTTTTGGGAGTACAAGCGACAATGTACATTATAATAGTCTTTGAGAGTGGGAATTATACACTTAATGTAAATGCCTTGAGTACAAGGCTTTATAGTCTTTGCTGGTACTTGTTTCCTGACTGACTGCACACCGTTTCCATGGCTAGAGCAATATGCATATTTATTGAGTGCATTATAAAATGAAAAAAAAAAAATACATCCACGTCTAGTAAGAGCAGGAACACACTAATTAAGATTTTCCTATTATTTGTCTTTAATTGCTTTTGTTTGCCTACAATCACATCTATTTCCGTTCAGTGGAAAGACAGCTAAAATAACTGGTGGGTCTTTATTTACAGTCTGCTTGGCAACATGTAAATTCCAGCCTTTTCCTACCCCCTGACGGATGGGTGGCAGCTGTGGGGAGATTGCAGCATTGGTGCTTGTTAGATGCCGTTTATTTAGGAAGCCATGTTATGAGAAGGAATGTCCAAATACCTCTATACATGTATTTATCAGGAAAATATACAATAGGAAATCAGAATATGAAATCAGCTTGGTGACCATTTAAAACTTTTGGTAAGCTGAACCTGAGAAATTGTAATATATGTACAAGCAAAGCAGTCATTGAAGTACCATTTTATACAACTTGCCTATTAAATAATTGTATTTAATATCGAACAGATTATTATTGTCCGTATAATATGTACAGTGTTACACAGTACTGTACACAGAATGTTTTACCCTGCCCATTCAAGCTTGTAGGCCTGTGACACAAGTAACATGTGATTTGTCTAAGGTCACATGAACCTGTCATGAACTGGGTCAATTTAGAGATTCATAGTTTAATTGTTAGGGGAAGGTGACACTGTTGCCTACATCTTTTCCTAGAGCACTTACAGAAGGAGTCTTCTGTTTAGGGCTAAAGGCACACCCCAGCTCTTATCTAAATGAGAATGTAACAGAGTACACCATGCTACCCCACAAGGGGCATGTCACGTCACATAGGGGGTGTTTCCTTGCTTCCGAAGCCCTCATGCCCTTTGCACATGCCACTGGTACGAGCAGCATTGAAGGGAAATCACTTAATGGCACATATCTCCCAATTGTCTCCACGATATGTGGGACACCAGGATAGTCCCCTCAAAAAGGTACTAAATTGGGATAGTTGGGAGGTATGATCTAAGTGCTATATATAGCTGTACCTCTTTTGTAGAATTTGGACAGGGGAGGGTAACCGATGTAAAACATCATGCAGTCTGGCAACGGATGAAGTCTCACCGTTTATATATTTTTTGTTTACTCCATAAACCAAATTTGGGTGTCTCTTTTCAAAAGGTGTTTTCACTGGTGATAGAGCTTGCTATCGCAATATATGAAAAAGGTTATCACTGATAGGGTAGCGTTTGCATGGGTACGCTATTCAAAAAAAAAGTATTGTGGTGATGTATCTCAGGATGGCAATAACCAAACAAAAGCATTCAAATATGCTTTATTCTTAGAATAAAGCATTTATTTTAATGGAGTGATTTTAAAGTTTTTGAGTTTTATTTTTGTAATTAAGTGGATCTGAAAGCCCAAAGCCAGCTCACAAATGGTTATTCCTTTAAAGACTGGCTCTTACCACTCCAGGTCAATATCACCGGAATAACTGTTATAAACAGCAATAAAAAAAAATACTACTTACAGCTAGGATCAGGGCATTAGTGGTAAATGTGCCTTTTATTTACCCACATCCTATGTCACGTCAGTATAAACAGGCATGGTCCTTCACTACTTCATCTTTGTAGACAATTGACTTAAAATGAAGTTAAATGTTGAAATGGGTGTGATCAGTTTCACACTTACTTAATTTACTTTTTGTGTTCCAAAATTCCTTTTACCTCTTGCTCTAAATATGTAATTAAAAGTTTTACCGCTAGCTTCTAAGTGCATATTTGGCACTACCTATGTTTTAGAACAGTGTGGATATTTGTAGCAATATATATTGTAGGCATGTAGGCGGAGCTTATGTGACATGTTACGTACGATGCACATTCTTAACTCTTAAGGCAAGGGCAAAACTACATCCTTGGCAACCCATGCAACTAGAGGGCACCAGGACTCAGGTAGCAGTCTGATTGAGAATCCATCTAGCATTCAGGCACCTGTGTAATTATTGTGTTGGATGTTGGATCTTGGTTTGTAGCAGATTTTGATGGGTGTGTGTAATTTTATCTCGCGTTGGCAGCCATTTAAATTGATTCAATAGGCACCAGCAAGTTTTACCACCCAGTGCTGAGGGGGGTGCGTGTGTCTGAGCACATATAAAAGGCCGTCTTTCTTATACTAATTTTAAGTGTTACTTATTAGGGTTTTGAAATATTGGAAAATATGATTATGATGAAGCAGGCGGTTTCATGGTTTCCTACTCGAGAGTCCGTAACAGAAACATCTCCCCGTAATCTGACTTCATTTGCAACATAATAGTTAATATCAGAATGGTAGCCTTTATACATTATCTTCCAAGTGTACTGCAAGTCTCTAGCAGTGATTTAGGTACATTCATGCCCAGGGCTAAGTTCTCTCCCACCAATGCCTTTCTATGTCTGTGCAGTGAGACTAAAGCAGCCCTTCCATTCTGTTTTGTGCTCTGCATTAAAATTCTACTGGGCAAATGGATTGCCTTAGTATGTTTCATAATATTAGATTATTATAGTTTCACATCTGCTAAATAAATTGACTGCTTTCTACGTAAGCTATTGAAAGCTGCTGTGCCCTTAAGCAATGTTAGATGTTATCTAAAGAGTTGAGCCGTTGTATTCATAGTATATATTTAGCATTTATTTTATTAAGCTTTTTATGTATGGTATACCAGATTACAGTGTGAGCACAAACTTGTTTTTTTCCTAGTTTATTTTTTTATTTAAAAAAGAATCTCTCTAGAGCTTTGAGCAGTTGTATACTATTGAAACATTCAGTTGCTGTTTAGTGATTTAATCACCTATTCCCCCATTAGTTTTGATTTAAATTTGTATAGTTATAGATCTTTGTGTTGTTGATGACTGTGGTATTCTAAAATGGTTCTGTAACATTTTATACAACATGCATTACACATATATGGGGTCTATTTATCAAGACCCTGCTAAACCGATGATTTTCAATCGCTGCGATAGAAAATAGTCAGCACAATTTGTCATCAAAATGTCAATGTGTACCTGAGCGATGCTCAGCTTTGTGCTGTAAGATTAGTCAGTGCAGGGTGCCCCTGCGCAGACGGACCTGGGGTTCCAGTTCCAGATTCTATTGAAATAAAAAAAAAAGTTTACAAAAATAAAGAAACAAAGGACATAAAATTGGGGGAGGAGGTTTCATACATAGGAAAAAGCCCCTAAATCCAACGAAATATAGAGTTTTAGCGGAGTTTAGGGCTTTTTCCTATTTAATAAAATAAGCCTCATAGTCTATCTTTTTTGTCTTCAACTAAAACAAATTATGATATTGACTTTCTAGTGGTCTAGAGGAATAGCATGCACTGCCAGATGAACTAACTTTAGCTAATATACCAAATGTACCAGCTTTTATATATCGAAACTTTACTGTCAACATGAATATTTAATGCCCACCATGTCTTGTGGATTTTGCTTTTATTGATATCTATTAAAAGTCAATAAAATGTGGCCAGTAGTCTCCGAACTAACCTCATGTCATTAAATGGAACACACTCCATAGTGTTCAGCTCTGTTCCTTTGTAGTTTGCATGGGATGTGAATGCTGTCTCCACATACCAAAATATGAATAAACTTGGAATAAACTTCCAGCTGCATGCTTATAAAATACAATGTCTGAAGACCTCCCTTCACCTGTTTTGTAGTGCACTTTAATTAAATCTGTATCACCAATCTTGGGTGTCCATAGATCATGGAATGATTGTTATTTCAACATGTATGTAATCTGGTTTTTATTTTAAAGCTTTTTTAGTGGTAGTGTGGGCTGATGTTTCCATTGAGTATGTGCTCTTGTTCCGCATGGCCTTGATTGAGTGTTAGAGGTCAAGTCAAGGCTGTTTTTTTTACAGTGTTTGGCTATTTTTTCTGTTTTCTTTATAATAACCCAGCATGCTATGCTTCTGCTCTCATACTTGGCTTTATTCTCTGCACACCAGTCCTGAATAGCTACAGTGCTCAACCGAATTATGGCGCACCCGCTTCCCCGGCAGGCACCAACCCAGCTCGACCAGGTGGATTTCCAGGGGCTAACAGCCCGGGCCCTGTCGCTGATCTCTATGGAGCTGCCAGCCAAGACTCCGGTGTTGGTAACTACATTAGCGCAGCAAGTCCTCAACCGGGCTCTGGCTTCGGCCATGGAATTGCTGTAAGTGTCCTGTTTATCAATTTTTCTAATTGTATGTTGATCTATGACTCTGGATATTTTTGGCCAACTTTAGCATTCCATGTGATGCTGAAAGCCATCTACTATTGCTGATTAATAATATATAGTTACGATCTTTCATAACAAACACTAATTACCGTAAAGCTCACTGCCATACCGAGGATGAGCATGGATATGTAGTAGCCCATCAGGCTTCTCTACATAAAAAGTGGGATATAAAGAAAATTAGTTTTTTTTTTAGAGGTATTCCTATTTTTGTAACATTGAAAACGATGGATGGGGTTTTTACTCCCTGACTGCTTGAGCAATGAGTAAATTACATGCACATTTTTTTTATTATGTGGCTCACTTAACCTATTGACACAAAAAAGTATTGTTTTATATTTGCAGCTGAGGTTACTAATAGACCTGTTTCAAAACTGCACACCTCACTGCTCAAGATGTCTCTTGCATTATGAAAGTAATAGAAAACTATTGGCTGATATCTGCTCATCCGTTAAGGTCGCAATGAACATCTTTTACCCAATATTTGGTCTCAAACCAGGGTATTTAACCTTTATTGGCCACCTTGATAAATGAGTGATAGGATGTATGCAAGATATGTCACATAATGTTTCATGGGCTTACAGCATTGCCATGGATGAGGAAGTATAACGTCCATCCTTTTTAATGTCCTGGTTTTGTCCAGACGGAGACAGTTTTGTGTATCCTAAGCTTTCACTAACTGGTCTGCACCACAAATTACTGCTCATGTTCTGAAGTTAAATCCATGAGCTATCTTTAATGTTAGCTAGGCTGTAAGTTACATTTTAATGCTAAAGATCTTCGTATATTTCAGAAATATTAGCTACAGAGCCCATTGTAGTATTACTTACCTATTATATTGCATTTCAACACAGTGCAAGTAAAACACTTTTATTGTTAAACACGCATTTAAGCATACTTACAAAAGTGTATTAATACTTAAGATGCCACTGTTATTACATCTTACAGTGCAGTTCTTTAAGTAATCATAAATGACAAGTTATTGTACCAATCCATTTGCTTATGTGGAACAATGACAATAATACATTATGGCTGCAGCACTGTGTGCAGTGGTACAGTAATGCAGGATACATCTTTACACTCATTTACAGCGGATTCTCTCTCTAGTCAGAGAATGTTGATTTACAAAAGGGCAGAAATGTAATGCAGGTACTTAAAGCTGAATTAAGCAATGAAACATCTCCATGTACGAGATGCATGAACTGGCCCAAGTTCAGTTATGTCCTGTTTGCTTCAGGTACTTTGTGACTAGAGTCCTCCGCTCTGCAAGGACCTTTATTCATATGAGAAGAGAAGCAGACTGCCTGAGAATCTATTGTTTGTCCTCCCGTCCTAAAACAAAACCAAAAAAAAACTTCTCTAAAGCGCAGGGATGTCTAACATTTGCATGCCTCTTTGTGATATATTGTGTAACTAACTTTAAAATGTTACAGTTTGTTATTGTAAAGCATAAAGTGAATTACTAATGTATTTTAAAGCCAACGAGAATAATAAATGGGCTATGCTACAGTGATTTATAAATCTGGATGGAAATTTGCATGCATTTCGTCTCAGACCGCAAAGTGTTATTGTTTGCTGTATGATGGCATGAATGTGCATTTAATTCTTCGGAGGCTGCCAACCGTAACACCCCCTTCCCTGTGACAAAGAAACAAATATAAATATTGCATGGCAAGTGGGAGATAGCATTTAGTAAATTAAACTTTAAAATGAGGGTGGTTGTTGTTATATGTATGTGAATAAGTAACCTAGTGCACTTAGACAAGCCTCCTAATATAGTATACCAATGTGCTGGTGTAAGAGATGGTGATGTCGCCACAGTAGTGCAGTTGTTTAGGATGTCCTCACTCGGCATGGTTTGGCAAAGTGATCGTCTGCATTAATCTGAAAGCTGATCTCTGTGATGACGGCCCTTCTTACACTTTCATTCCATCTACTTCATATTGCAGAAAACCACAATAAACCATTAATGATGAACACAATATATAGAAATACATATTTTTGTTCTTTTACTGGTCATTTGTTCTTTTTTTGTTTTGTTTTTTTGTTAGCTGCTGTTTTGTCAGGGACCACATTGTGTACCCCTCTGTATAGCTGTTATCTAGGACCCTATGATCTGGCATTTGCCATTGTACTGTGCACTATTAGATATTGTTTTATAAACTATACCCATTCAAATTTTAGACTTGAGATATTGTCACAAAAGATTTAATGCAGAATGCACTATATTAGTTGGGTGCAGCATTTAAGTAACCGCAGAAGTAGTAATGATCTCTATTGTGACAGACATTCCTGCCGCTTGCACCTCAGGTATACATAAACGGTTGTTCTACTGAGTGTGTATGTGCCCTTATAAGGATGGAAGTTTGCATACAGTAATATGTACTGTAGTATGTAATTTATCTGTTACTGGGTTTAATGCTCTATTGATTCACAGCTTAACATGAAAAACACTCATTGCATGTTGTCACAGCAGAGCTGGTATCACACTGGCGTCTGATGCAGTGATAACGTGGGAGATGCATAGTGCATGTTTATTATTTGAAAATAGAAGTGACATTTTTTGGTTTGATTGCGTTCTTTGTGTTTATATCCCCCAGTTGCTATCCCCTACCCTCCCCCCATGCTAAACTTCTATATTTTCTTCTTTTTTATAACACACACGTTGCCACAATAACAATGAGAGCATCCAGTGTGACATCAGCCTGGCTGACAATATTAGAGACACAATAGATATTTATACTTTTGCATTACAGCTGTATAATACTTCCGCTTGCTGCAGTTGTTAGAGCCTTATGGGGCCTATTTAAAGAGGCTCATTTAACAATGAAGCCAACTCAGACAACCTAAACCTGCTGTGCACGGTAACTAGAGTTTTGTAAGCCTCTTATTTTTATCGGTATAATTCTCACTTAAAATAAGAAAAAGTATTTCCCATTGCTTCCTGTTCTTGTATTTTCAGAACTTTCCATACTGGGTTTCTTTTTAGATGTTAGCTTTGTTTTCTTGTACAGTGGCCATTCAATCACTAACCCTTTGAACCTGGTTATATTCCTCTTCCAATGATCATGTCACCATGGTAACCTTAAAATCTCATTTGGTTTGTTTGTACTATCAAGTAGGTAACATTAGTATTCAGCTAACAGTACTAAGGTAATTTACCCACTCTAAACCTTCCAAACTTGTCTCATTTCATATCTCACCTACCGGAAAAGCTCTCTGTGCATTTGAAAGCTTGACAATGGCAACCTATGGGCTGCTCAGATGAAAGAACAGCCTTCAAGTTGCAGTTTTGCCGTGCTATTATGTCTCAAGGGCCATTGCAGCGCACAGATGAGGGGAGGTTGGCAGCATTTCTTAGTTGGGGTTCCCTTATACTTTGTGATCTGGTTTTATAAAGGTTAAGCAGCCTGTTGTACTGTAAGTCCCAGCAGCCACCTCTGGCTACATACCTCCAATGACTAAATGTTTAGAAATGGCACAAAATGTTAATTTTCTTTCCATTTACATTATTTATGCACCTGTGCTGTGCAATGTTTTAAATATTATACATTACCTACAAGAGTACAGCATATAAAGTAAAAAATGCACATTCATGCCAGCCTTGCAATATATAGCTGAAATGCAGATATCTGTTCTTGTTGAAGAGGGAATTGACAAACTAAACAATTGTACAATTTTAGGGCCCTTTGATTGCAACAGCCTTTACAAATGGATACCATTGAAACGTTTCAGGTGGTTGGTTGCCATCTCACTTTAAGGTATTCTAATTTCTACCATTGTATTTTATGGAAATATATACATGTAATCTGCTGTCTTCTTCATTCCTTCACCAACCCATAAACATATCACCATCCTTTTAACCTTTCGGTGCCTAACATCTGTTTCACCTTTTATTCTACTATTGTGCGCATTGGATAAATCCAACCTCCTTCTGCTGGTTCAGTATTGTTCCCCACAGATGACGGTTTGTATGTGTAAGCCAACAGTAGATAGGGCACAAAATGAGTATGACATTCTTGGCATGTGATAGGGTTTCCTCTTTCTTCAAATCATTTATTGGCCCTGCCCCATATCTATGGGGTCAAAGATTGGTGATGAGATTTATATTTTCCTTTATTAACTTCATATAAATTCATATAAACAAAGCATAAATATTAACTGGTCTAGTGACAAAATGTACTCATGGTTGGGAAACTTGTATGTGGTGGAATCTCACAGTATACACACTAGGGTCCTGATTCATTAAGGATCTTAAATGAAGAGGATTCTTATTTCAGTCTCCTGGACAAAACCATGTTAGAATGCAAGGGGTGCAAATGAGTGTTCTGTATTGCACATAAGTTAAATACTGACTGTTTTTTTATGTAGCACACAAATACTTTATTTGTACACTGACATTTAAAGTTGATATGTGTGTGCTACATGAAAAAACAGTCAGTATTTAACTTATGTGCAAAAACAGAAAACTAATTTGCACCCCTTGTATTGTAACATGGTTTTGTCCAGGAGACTTAAATAAGAAACTTCTTAAGTTAAGTTCCTTAATGACTCAGGCCCAAGGTGCATAGCATAGCAACTCTATATGCCTACATATTATAATGGTAATTTAATAAGAAATAATCCACTTTATTTGTGACCCACTGCTAAATCCTGTTTACACTTTTAATTAGATAAGTTAATTCTAAAGTGTGAGATGTTTTGTCAAGAGTTTAATTTCAGCAAAGCCTCTCTTTGCATAACTTATACCTTCCTAATCACCTTCTTGATGTGTCCAAAACTTGTCTTTTTATCAAGACAAAAACCATATTGAATCTATGAATGCTGAAATCATTTATTCTAATAAACACTGTACTTTCCTAAACAAAGGCTGACAGCTTAGTTCCAGTGCTCACAGAATGCCACACTGCATAATTAACCAATGTGCCAATACTGCACTCAAAAGATGACATTCTCCCTCTAATAACTATGGAACAATTATGTGAAATTAAAAATGTTTAAACTACAAAATTCAATTTAAGACATCACCTTGGCATACTAAATTTGGATCTTTTCCAGGTTCCTAACATTTTGACTTTTCTCTGTTTAATTATGTATGTGTGTTTTTGCTCTTTGCCGTTTCTTTTACCTAGAAAAATTTACATTGAACTGTTGTCTCTACTTGCAAATGGCAATACTTGATCTTTCAGTGTGTAGTACACTACCATATATTACCGACACTTGTATACTGTCAATTTCAATAGCATGTTTCATAAAAATATTGAGAATAAATAGTTAAACGGTTTATGCACTTTTTTTAATGTTCAGGGGGACAACACATCATACATGTTGCTGTACAGAATCAGCCCAACTTTCAGTTTGACTCTTTTGTTAGTAATGAATTCTCATAAATGTCGTCTTTGTCTGAGACAGACACTGTTTAACTTTAGTAAACTATAACTCTAGCTCATAACAGCAGAGCCTTCTATTATAGTTTGTAACACAGTTGCTGATTAGACCATTGCTATCTCATTGCATCATAATGTTACCTGCCAATGCTGAAAGCACTGGTGATGTGATCAACTTGCTCACATTTAGAAAGATTCAGATCACGTCTGCTACAGCTAATGTGTTTACATGCTGGGCCCCGGTGTTTCTCAACCAGTGGTACATAAAACCCAGGACAGTTTCTAGTGGTGCTATATAGTATTGCGTACTAACTCATGGTATACCAAAAGAAGGTTGAAAGAGAAACTTAAAAATAGTGTAAAAAAAAGTAGTTTCAAAAAAGATAAACATGACCACACAGCCCAAACGCAAAATAAAGTACAGTCATTTAGTGTTGCTATAAATCACAAAATAATATAGTGTGTGCTTTTCACGAGTTGAGTTAAGTGAAAAAGCTAAGGGAAAAATCACGAAAGTTCCTCATTTTCCCCATGTAATATTTTGAAATCATATAAACGCTGGCAACAACAGAAAGCCCTATCTGTCCGCTCCAAAATATATAAAAATGCGGAAAACAAAAATTTTAAATATAGTTATACTGGCATAACCAATACACTGCAATAAACTGATTAATGGTGTGTGCAAATTTGGTGTCTACTCAACAATTGACTATAAATAAGCATTGCAGTGGCACTTTGAACAGGGGTGGGTTGGCAGAATGAAGATAGACACTGAGGTGTTGGATATGCAGTAGCCAGCAGTACAAAGTCTTTCTTGTGTTCCTTTTTACTTTACTCACTGGCTCATACTAGGAGGATGAGACTGTCTTTCATATCCTTTACAGTATTGCATGTTACTGTTAATATGGGGTAGTGTTGTTTTTTTGTGGCTAATGTCTAGTTCTTGCCTCTGAGGTTTAAGGTCATCAGCTCCAGTTTTATACATTACCCATGTTTGTAATAGAAAATGCTCTCTATATACATGCTCAATAGAGGGCATGACATTATACTTCTGTATAATGCTTTCTAAAGTGAACTCATAGTGGACACTAAATGACTCGTCGTAGCGTGCCGAAATCTATACACGCGCCATCTAACGTAAACATTCACCGCAGGATTCTGTAATGTTTCTTACCAGGATACATTTCATTAATATGACTTTCAATAAATCTTATCTAATCATCCTTCTTTAAGAATTGCTGTGCTGGATGTTGGGATAACAACAATTTGTATTCTGTGTCTTTGAGTATTTCTGCCTCTTACTGAAGACATAGGAAGCTGCACAGCTAATTAGCTACTTATTACCCTCCTCTCCTAAACATGCTTTTTACTATAGAAAGACATTTATAGGCATGCAAGTGCACAACAATGTTAAGGGATATATGTAAAAGGATTCCTCACACTGCCATTCAAATATGTTCTCATCACTGTAGGTTATGAGAGGATTTTATCATTATTTATCAGCTAATTTGCATTGTATAACCACCTTATTATGCTAAGTATGCCTTATCTACTCCGTCTCTCTGTATTTGCTGTAACAAGGTGCCACACAAATGGGAAAAGCAATACTTCAGAAGCTGCTCTTTCCGCTTGCCGGTGAGAGCACTGTTAAGCGATTACCTTAAAAGAAAATAAAGGAATAACCAGATGTTTAAATTCATCACAGTATATTTCTTTGTAAATTCTAGTCATTTTGCATAAATGCCGGCGTTCTTGTCATTCACAATGCGCTTCAAGCACCTCTTTCAGGAATAAAACGGAGCTGCAATTTTTTGTGAAGTATTAAACTAATTTTCTCTTGTGAAGCTACAATAATATTTAGGCATTTTGGCTGCTTCCCCCATTTTGAAAAATTGCTCTGCTACAGACGTTTTGAAATTACAGTGTAGCTGATTTGATCTGCCTGTATTTTAAGTACTTATCATTTTTGTTTCTCCCCTAAAATACAAAGTGAACTTTAGAATTTATTCCCTAGCACGTTTTTTTTTTTCCTAGCCTTTTGATGCTTTTTAATATATAACTGGCAGAATGCTGAAAATGGCTTTGTAGTGCTGTACTTCAGCCATTGCCTTGATGTTTTATAGTCATTTAATATTTCTATGTGAAGATGGAGCTTGCTAACCCCTTTTTGTCCTTTTAACCCGTCAACTCAAAAAAAAGGAACCCTATCATTGAATTATCACACACTGCATATCTATTAAAACATAACAAATGCACTTATTACATTGTTTACATCATTTTTGATGACAGCCCACTTTTACAACTGCGTGTAAATTGATTGGACGTCAACACAAATAATCAAACAATGATTCATACATTGCATGCGTTCGCTCTTCTGTAGCTTACTTAGCTCATGATTCAAATTCAGTATTGCTAAATAATTATCTGCAAGAATGGTTAATTATTTGCCTAACGTTCTCTTGAACTGATTTATCTCATTCTTTCTCACTTCCCACTCACTGTTGACTTGATTTGACTGCATGTTAGTCCCACACCAACCTCAGATTCTGATTTTGGTTTGAGACTTTTCATAGCGTAGTGCAGACATATTTAATATGCCTAATTAGTAGTTGTCAGATGCGTGTTTTAAGTAAACAAATTAATTTTTCTTTCTGCAACCAAGGTAAAGTGTGAAATGGATAATATTACCAGCAGAGATTAGTTGATCCTTCCCTGGCAGGCCATATGGTGGCTAAGTAATTAAAAAATAATATGGATTATTAATAAGTACTGTTGGAAATGCTAGTTTCACTGACTTGTTTAATTCAGAAGCATGTTTCCTTCTTGTAAAAAGCTCAATATCCCTAGATAATCTGGTGTATTGGACCAAAGGGAAGGCCTATATAAAAACAAATGGTTCTTAAGTGCATTGTTGATGCACAGTTATAAATGAGCGCTGATTGTTACGGAAATATTGAAAAAAAAAAAAAGTTGTTCGTTTTTTTTTTTTTTTATTTTAAGCTCTAATGAGGATTCCTATGAATGCATGTTTGCTTTATTCCTAAACTGTGTTTTATTATATGTAGGTTCAAGTACAGTTGTCGTAAAACAGCCTGATGGTTTTAAATGTATGAGGTGAAAGTGCTATTGATTAATTACTTGTGTCAACAAGTACCTCTAAATGTGAAAGATCCACACATAACCTAAAGTTGATTACTACTGCTAATGTACTACTAATTACTAATTAATTACTACTGTACATCTAATGCTGGAAAATAGATTTGCAAATGCTTTTTTGTGTAATGTTTTGTAAGTTTTTAAATGTATATATTAAGATTAATTGTGTTGCTTTTCCTACTGTAGAATTTGTCTGGATGCCCAGGCAAGACCGGGAGAAGTTTCTGAATGGTCCCACGTTTGGATGATGTCATCAGACCTTGAGTACTAAATTATCAATAGTACAAGATCTAAACACAGAAACACAACTGGAGATGGCATTCTAGGGACTGCTATTGTTTCAATCTCGTCATCTCATGAACCTGCTGTGCTATATAGAATCTACAGCTTTTTCTTTACAAGAGAAATATGTGCAGACATTTATTGCTTTTATTGTTGCTTTGTCATTTTTATTTTCCTTTTGCATTTGGGATTGTGGGTTACATTTGATTCACCTTTTATGTTGTTTCTTTTTAATATTGTGTTTAGTTGACGCTAACCCTATAGTAGAGGTATTAGTTTTTGATTTATTTTTACATGTCTTTATTTTCATTATTGTTACGGCTCAAAGCAGAGATTGAACTTTTAACATAAGTTGAAAACTTCGGTACCAATTATGTAAGAAGAAAAAACAAATAGCCTAAATAACCCTCTAAAAGAAAATAAATATAAAGTTGGGTTTTAGCACACGATAACATTTATTGTAGGGTTTAATTTGGTACTGAGGAAAAGATTCAGTTTCATGGTGTACATACTGTAAAAGAGCAGCTGACTAAGGTGATTATGTAGATTTTTTTTTGTGATGTCTCCCTTTGTTAAACTGATTCTCTCTATTTTCGGCAATAACTTAAGGACGAGAAATTTTTGAGTCCTCGGTTTTCTATAAGTGCTTTTTTTCTTGTTGAAAGAGGTGATATTCTAAGGTTTTATGAAATTTCATTCTTAAAACAGAATTGATGTAAATAACCTTCCATTAACTACATGTAAACTCTTAGGAAAGAGAAATAAAAATCTATATATATTTTTTGTGAGGGCAAGCAATCTACCGCATCTCTGAACAATACAGGGGATAAAAAAGCAGCATTGTAAAAGATTAAACCCTGAATGAGTTGCCAAGATGTGCCCTATTAGTTAGATTAACACTGTTAAATTTGTTGTGTAGGTGTTTAGACCTGATAACTGTACTAGTGTCATACCAGCATATTACCTATTTAAACTATGTGCACAGCTTAAAAGTCTAGTTCTATTTTTGTTGTTTTGAGGATAAGAAAAAAAAAACCCAGACAGAAAATGAAGCTACAATTTTAATATTTAAACTATTTAACGTTTGAAGCGCATCATGTTTTTTTTTATGTATTTGAAATTAGATCAAATTACTGTCCAGCCATTTCAGCTGCTCTATGTATCTGTAGTCTTCTCTTGAGTTAAATTCCTATTTTGTTGTCTCCAATGACTGACACATGCCGTATAGGAAAGGCATCATTCACCCAATGTTACTTTATATTCATTGTGTTCTCTTTTAACTAATTAGGAATGCAAACCATTTGTTTTAATACCTCAGTGCTCTAATGATCACCATAGAGGAGATAAAGAATAATTTATTATAGAAATAATAATAAAGTTATAGAACATCATTGCACTGTGACTGGTAGGGAAAACTGACAATTTCCTATTTGCACAAGCTTATTTTGGCTGTTTTTTTTTATTTGGTCCTCTCTTGGGGAAGCTTATGAAGGATCTTTTAAGTTAATTTTTAACATCAACTAATAGGCCTACAACAGAAAATACAACTTGGTATACATGGCATTAACGCACTGTTGTATGATTATTTTTTTTTATATATATATATGCCAAGTTTTAATATTTTGTTTTAACTGTTACATGTACAAAATTGGTACTCTTTTCTTTTCATACAGCCAGTTCAAGACACTGAATGCTACATTTCTGAAACAAAAGCTGCTGCACTCCTATTTTTATAAATGTTACAAACAGGTAGTGATACCATTCGTAAACTAGAATCGGAATAGCAAATAAGTGAAGGAGGTAATACATGCTGACTTAACAGGATTGTTTTATTTTTTTAGCTTTGTTTATAATCCACAATTGTATGTGGAAAGTCAGTTTTCATTTCAGTTTATCTAGATTTTTTTTTTTATCATTAAAATTCAATCATTTTAAAATCAAACCAAACAGTTCTATGTAATAAAAGATAAAACTAAAAAATAAAGTGAAAGTGGTTCCCCAAAGTTTAATCTTTAAAGTCAGGGGATTTTTTTAAAAGCAAATATTTTGTTAATGTTGATAATGTACTGTACTTCCATATATATATAAATATATATACATTACATATTTTCTTTTCATTCCCGGTCACCTCATAGAATATTCTTTTGTCCTCACCAATACCTTAGCAGTGTAAATAGTGGCTGTTGTGTAAGTGTGCTGTCCTGATGCTAACGTAACAAATTCATTTTCTCCTATTCTTATAATGAATATTGGTAGATGTATGTAATTAAGATTACAGACAAAAATAGATGTAGTTCTTCAGATTTAGGACCAGTAAGGATAGAACTTTCTCTAATTTAAGAAATTTTATTTTTTTTGGAGCAGTTTTTTGTTTGTTTTTTTCAAATGATTATTATTATTTGTTATTTCATCAATCTGATGTGGTTTCAACTAACCAAAGGTCTCACAATGCTACAAATGCTGGCAATCTCTAATAGGCATTTTGCAGATCTCCCTACCCTCCCTTGATATTAAAGGGGAATGCCATACTACCTTAAATGCTAATGCTATATATGCAAAACTGGATTTTTTTTAATTTATTTTTTAAAGAGGGAGGCATGGTATATTAAATGATTTTACTAAGAGAAAAACAAATATTTTTTTAAGAATGCTCAGAAGAAATCGATAATTTGTGTGAATATGTTTTACATGTTTATATACCTTTTGAAGAGTCCCTTTGACCCATAGTTTAATTGTGAAACATGTTCTGTTTCTAAATGTGGCTACCTAGACCAAGGTTTGCTCTAGTCCCCACTCATATAGAACTTTCATGGTCTTGTAAACTATGCTAGCACAAAATTTTACTTGTCTCTTTATTTTACTCAAGGACAAAGGGTCGTGTCTCTCCGTAACTGTAACTACATCTTGTAAGGTTGTGTTTTCTCATTGGACCCCAGCCCTAACAATGTCTTTCTTAATGGAGATGTTCAAGTACTTACAATTTGAAATAAAACATCTAGCAATCCCAATTAAACCAAGGAAATCAAACAACTATACTTAGTTTGGTATGTGACTACACATACAATTTATCAATCCATCACACCTCACGGCCTCAGAATACTAAGGCATAATATGTCTATTACACCTAAACACAAGTTGACCAGTGAATGTTCAAGGCAACAGAGTACCTATATTTCTGGTGACGTCATGTGTGATTCTTATGCCAAGCTCGCTAAATGTATGATCTGGAAATCACTTCATTAATCCATCATGTTACCAAGCCAGAACATTTTGTAGATTACATGAACTCTTACCTGTACTTCAATTATCCATGAATTTTATTTTCTTGTTTTTTTTTTTTATCTAGAAGTAAACTAGATTACACATAATTTCAAAGTAAATTCTAACATCTGTAAATGATATTTTAATTGAATTAGCATAATGATAAATATGTACATTTGTCGCATCCCTGCCTCCAAATGCTGTACTTTGGCCTTTGTGTCTGGTACTGTATTGAAATTTAAATATTCTTTAAGGAGGGTGAGTAGGAAATGACTGTTTCCAGTATAGTATGTGTGTATAAAAATATCTTGAATACACACAGAATGGGTTATTCCAACATTTGTTTGTTTACATCTACACTTAATCCCATTCCCATACATTAGTTGCCACCTTGTGTACTTTTCTCTGCTCTAATGAAATGCATGGCTTGCATTCAGTAAGTTATTGTTGTAGGTCAATCACTGCTGGTGAGCAACAGATTGGCAAAGAACAGAGATATAGTAGCAGAAAATTATTTGTATATCCGAAACATTGTCTTATAGATTTGCACATGTATTTCAGTGTACATTGTCAGCTCCCAATCACTTGTGTCATAATATGAATGTCCGTGGCAGTGAACTTTAAAATTCGTGTTACAGACACGCTGAGGAATAGCACTCAAATGACGAGTTATCACACCGTTGCTGTCCCGGCCTTCTTAGTCAATCCTATGACCTACTTATAATAAATAAAGCATCCAAAATGGGTGTCCTCCATATTACCTGTGTCACAGAGCCAGTGGTAAAGGAGAGCACACAAGCTATCCAGAACTCTTCAGTAGAGTTCTACGGGAGAGCTTCCAAGGAGCTCTGTTGAAGCCTATGGATGGACTGAAGTTTATTATACAGAGGACATAATTTATTAAGAAGTGGTTGCCCGCAGTGGAAAACCTCTTTAATTACATCAGGGCCTGTCAGATAGGAGGTTCTTATATTCTAGTAAATGTAGGTCTGGGTTAATTGCCCATTTATAGTAGCAATTACATCTAATTATGTCCCAATTAGGCAATATCTGGCAACAACTCATATATGTTTAGTTCCTTTACTGCTAATAAACACACATCAGCATGCTGCTACTTGGAATTACAGAGATCCAACAGGTATTCTTCAAGCAAGGTGACCTTCTACCGTCACCATAATTGTAATCTGATACATCTGGATTTGACTGTTATAGTGTAGTAATAGTTTAGTATTAAGGCTGGAGTCACACTTGTGTTTTTTTGCTGTTAACAGATGTTCAGAAAAATCTTGGAGCTATTTTATACCTGCTAGGGAAAATCCTGCTTTGTTGCTTTAATAGTTTTTTTACAGCTTGTGTGTGACAGGCTGGAGTGTTTTTCAAGGGACTTATATTTTACCAGCTTTTCTTTACCTGCTTGGCGGAAGCACTACATGCTTTACAAACAGCTAGTAAATAGAAGAGACTATAGACTTCAGTGCTAGAAATTACAGCAGCAATCTGTTGTGTTTACTAACACACAAAAGACAGTTTCCAAAACACAGTTGTGACACCAGTCTGAGTAGCAATTTAAGTTATGTTATTCTATTGTGTCCTTTTTTACCTCCTGTTACTTTTTGCTTATGTTACACTCACTAGACATACTCTACCGAGTAATACCTCTTTCTCTGCTGGTTGGAGAAATACAATTAGCTATCCTTTTTAATTGATACAAAAAAGGTGAGCTAAAATACTGGTAGCATAGTATATTATATGTAATATATGCTTTGTCAGTCTCAAAAAAAAATATTTTTCATGACTCGCAGATGTCATCATGTAGTCTTTAGTTTAATTTAAAAGATGAACTGAACATGCATTCTGTCAACTACCATTGTCGAAGCCGAGTGTAACTAATTTTACAAGACTCATAAACATATAGGTCAAGATTTACCTGAGCTTCAGTGGCTTGGGGCTTCCAGAGAAAACCTTACTTCAATTGCAAAGCTATTGAAGTTTGCCAATTAGTAAGCTTTAGCAAGCCTCATCTGAAACTTGCTGAGGAAACAGTTACTCGATTTAGTAGAGCTTGTCAAATCCCATTATTCCACAATGTTGATCATTAATAAATCTAATGTACGGTCATAGATGTGATTATTAATAAATCTAGTGTATAGTCACAGATACAATGTCAAGATGCAATTATATTAAAGTAAGTAGAGAATGACCAAAGTAGCCACCTATTAGGCAGAAATCACAGCTTGATACGCCTTATTAGATAGCAACTGCCAAAAACTTGATACTTGTCTGAGTAAAAGGCAACACACAGTATCAAGGTAAGTACACAGTAAGGTTACCTTTCACCTCTTAAATTGGCAATCCAATATGCCCCCTTGTAATTGTATGGAATCGCAGTTATTCTTAATGTAAAAAGTTAACTTGCACCATTGAAACACAAGTGTGTAAGGTGAACATATTGTGTATGTACAGTGACAAGATGTGCATTCTTTCATGCAAAACACTTTTTGGTGAGAGTTTAGAGTGTTTTGTCACCTGTTTTTAATATAATATGTGAAATTATTTTGTTTAAGTGGTGTAGAATGCTGTGATCCTGTCTTTCTCTAGGTTTGATTGTGACTATGCCTGCCCGTGTACATATACACAGGCAGGCATAAAACTAGTCTGTTGGCTAGCCGTCAACTCTATCCACCTGCATTTCCTCACAAACTCCAGCTATTTTCTATACTCTTTCTTTGTCCTGTGAAAGGTTGACTCCTAGATGTTTTTGTAACGCAATTTATAGACAATGGTCAAAATAAGCAGAGCAAAAATATTGTCTGAATCACCTAACAAATCTAAAATTAAGAAATCACTTAGTGAAACCATTTTACTGGAAATATTCCTACAGAAGAATAATCTAAGTAAAGTTGATTTTTGTGATTTAATTCCCTTAATGAAATGTGCATAAATCATAAAATAAACTAATTTTTCTACAGTTTCCTGTAGGTTGGCTTTTTTGCCTGAATATGAGTATGTGGGGCAAAAAAGAAAAATCCATCTTGACATATTGTATGCACCATAGTCTTATGCCTGCAGTCTATTGGGTATTACCTTTATGGAGGCCATTTGTCTTTAGACCTATACTCCAGCCGCATGATAACCCTAGATTATTATATATGTCTTTCAATATCTATAACCAGTAGAATGTACTCCTATAAAAACATTACTTTTGGATGCACAGGTAATAACATTACATAGCTTACTATAATTGATTAGTACATTAATTGTACTCTCAATCAATTCATAAGGCAAAGTGATTGCATCAATGGATTCTGTTGAAACTTGTTTGTGTGCATATTTTGTGTTCAGAGTAAAGTTTTAGTGGAGTATATTTAAGCAACGGGGCATTAATGCTGTATTTATTGTCGTTCCAAATAAATAATGAATAAAAGTTAATTATCCTATATAAATACTTTGCATCATAACTAAAAAGTGCAGCATAGTTAAAGCAGCAAGTACCTTTTAAGCATGTGTCTTAGCTGTCCTTCTTCAAATCGTTCTTTTTCATAATCTCTCTGGAGTTTGCAAAATATGGCTGCCTGTTACACAAACATAAGCTCACTGCTCTTAGCATGTCATGTGAAAGCAGAGGGGAAAGATTTTACATTACACAGAACTCAGAGGGACATTCCAAAGTTTGCTACATCATGAGACTGCAGTAGTCCATAGCAATGTGCAGAATTATAAATTATTAATAGCAGTCGGAAGAAACAAACCAAGGGAAATACCAACATTTTTATTGTAAACTTCCACAGCGGTTTATGTGAAAAGAATAAAATATACGTCTCATTTTTTTAACCTGTATCAACATTGCCCTCGTCCGCCAGCCTCCTGCTTCATGCCAGTACTTCTAATTGTGTAGAGCACTGAAGTGCATCTAAGCGGCGGTGGCAAGGTTGTTTAGTAGAGATGAGCAACATTTCTTGAACAAGGAGTATTGCGCCGCAATAGACCATTTCTGGCGATGCAATAATAGTTCTGTTTTTGCTTCACAATTCCAATATTTCTAAATTTTTAGTCTATGGACAGAGCTGAGGCAACGATGATGCTCTAATATTTCTCCACTATGGTGTGGCTGGTATAGTACTGGAAACATTTAAGGCCAAGTTCCAATGGTGAAACATGCAAAATTTGTTGCCCAAATGCGGAATAAGCCAATTATTATGTCGAACAATTTAAAAAATGTTATTCATCTCTACTGGGTTAATTAGCTTACTAAAAAAAACTGTTTTCCAAGTAAATCACCCAAGCCAAGTAATCACCAAGTTATTCAAAGCCTGTATTTAACAAAGGAGAACCTTACAACTGCTCAAATGGCATGGTGGTGAATAAGGGTAACGTTTTTCTACTGTTGATAAGTTCAGTCTATAGTAACATTTGCAGATTGATGTAAAAATGTATTTTAGAAAATATAGCCTGTGCATATTACACATTGGCAGCATACATTCTGTAGTTTGTCACTAAAGCATATTATTAGAAAGCAACACACATAGAAAGCATCTTCGATGTCACAAACTGCCCTCCTTTTATTTAAACTTTAATTTTTACCATTCTTATATTTTGGATAAAATTAACCAAAATCAACCAGTATTAACATACTTGACAATGACGTCAAGAAGCCATTGTTTTCCATATACATTAAGGTTATGTATGTAATGATATCTTAATACTTGTAGTAAAGTTACATGAGGTGCTGCAGCTCACACAGAACCATACGTGCCTACTTTTTGAAACTCCTGTCCGGAAGATCCCAGAGGGAAAGGTCCAAGTTGCAAGTGCAGGGATTGTGTCATGGCAGGCCCGCCTCCTGTTGTGCAATTCTTATAAGCATGTAGGGGAGGTGAGCCTGGTTCTGAGAATAGCATCATCGAGCCCCCCCCACGTCACAAGAAAGATAGAATGGCCTACTTTTACCGGAGTGCCCGGGGACTCCCGAAAATTCAGGAGTCTCCCACACAATCCAGGAAAGTCGACAAGTATGCACAGAACTGAACAGAGACCTGCTGTACACGTGTTAGATGAAAGCGAGTTTGGCCATCAGGGAGCCGCATACACTTTATTTGCCAGTGGCTTCATTACCAATGAAATCATGAGACTGGCTGCTACTATGTAATGTTATACTGGAGCTATGTCATCCATTTTTTTTATAATGTCCTGCAAAGTAGGACTGAATGGAGCTTGTATTTTGTTTGCGTAATTTTTAGACATGCAGATAACATTATGCAGTGTTTGCTTCTTTAATAAGTAATGCCTATAAATAACACCCTTCTCAAATACTACTGAATTAATATTTCAAAAATAGTTATTTCCACATGATTGGCACCCTATGATGGAGAGTGCCTTTTATTGTGACATTAGTGATGCTCAAGTTGGACTGTATAAAAATAAAATAAAAAAAAGAATAAATCTGTAAAATACCTTCATCTTAAACTGTGGCCAAGCCATGTTCTATCTCGTTTTACTAGAGCTTAAACAACCATTGTAAATGAACACTGTTTTTTTTTATTTAAATCATTGTCTTAAGTGGAGACACAGTGGGCTACAGATTTACAGTGCCTTCCAAATGTCAATCTGAAGCACGTAATGAGACCCTGGTAGTAAGCGTAAACCTCTATATAACTGTCCCTGACAGTGATACAAAGAACAAAATAAGCTAAGGTATCTTGGTATAGTATGAAAAGAGTAACACAAAAGTATAATATTTCTCTATTATGCAAATAACCCGACTTTATTCCATAAACAACAGCAAAAGGTCATAGTGTGTGCTAATATAATACTAAGGTATGTTCTACAGTACAACAGATTCCCTCCATAACAGGAAAATGCCATTTTACAAAGTATCAGCTGGTACAGACTAACCTCTTATCGAAAACACCAACCCTTTAATGAGCACGATCCCCTTGGTTAAAATAAAGCTTGACGTATAATTTTTTTTTTCTTCCTAGGTTCCATAATGTTCACTTTAAGTTGAACTTGTAGCTTGGACTTTAAGGTAGCATGGCTCTGTCTCTATCATCTACTTATCATTGTACAGCAGTTTACAGCTGATGAATGAGGCACATTGTACTAGACTAGTTCAGTTGTTGGGTAATTGTTGGTAATGACGACCTGAAAGGTGTACTAATTTGTATTTTATTTTGTTTTTTGTTTTGTTTCAGCTACATGAAAAATGTCATTTTATCCTTAAGTGTGAATGAGGGCTAGGGACATAGCCACACAGATGTTGTACATGTTTGCCATAAACACAACTAAAGCAATATTATTTATTACATCAGCTACAAGTCATTCATGGTTTATGTGTGATGTATAACTGTTTACAAAAACACTAACTTGTATTTAACTTGTAAAACATAGGTGTCTTGTGTGGTATTCTTTTGACGGTGATATTACCAAGCCTGTTACTGATTGTCTAAGAAACTTAACAAATCTGTGATGGCGTCAATGGAATCCTGCTGTTACCAAGATACACTGTACATACAGTCATGTTTTTGACATCCTACAACTATTCATGAGTCTTCAGTATCTGACTATTCACATGTGTAAACACTAAGATTTCTGTATGTTAAGCAATACTTCAATATACTGTAATGACTTTACCAAAAAAAATAAACTGAAACAAAAAAGAAAAAAAATAATAAAAAAGAAATGTAATGTTTTTAAGTAGCCCAAGTTGCCCACCCGAACTTTACTTAAATCACTGAACAATCAGAATGTACTGTTCTTTAGATGAGTTTCAAATTATTTAATTTATTTTCAATTTTTTTTTTTCGATCTAACAGGGTAGATAGGGAATAAGAAGAAATACAGGAGTCACCTATGCTTAAGATAAACTGCACAAAGCACCCAGTGTAAGATGTGTTTGCCTCTCTTGGGATGGAGGTGGGCTCTAAAATCTAGAAGCTAATGTGTATTGTAAGCTCTAGATCCCAAGCTTTTTTCTGAAAGGAAAACTAAGCATCACTGGTGGGTCTATGTATCGCAACACAAATTAACCTTAATGGCACTGTGGCAGACCTAGCCCTTACTTTTATACTTTAGTATGAACTGATGAGAATTTTGGTAGTGACTATTTTTTTTATATATATATACTTATGTATGTATCTATATATATATATGTATGTATCTATATATATATATATATATCTATCTATCTCTATCTCAAGCATCGCATCTTTCAGGTCTTTGTGTATGGCTTCTCGAAGCCTTGTTGTAAATTACTATGTGGATGGGGGTCTCTCACATCATAGATGTGGAAAGTATAATTTTATATTTGTATTTTCAAATAAATAAGTTTGTGAAAGGTTTCCATCCTCTACTGTGGTCCAGAAATCAATATGTTTGTCTGACAACAAAAAAAAGGATAAATAAAATAAACTGTTTTGAACATGTGTTCTGTGTCATTTTGGTTGTATGATTCAAATTGTTATTGTTTATATTAACTTAAAGATAAGTCATGGCAACTGCCCAATAAAACTAGTTATCTTATATCAGAACTCCAGAAATTACAACATAGACTGATATTATTATTATTTCTTTGTCAAGTATTATAATATTTCTGATTATAATGTGCTATTATTTTGTAGAATATTTATAGTATTGAGTGAAATTAGAGCTTGGTTCATATTGATATTTGATACCAAGAGCATACAGACATCTTTTTAATCTGCTACTTGATTATAAAATGTCATTATTCCATGGATGCCCTGACAAATGTTCCATTAAAGCAGAAGATAAAAAGGAAGTTGAGTGCTCGACTTTCTACAATATGAGTTGCAGCCCAATGCAGGACCTTATTTGCCATATAGACACAAAAGGGGAATATGTCTAGGATGGCATCCTCTGGGGGGCAGAAAGAAGAGTTCATTATCATGTTTTTCTTTAATTTATGTAATGTCCCTGGGCTCACTGCTATGATAGGTGAGATGGTGGAAAGGTGGTAATGGGGAGGTACTTGGAGAATCTCCGAATGATGCTGGCTGTGTGCCAACAACTATCACGTAAAAAATGCAGTGGTCTTCCGGTCATGCACTTGGCAACACCAAGTTCAGGCACTTCAGAGGGTGTTTGAACAGGACATGGACTCAATATCATGCCTGGCTGCTGGTGTTTCGGTCTCAGTAATGTATTCTACCTCTGAATGTCTGTATTTGTAAGTACTCACAACACAGGTGTAGTAAGCAGAGCAGCTGCCTATCCCCTCGCCGTCATAAAGAGTGTCCTGAATTTTGCATTCCCTCAATGATTCCATTGACATACGACATTGCAGGCTTTTACTTGAAGTCACATTAGTTGACTCACTCTTCAAGCCTGTGCCAAGACACTGAGATGCTCAGTGAGTCCTTAAATCTCTTTCCTAAAGTTTCCTGTATCAAATTAATTAAATGTTTCCTTGAAGCCTACAACTTCCTTCTGAGCTACCTAACAAATGTCATTATTACTAATCACGCTACAAAAAAAGAGCCTACACTAAAACAAGCCCACTACTAAATGTAAACCATAAATCAATCAAGGCATAACTCTGGCCTACAAATAATTCTCATTCCCCCCAATTAAACTACTGTACCTACAAATTACTTGCCATCAAAGCTTAACTAACGCCAAAAGGTCCACTCACCTATCTAGCTTTTCCCCCATATGGTACAATATACACAACCACCTTTTCATATTTATAGAAAGAAATCCAACTTTGTTTTAAAACCATAACTACAACATAATACTTTTCCATTTGCTATGTCGATAAACTACCTATTCTATAGTTTCTAAGATACTTGCAGAACTCACATTTAGGCTACCTAACAAAAACGTCCCTTGGCGGTCAACAAAACATTAATGTCTCCTTAATTCCTCCAACCCACATACACACACTACAAATAAAGCATGTAGGATTCACCCCAAACATTACGATCATGCTCTTTCAAATTCTATGACCTGCCATTAAATTTGACATAAGAAAATTATATGTATGAATACAGCAGTGGTCTGGAAGCAATTGTTTGAGAAACAGTAAGGATACTGTTATTTGCTGTAAAAGTAAAGTGTCAATGTACCTCTACCATTATCCGTAGCTTCCATAAGATTGTTATGTGCTGGTATAGGTTGCAATCTGATAACACGTGCTGTCTTGAGTTGTTCACTAACAACATCTTAGTGTGTGAGGCCATTATGCTGCTATAAAGTACTGTTATATCCAGCTTATACTGTATGCTATGTTATACAAAGGGACATATTGGTCAAAAGCTACAAATGTATATATCATGTTTATTATTTGTCACATGCTTTGCATAATATACTATTTTATCATATTTACTGTTTGGAAGGGTAAAATTGTAGAACGGTGGTAATACTGATGGTAATTATGAGATATGCTGGTGTCTGTTGTTATTGTATGTTAATTATTTATTTTTACATGTTACTAATAATTTCACCTCTGGAAATGTCCACAAAATATTGGAAGGAAAATACACCTTGTATACATGATAAGAATAATGCCATTGGTGAGTTGTCCAAACTGATGTACATAACATGAACAGATACTGAGATCTGTGTCATACCTACTGAACAAGAAGGGTGGTTATGTGCAGTCTTCCACATCTACACAATGAGAACGTATACTGGAAAGCGCATACACAGTAGGAGTAGAGGTAGTGGATCGTTGTCCATTCATAAAGAATAAGAACAGAGATCCATTCAAACAGATCAGAACAAATACTGAGGAAACAGCAGTGGTATTGAGGTGTAACACAAAGAATGGGAGCATGTATTAAACATTGCACTGAGTACCAGAAGACTGCTGGTGTTACTGGTTGTATGTTATCTACAATGATTACATGAGAACTAAAAGGGATGGTAGCACATATTTAGTGATCTCCAATGGGGTGCAACCAGCCTCGGACTGGCCTGCCGGGCAGCCGGACTATCGACCGGTAGGCCCGGCAAGGTTGAAGCTCCGCCCCCTCTGCTGTTGGGGCGGAGCTTGCAGGGAACACCGGAGTTCAGATTAAGGAGTGGCACGTGCCCTCTGCCCCCTCTCTTCGAGGGCCATGAGGTTATTGAGGATATTGTCGGCTCATCTGGATATTGTGGTTGCATATTCTTTGGACAGTGGATGTTACCTGCTTTCCAGTTAAGCTGCTATGGAGACACAGTAAGAACTGAGTGTTACAAGTTCCACAACTATCTATCTATTCCAGATGAATACCACTGAAAGAAACCTTTATGTGCATTTTCTAATTGTTTTTATGTAAGTGTGATACTTACTTTTTTAATAAGTCTGCCATATATAGTATTACACTATTTTAGCTCTTTTTTATCATGCTCATGATTTGAGGTTCCTGCTGCATCCGATGATTGTCCGATATTGGAAGTTATAGCAGATTCAAGAGACACCATCAGCTCTGCAGATAAGCCTATCAAGTTTTATATCTGGTACGCAGCATATTTACTAGGGGTGATTGCACCTGGAAATTGAATCACTAATCACATGTGTACTGCATTGACTTCACTACTTTGAAAGTCACTTCAACATTTTCTTATTTGGGAACTGATTACATCACAGTTCTTGTACTCTTTCAATATATTATTCCTATTTTATATTATGGTAATACACTATGTGGCGCCTTGTTCTTTTTACTTTTTTCTAGATTCCCCATATATATATATATATATATATATATATATATATATATATATATATTTACCAGGTGTCCTTGTTCTTTACGTTGTAAGTTGCCCTCCATGGGCTGACCACACCCACTTGACTGGCCACACCCACTCTTACAGTTTGCCACACCCCAATGTAGTGGGCCCCTATCACTGCATTCCCCTGGTGGGCCCTTCATGCCCCAGTCCGACACTGGGTGCAACCATTCTCATTCGTCCATGATATACGCCAGTACTTTAAAAAAAAAAATGAAAGTCCACCTTAGTGCATTTTTATAATATAATTATATGTCTAATGTGTTTTGTTAAGTATATCAGTAAGAGAAGAGTCCTATCCCGTACTATGCTTATTGCTGGCCGCTAACACCGCATTACCTACCAGCATGCGGGTGGAAGTGTGTTGAGGACAGCATGAGAACTCACCCTTTGAAGAGAAAATATTCTTCAATTTCACATACTGTTAAATACAGTCTGCTAAAGAGTACACCTAATCAACTACATATTAGTCAGGCATTTCTATTTACACTTATGGCTGTTCTAGACAATTGAAAGAAGCAGAAAGTGGAGAATTGTCCTTAAAATAGAGGTAATTTAACACAGTATAACGCTAACAAAAAAATTTTTTGCCAAACCATTTGTGGCTGGATGATGTATGATATGGCTGATTCTGTGCAACTTCAGACATGTTTGCAAGTGTTTTCTGAACGACTTCTTACAAAAGGTCTCCTCAGTACATCAATATGTGTACATTGTTGTGATAGGAAGTTAATGGAAACCTGTCAACCAACTTGATATTGGCATCTACCACTACTAGGAACGTTTGTGTGCAGAAAAAAGGCCACAGTCCATGCATCATTTTCCACAGCAACATGGACCTTTCCAGTGGGTGATATATCTGGCATATTTTGTACATGCTGACACCGTAAGTAGCTCATTTGTTAAATGTGTTGGTACGTTTTCATCATCCAAACAAGTGCCTTCATCTCATAGCTCCTGCTGTAACACTTGAGCTATCCGTGTAGATGGAAGAATAACCCTCAAACCCCCCCATAATACATTCACATTCAAACGTAATACAGTGTTGGATAAGATAAAACTGAGCTAACTAAGACTTGTGCTTAGCAGTACTTCCATGCTGAATAGTTAGAGTTTAGACAGAATAAGGTCTATCCTTTTAACAAGGCGCAGGAGGGAAACATTCTTGAAAGGAAGAGAAGTGTTAGAATACGAGGACATGCACTGAAACTGGAGGGAAGTAGGTTCAGAGGAAAAACTACATCACAGAAAGGGTAGTGGATAAGTGGAATAGCCTTGCATCAGAGGTGATAGAGGCTAATACAGTAGAGCAATTTAAACATGCTTGGGATAGACATATGGATATCCTTACAAAGAATAACGGATCATATAAGGTTTGCGGTTATAAAATGGGCAGACTAGATGGGCCAAGTGGTTCTTATCTGCTGTCAAATTCTAGGTTTCTATGTGCAAAGCAATTTTACGCAAAATACGCCACGTATCAGCATTTATGTTCCTTAATGAGTCCGGTCCTAACTGTGTAATAAACTTAGATTATTCGGTTAAAATTAAATATGCATTATAAACCAAACAGCTTTCAATCTAGTGGGACTTTGCACTTGTTAAATATTGGGGGGTTATTTACTATTTACAATATGAGGAAAGCTTCTTTCATACGCATAGTATGACACATTTGTCAGTATGAATTGAGATGAATAGTGTAGTAATCTTTTCCCACTCACATTAGCCTGAATTCTAGAAAACTAAATACCTGAATTAAATATCTTGGCTAGAGAGAGCTTCTTTAAGCCATATGGCTGAGGTTAGCATGTATTGCAGTCTTATCAGGTCTGGGGAGTTTTACCATATATGTGTAGCAAACCACTTCTTCATCAGATTGAATTGCTGTCATCCATTCTGATTGGATTGTACAATTGTATATTCTGTAAAGCAGGAATAAAAGTTTTCTTTATCTGGAGGATTTAGGTGCTATGGTAAGTGTCTTCTATTTGCTGTCTGGCAGATGTTTTCTGGGGCATATGTTAGTTTTACACTAGTTGTGGTTTGCAATTTCCCTTGGGTGCACCTTGTTGCTTGTTATAGATTATAGAGCAACTTGAGTGAGCTAGATCAAACACATTGAAGCTTAAATTATTGTTAGGCTCCACAAAACTCTGCATCGCCATACAGTGAGGAAAGGACAAACGCAAATTACTAGTGTCCTAAGACAGTAAGACATTTTAGGCAAGGTATATAACTAGTGGGGCAAACAGCATACTGGAGGTAAAATACACTAATGCACAGGTGGAACAGAAAGGAGGAGGGCCCTGCTTGTGAGAGATTGCAGTCTAAAGAATTAAATTTATACATTTTAATGTTTTTTATTTGCAAACATGAGCGCGAGTTGTAAACTTTGAATCAAAAGCAAGCTTAAATTATTATTTATTTACACTTACACTATTTAATAAATATTATTTAAGCAGTGTTTAAAAATAAAAACATTAATTTTAATGGAAACCTTGAACTTTGATCTTGATTAGCGAAAGCAAAATGTAAACAGCAAATGCAAGCCACATATTTCGAACCACAAATTCGATTTAGGGACAATTGGTGAGGCATCATGTGCAACTTCGTAGCGGATTAGGAGAACTTGAAATGGAAGCAAACCTCAAACAAATCAATATACACTTGTGTAGAGTACATTCTAGTTCATCCTATCTATCCAATGAAACCAGATATTTGTAATATAAAAACTCTCCACACATAAACATATTGGGCCTGATTCATTAAGGAGAGTAAAGCAAAAAAAAAGAATAACTTTGCACCTTGGCAAAACCATGTTGCATTGTAAGGGGAATTAAATGTGGAGACAGATTTATAGTTGGCAGGACGTGTACCAGATCAACTTTCAATTTCAGTGTAAAAATTATGCTATCAAGCATTTGTGTTCTACATGAAAAAACAGCCAGTATTTAACTTATGTGCAAAATAATAAAGTAATTTGCACCCCCTGCATTGCAACATGGTTTGCCCAGGAGAAAAGGTACTCCTTTTTTTGCCTCCCTTTCCTTAATGAATCGGGCCCATTCTGCAATGATATGTCATGTATAACTAAAAAGTGCAAGTAAATTTACCAACTACCTTTTCGTTACTCTCTGCAAAGTGCAGTGGCAAAGGACAGCATTCTTTTTTAAATAAGACATTAAACAAAATACCTTATTTTAATTAAAGTATAGAGAGTATATTTTCCCTATAGTGACTATTGCAAGCAGTGGTGGGTTATAATAGGGACAGATGGGGTGGCCATGTGGGACCCAGAGTAGCAGAGGCAAAGAGGAGGTGGCTGCATATTCCCTGCATTGTTTTATATTCATTATGGTGCAGTTCTCAGTAATTGTTATGATACATAGCCAAGTTAGTCATTTATATAAATCTACAAGCCACGGCATGCTTTGTATGTCGTAGGTTGACAGGGAATGATAGAACTTCTAGTTCCACAACATCCGGCGAGAAAAAGTTTGCCTACTTCTAAAACATAAAACACAGGACAGGTAATGTTTATAATACATTACAGGATTTTTATACTGTATTGTATACATTACATGGTCTGCACTATTTTTATACATTGTTACTTCTACGCTGTATTACATTCATGACCTATCTCTGTTCTGTATCATGTATTGACTGACTACAATGTATATAATACAGCAAATGAATTACCTCCTGTAGAATACACACCAGTCAATTTGTGTTCTATAGCTATAACTATGTTGTATTACACACATGACATGATCAGTTATATGTATTGTCTCACTGGACACAGTAAAATGTTACCTTGCCTCTGATGCATTATATACATATGTCTCGTCCTTTAACTATCCTCAAATTCCAAAAAGAATCACTCTATTTGGTGCGATAGGAATTGATAAGTTCCTGTGATGTCACTTTTTAAAACTATCTGCGATAAAGAACACATCTTGTAGTTGGGTCATATATCGCTATAGTATAGTACATTGCTGCTGGTTTTTATGTTTACTCCAGTATCAATGTACCAAAGTAAAGTCATGCCAGAAAGATAAAGAAACACAAATATGCGCAGTATAAACATTTCTTTGAAAATAAATGAGATTGCAAAGTGTTCTACCTATTTTTTTTCTTCTAGATGATAATTGACATTTATAGGTGTGTGCCTACTGCCCTTACATATCACTGTCTGGCACTGGAGAGTAATAGAAAGTTAGATAGTTGAGACTCGCATATCAAACTTACAGGTCCCCTGATCACCTTAATCCACCACTGTGTAGAAGAAACTTTTTATTTATCCACTAATTGGGGTTACCAATCTTAGTTTTTACCTTTTTGTGATTTTAAGTTGATTGAGAGACTTTTTTATTAGTATTTTTTTAATAGGAATTTTCCACTGAATAATTTATTTCTTTAACATTTATTTTTTTTCATCAAATATGGATCATGTTCTCCAAAAGGAAGCAAATTATACTTACTGATAATTCCTTTTCCTTGAGATACTCCATTGCAGCCATTACTCTCCCTTCCCTGCATCCAGGCGCCCCATGTGCCACACTCTCCCTTCCCTGCATCCAGGCGCCCCATGTGCCACACTCTCCCTTCTCTGCGTCCAAGCGCCCTTTGTGCCACACTCTCCCTTCCCTGCATCCAGGCACCTCATGTGCCACACTCTCCCCTCCCTGCATCCAGGCGCCCCATGTACCACACTCTCCCTTCCTTGCATCCAGACACCCCATGTTCCACACTCTCCCTTCTCTGCATCCAGGCGCCCCATGTGCCACACTCTCCCTTCCCTGCATCCAAGCGCCCCATGTGCCACACTCTCCCTTCTCTGCATCCAGACACCCCATGTTCCACACTCTCCCTTCCCTGCATCCAGGTGCCCCATGTGCCACACTCTCCCTTCTCTGCATCCAAGCGCCCCATGTGCCACACTCTCCCTTCCCTGCATCTAGGCACCCCATGTGCCACACTCTCCCTTCCTTGCATCCAGACGCCCCATGTTCCACACTCTCCCTTCCCTGCATCCAAGCGCCCCATGTGCCACACTCTCCCTTCCCTGCATCCAGGCACCCCATGTGCCACACTCTCCCTTCCCTGCATCCAGACACCCTATGTTCCACACTCTCCCTTCTTTGCATCCAGGCGCCCCATGTGCCACACTCTCCCTTTCCTGCATCCAAGCGCCCCATGTGCCACTCTCCCATCCCTGCATCTAGGCACCCCATGTGCCACACTCTCCCTTCCCTGCATCCAGACACCCCATGTTCCACACTCTCCCTTCTCTGCATCCAGGCGCCCCATGTGCCACACTCTCCCTTCCCAGCATCCAAGCGCCCCATGTGCCACACTCTCCCTTCCCTGCATCTAGGCACCTCATGTGCCACACTCTCCCTTCCCTGCATCCAGACACCCCATGTTCCACACTCTCCCTTCTCTGCATCCAGGCGCCCCATGTGCCACACTCTACCTTCCCTGCATCCAAGCGCCCCATGTGCCACACTCTCCCTTCTCTGCATCCAGACACCCCATGTGCCACACTCTCCCTTCCCTGCATCCAGGTGCCCCATGTGCCACACTCTCCCTTCTCTGCATCCAGGCGCCCCATGTGCCACACTCTCCCTTCCCTGCATCAAGGCGCCCCATGTGCCACACTCTCCCTTCCCTGCATCCAAGCACCCCATGTGCCACACTCTCCCTTCCCTGCATCCAAGCGCCCCATGTGCCACTCTCTCCCTTCCCTGTGTCCAAGCGCCCTATGTGCCACACTCTCCCTTCCCTGCATCCAGGTGCCTCATGTGCCACACTCTCCCTTCCCTGCATCCAGGCGCCTCATGTGCCACACTCTCCCTTCCCTGCATCAAGGCGCCCCATGTGCCACACTCTCCCTTCTCTGCATCCAGGCGCCCCATGTGCCACACTCTCCCTTCTCTGCATCCAAGCGCCCCGTGTGCCACACTCTCCCTTCCCTGCATCTAGGCACCCCATGTGCCACACTCCCCCTTCCTTGCATCCAGACGCCCCATGTTCCACACTCTCCCTTCTCTGCATCCAGGCGCCCCATGTGCCACACTCTCCCTTCCCTGCATCCAGGCACCCCATGTGCCACACTCTCCCTTCCCTGCATCCAGACACCCTATGTTCCACACTCTCCCTTCTTTGCATCCAGGCGCCCCATGTGCCACACTCTCCCTTTCCTGCATCCAAGCGCCCCATGTGCCACTCTCCCATCCCTGCATCTAGGCACCCCATGTGCCACACTCTCCCTTCCCTGCATCCAGACACCCCATGTTCCACACTCTCCCTTCTCTGCATCCAGGCGCCCCATGTGCCACACTCTCCCTTCCCAGCATCCAAGCGCCCCATGTGCCACACTCTCCCTTCCCTGCATCTAGGCACCTCATGTGCCACACTCTCCCTTCCCTGCATCCAGACACCCCATGTTCCACACTCTCCCTTCTCTGCATCCAGGCGCCCCATGTGCCACACTCTCCCTTCTTTGCATCCAAGCGCCCCATGTGCCACACTCTCCCTTCTCTGCATCCAGACACCCCATGTTCCACACTCTCCCTTCCCTGCATCCAGGTGCCCCATGTGCCACACTCTCCCTTCTCTGCATCCAGGCGCCCCATGTGCCACACTCTCCCTTCCCTGCATCAAGGCGCCCCATGTGCCACACTCTCCCTTCCCTGCATCCAAGCGCCCCATATGCCACACTCTCCCTTCCCTGCATCAAGGCGCCCCATGTGCTACACTCTCCCTTCTCTGCATCCAGGCGCCCCATGTGCCACACTCTCCCTTCTCTGCATCCAAGCGCCCCGTGTGCCACACTCTCCCTTCCCTGCGTCCAGGCACCCCATGTGCCACACTCTCCCTTCTCTGCGTCCAGGCACCCCATGTTCCACACTCTCACTTCTTTGCATCCAGGCGCCCCATGTGCCACACTCTCCCTTCCCTGCATCCAAGCGCCCCATGTGCCACTCTCCCATCCCTGCATCTAGGCACCCCATGTGCCACACTCTCCCATCCCTGCATCCAGACACCCCATGTTCCACACTCTCCCTTCCCTGCATCCAAGCGCCCCATGTGCCACACTTCCCTTCCCTGCGTCCAAGCGCCCTATGTGCCACACTCTCCCTTCCCTGCGTCCAGGTGCCTCATGTGCCACACTCTCCCTTCCCTGCATCCAGGCGCCCCATGTGCCACACTCTCCCTTCCCTGCATCAAGGCGCCCCATGTGCCACACTCTCCCTTCTCTGCATCAAGGCGCCCCATGTGCCACACTCTCCCTTCTCTGCATCCAAGCGCCCCATGTGCCACACTCTCCCTTCCCTGCATCCGAGCGCCCCATGTGCCACACTCTCCCTTCCCTGCATCCGAGCGCCCCATGTGCCACACTCTCCCTTCCCTGCATCCGAGCGCCCCATGTGCCACACTCTCCCTTCCCTGCATCCGAGCGCCCCATGTGCCACTCTCTCCCTTCCCTGCGTCCAAGCGCCCTATGTGCCACACTCTCCCTTCCCTGCATCCAGGTGCCTCATGTGCCACACTCTCCCTTCCCTGTGTCCAAGCGCCCTATGTGCCACACTCTCCCTTCCCTGCATCCAAGCGCCCCATGTGCCACACTCTCCCTACCCTGCATCCAGGCGCCCCATGTGCCACACTCTCCCTTCTCTGCATCCAGGCGCCCCATGTGCCACACTCTCCCTTCCCTGCATCCAAGCGCCCCATGTGCCACACTCTCCCTTCCCTGCATCTAGGCACCCCATGTGCCACACTCTCCCTTCCCTGCATCCAGACGCCCCATGTTCCACACTCTCCCTTCTCTGCATCCAGGCGCCCCATGTGCCACACTCTCCCTTCCCTGCATCCAGGCACCCCATGTGCCACACTCTCCCTTCCCTGCATCCAGACACCCTATGTTCCACACTCTCCCTTCCCTGCATCCAGACACCCTATGTTCCACACTCTCCCTTCTTTGCATCCAGGTGCCCCATGTGCCACACTCTCCCTTCCCTGCATCCAGGCGCCCCATGTGCCACACTCTCCCTTCCCTGCATCCAGGCGCCCCATGTGCCACACTCTCCCTTCCCTGCATCCAGGCGCCCCATGTGCCACACTCTCCCTTCCCTGCATCCAAGCGCCCCATGTGCCACTCTCCCATCCCTGCATCTAGGCACCCCATGTGCCACACTCTCCCATCCCTGCATCCAGACACCCCATGTTCCACACTCTCCCTTCTCTGCATCCAGGCGCCCCATGTGCCACACTCTCCCTTCTCTGCATCCAAGCGCCCCGTGTGCCACACTCTCCCTTCCCTGCGTCCAGGCACCCCATGTGCCACACTCTCCCTTCTCTGCGTCCAGGCACCCCATGTTCCACACTCTCACTTCTTTGCATCCAGGCGCCCCATGTGCCACACTCTCCCTTCCCTGCATCCAAGCGCCCCATGTGCCACTCTCCCATCCCTGCATCTAGGCACCCCATGTGCCACACTCTCCCATCCCTGCATCCAGACACCCCATGTTCCACACTCTCCCTTCCCTGCATCCAAGCGCCCCATGTGCCACACTTCCCTTCCCTGCGTCCAAGCGCCCTATGTGCCACACTCTCCCTTCCCTGCGTCCAGGTGCCTCATGTGCCACACTCTCCCTTCCCTGCATCCAGGCGCCCCATGTGCCACACTCTCCCTTCCCTGCATCAAGGCGCCCCATGTGCCACACTCTCCCTTCTCTGCATCAAGGCGCCCCATGTGCCACACTCTCCCTTCTCTGCATCCAAGCGCCCCATGTGCCACACTCTCCCTTCCCTGCATCCGAGCGCCCCATGTGCCACACTCTCCCTTCCCTGCATCCGAGCGCCCCATGTGCCACACTCTCCCTTCCCTGCATCCGAGCGCCCCATGTGCCACTCTCTCCCTTCCCTGTGTCCAAGCGCCCTATGTGCCACACTCTCCCTTCCCTGCATCCAGGTGCCTCATGTGCCACACTCTCCCTTCCCTGTGTCCAAGCGCCCTATGTGCCACACTCTCCCTTCCCTGCATCCAAGCGCCCCATGTGCCACACTCTCCCTACCCTGCATCCAGGCGCCCCATGTGCCACACTCTCCCTTCTCTGCATCCAGGCGCCCCATGTGCCACACTCTCCCTTCCCTGCATCCAAGCGCCCCATGTGCCACACTCTCCCTTCCCTGCATCTAGGCACCCCATGTGCCACACTCTCCCTTCCCTGCATCCAGACGCCCCATGTTCCACACTCTCCCTTCTCTGCATCCAGGCGCCCCATGTGCCACACTCTCCCTTCCCTGCATCCAGGCACCCCATGTGCCACACTCTCCCTTCCCTGCATCCAGACACCCTATGTTCCACACTCTCCCTTCCCTGCATCCAGACACCCTATGTTCCACACTCTCCCTTCTTTGCATCCAGGTGCCCCATGTGCCACACTCTCCCTTCCCTGCATCCAGGCGCCCCATGTGCCACACTCTCCCTTCCCTGCATCCAGGCGCCCCATGTGCCACACTCTCCCTTCCCTGCATCCAGGCGCCCCATGTGCCACACTCTCCCTTCCCTGCATCCAAGCGCCCCATGTGCCACTCTCCCATCCCTGCATCTAGGCACCCCATGTGCCACACTCTCCCATCCCTGCATCCAGACACCCCATGTTCCACACTCTCCCTTCTCTGCATCCAGGCGCCCCATGTGCCACACTCTCCCTTCCCAGCATCCAAGCGCCCCATGTGCCACACTCTCCCTTCCCTGCATCCAAGCGCCCCATGTGCCACACTCTCCCTTCCCTGCATCCAAGCGCCCCATGTGCCACACTCTCCCTTCCCTGCATCCAAGCGCCCCATGTGCCACACTCTCCCTTCCCTGCGTCCAGGTGCCTCATGTGCCACACTCTCCCTTCCCTGCATCCAGGCGCCCCATGTGCCACACTCTCCCTTCCCTGCATCAAGGCGCCCCATGTGCCACACTCTCCCTTCTCTGCATCCAGGCGACCCATGTGCCACACTCTCCCTTCCCTGCATCCAAGCACCCCATGTGCCACACTCTCCCTTCCCTGCATCCGAGCGCCCCATGTGCCACACTCTCCCTTCCCTGCATCCGAGCGCCCCATGTGCCACACTCTCCCTTCCCTGCATCCGAGCGCCCCATGTGCCACACTCTCCCTTCCCTGCATCCGAGCGCCCCATGTGCCACACTCTCCCTTCCCTGCATCCGAGCGCCCCATGTGCCACACTCTCCCTTCCCTGCATCCGAGCGCCCCATGTGCCACACTCTCCCTTCTCTGCATCCAGGCGCCCCATGTGCCACACTCTCCCTTCCCTGCGTCCAGGTGCCTCATGTGCCACACTCTCCCTTCCCTGTGTCCAAGCGCCCTATGTGCCACACTCTCCCTTCCCTGCGTCCAGGTGCCTCATGTGCCACACTCTCCCTTCCCTGCATCCAGACACCCCATGTTCCACACTCTGCCTTCCCTGCATCCAGGCGACCCATGTGCCACACTCTCCCTTCCCTGCATCCAAGCGCCCCATGTGCCACACTCTCCCTTCCCTGCATCCGAGCGCCCCATGTGCCACACTCTCCCTTCCCTGCATCCGAGCGCCCCATGTGCCACACTCTCCCTTCCCTGCATCCAAGCGCCCCATGTGCCACACTCTCCCTTCCCTGCATCCAGGCGCCCCATGTGCCACACTCTCCCTTCCCTGCATCAAGGCGCCCCATGTGCCACACTCTCCCTTCTCTGCATCCAAGCGCCCCATGTGCCACACTCTCCCTTCCCTGCATCCGAGCGCCCCATGTGCCACACTCTCCCTTCCCTGCATCCGAGCGCCCCATGTGCCACACTCTCCCTTCCCTGCATCCAAGCGCCCCATGTGCCACACTCTCCCTTCTCTGCATCCAAGCGCCCCATGTGCCACACTCTCCCTTCCCTGCATCCGAGCGCCCCATGTGCCACACTCTCCCTTCCCAGCATCCAAGCGCCCCATGTGCCACACTCTCCCTTCCCTGCATCTAGGCACCTCATGTGCCACACTCTCCCTTCCCTGCATCCAGACACCCCATGTTCCACACTCTCCCTTCTCTGCATCCAGGCGCCCCATGTGCCACACTCTCCCTTCCCTGCATCCAAGCGCCCCATGTGCCACACTCTCCCTTCTCTGCATCCAGGCACCCCATGTTCCACACTCTCCCTTCTCTGCAAAGACACAGTATGTTAACCCTTTACATACATGCACCAGTCCATAGAGCATGTTAACCCTTTACATACATACAAGACTCCATACAGCATATTAATCCTTTACATACACATCCCACCAGTTTATTAACTTTTTTAAATACACACCAGTTTACACAGTGTGCCGTATCTTGCCTGAAGTTTCTTTGCACATGCTCCCAAATGGATCTTATGCCAGTGAATGCAATTGTATGCAATTCATGCCTGAACGCAAATGACACTTTTGAATGCCTATGGCTTGAAGGGTGGAATGGGGGGGGGGGGGGGGGGGTTGGAGAAGCGGACGCACGTAGGCAATTTACAAGAAGGGTGTGCCGAGGTCGAGCGCACACACACACTGTCTGATTCAAGCTCTGGGCAACTCTGAGGTACATGTTTTTTTAGCCATATCATGGCACAGCTACAGGTGATGACTGACATCTATACGTGACATAATATGTGCATGCAAGTAAGAGAAACTATAAAAATGCATTGTATGTACAGTACGCATTAAGAACATCATGATGTATTTTGTGTAAAAAAAAATATTTATTTTTTTACATGTATTTATTAATAAAGATTTTAGTATAAATTTTTTGCATGTATTCTGATGGTACTGCATATATGCATTTGCCTATATTGCAGTGTGTTTTGTCTGTCTGCATACGGCAAGTAACATATAGCCAGAGCGTATTGTGAGAAAGTACACCATTCACAGGAATCGGACACAGATATGCTGAACCATTTAGCTGTTTATTAGTTGTTGTCAGAATGGTAAAACAGCTCCAATGCTGGTACAGCAATCATATCCAGTAACAGTACACTAAAATCCCCACCAGCTACATCTGGCTAGACATCACTTCCCTGTCTGCTCGCCGGCCACTTACTGGCATCGGTGCCACCAACACATACAGACAGTGTATTTATCCTCCACCCCAAGCACTACAACAAATCACAGCAAACCAATCAAACCCATGTGGAACACCTGTGCGTGTGTGTGTGTGTGTGTGTTTGCGTGTGCGTGTGCGCTAAGAGAGGAACCTAGGGAAAACTTAATACTGTCTGCAGCCTGCTGCTGCAGACTAACTGTGTTCCTACCTGTTCCCTTACAGGGAACTATGGCAAATATCCCTCTTTGCCACAGTATTTATACCCATATTCAAATGGAAACGTTTCTTGAGATCTGCTTGTATTTGAATATGGGAGTATGTGTGTGTCCGATTTTTGAAAATGCAAATTGTATTTACATTGCATTCCAAGATCAATCAGACCCAGTATAATTACTGGGCCACCCACCCAGAAACTGCGATAATGATGTAATACGCATCAAATTGTGTCATCAAGACCCTGATCCAAATTACGCAGTTGTGCAGTGGGGGCCGACTGTGATTGTGCGTATCACATCGTCGCGTACAAAGAGCAGACAAGTACGCCTCATTTTATTTCCAAAAACACTGGCTTGGGGATTATTCAAACTAGCAGCTAGAAGGTAGATTAAAATATAGACGTGTGCTAATGTTTTTCACACCTTTTAAACAAATGATTAAACAAAGACCCTTTAATACAGCATTTTATAACAAATGGTATTTTCCATTTTTGCAGCCTAAATGAATCATCACAAAACAGTATAGGAGCTAAAAGGGTAATTGACAACTGTTTTACTGCTCAATAGCGCTGAAAAAACCTATTCAGAGCTCATTTTACATTACAATGATGTGCCTCATGCTTCATATCAAATTACATTTAACCAAACTCCCAAACAGAATTATTCTTTATTTTACAGCCCCTAATCAATCATTAATTATGTTAAATTTGAAATACAGCTCTAATGTAATTGTGTGAAATAAAATGGCATTTTTCAATTTGTGAACATGCGTTGTCACTGGTTAACCAATTCTTTTATCCCTGGGCATAATATAGCAACATCAGTTCTCCTTCAGTGCCACTCAAAGATTATTAAATATAGAGATTTTCTCTTTAAAAAGCAATACTGTGATTTATTTAATCTAACATTGCTATTTGTGTCAGGAATTAATTCAAAGCCAGAATACAAAGAGAATCCTGATTGAGAGCAATTGAAATGCCATAAGGGATGAGTGAGAACAGATAAGCAAAGTGAGATGGGGTTGTTCCCAGGTGGGAAGAATACCTGTGTGTTCTGTACAGATCTTGGTGAGTCGCAGTGTAATCAAACTATGCGATAATGGAAATGCAGAAATGAAATGTTTTGTCATAGTATCAAAATCACACATTTGAAAGAGGCTGTGTCACAGCCTGTTTTTCTAATTTAACATAAGAAACAAATCCCAAGAGGAAGGAGGGTAAACAGTGGGGAGGATCAAAATGCAGTAGAAAAAAATGAAGGTTTTTTATTGTTGCTGTAATAGAGATTTTAGAAATTATCAATGACAGGCCTTATTTTCCACCAATACTAGCTTATCAGATTATAATATATTGCCTCTGCATCCTAAATCATCATTAGGAAGTGTTTAACTGTTTGTGGATCTCTTCTGCCATCATCAATTCTCAGTGCAAAAACCCATTATAGAATGAATCCACAACACAGCTAATCACTTTTCCAGGGGTCAAATGGAACACTACATGGAAGAATGATTTACAAAATCTGAAACGTTGTTTTGTCATTTTCGGTCTTTAGGCTGCTGTTATAGGATCCTGTGTTCTGCCATAATAATGGTACAATGGCTTTGATCTTATTAATAATCTCATTAATTATTGGGATATAATGCAATTTGCAACTTTTTCGCTAGTTTAGTCACGTCGAATAACACGCACCCGTGACATCTCAGACGTACTTTAGGGCATTATTTTACACAACCTTTTTAGCTTTTGCCTCGTACCATGGCAGCCATAAACAAGGAATCCCAGTTGTTATGCTTATGCATCCCAACTAAAAATCCGTAAGAGCACGTTACGCGATTCCTTTGTTTGACCAGGCTTTATACCACCTAAGTATTACACATCTATTAACATTCAAGTCAGATAGCCCAGCATTATGTGTTAATCCAGTGGTTCCCAAAATTTTTCAGTTCGCGGCACCCTTACAGTCTCCATAATTTTTTCAATGCACCCTTCCAAAATAAATACTGAGCAGTCCCGTTTTTAAGTATTTGAGTCAAAACAACGTAATAAGTATTTAGGTCAGGACAGAAATACTTAGTAAGTTGTTTGCAAAAATAATATACATAAATCCAAGGGAAAAGAATATTCTTATATACTTTTTTCAATTATATTTCTGTCAAATAATAATTTACAGCTAATATTAAGAGGAATAAAATAACAACATGCACAAACATAATCACACTGTGCCCCTTCACCTTTACACTGTGCCCCTTCATCCACACACTTTGTGCCCCTCTTCATCCTCACACACTGTCTGTCCCACTTCATCCCCATACTGTCTGTCCCACTTCATCCACACACTGTCTACCCCTCTTCATCCACACACTGTCTGCCCCTCTTCATCCACGCACACTGTCTGCCCCTCTTCATCCACACACTGTCTGCCCCTCTTCATCCACGCACACTGTCTGCCCCTCTTCATCCATGCACACTGTCTGCCCCTCTTCATCCACGCACACTGTCTGCCCCTCTTCATCCACGCACACTGTCTGCCCCTCTTCATCCACGCACACTGTCTGCCCCTCTTCATCCACGCACACTGTCTGCCCCTCTTCATCCACGCACACTGTCTGCCCCTCTTCATCCACGCACACTGTCTGCCTCTCTTCATCCACACACATTGTCTGCCCCTCTTCATCCACTCACGCTGTCTGCCCCTCTTCATCCTCACACGCCGTCTGCCCCTCTTCATCCTCGCACGCCGTCTACCCCTCTTCATCCTCACGCTGTCTGCAGGTCCTTCATTCTTTTTCCCCTCCATTGCTGTTTCCTTTTACCTTCCCATCCGTTTTATTACTTAACATACTTGCCCTTCTTTCTTCTGTTTCTTCTGTCTTCTCTTCTATCTTTTTACCAATGTGGCGGCGCCCGTGTCCCAGCATCCTCCTCTCTCCTGCCGCTTGTCACTGAATATGTCGGGGGTGTGATGTCTGACATTCAGTGAGGAGGGAGGAGGATGCTGGGTCCCGGGTGCTGCCGTTATTTTTTGTTTTTTTTTTGTCCCCTGGCTGCAGCACCCCTGTGACAGCGCCGTGGCACCCCTGGGAGCCGCGACGCACACTTTGGGAACCACTGTGTTGATCGATAAATAAATACCAATCTATCATTTGCTTCACTATACTCCATTCATATAAGCAGACACAAGGTAGCAATCTTTGACTTTACAAAGACAATCAAACATGCATAAATGCATACATACAATACAGATAATACGTTATAGATTCAGCAGGCATGATGTTAATATAGATTACTTCAGAAGTGAGTTTTTAATATCCCATTCTGTTGTTCTTATTAACCTTATGCGTCAGCAATTCTCATTTGTATATTTAAGTTCACAGTTCCCTGTGTGTGTGTGTGTGTGTGTATATATATATATATATATATATATATATATATAATATATATATATATATATATAGTGTGTGTATATATATATATATATATATATATATATATATAAATATATATAGTGTTTATGCTGTATGACAGAAAGTGTATGTGTATGTGGGTGTTTATCAGTCATTGCTCTGTGTCATGCGTGTTTAAATTTAAGAAGAGGAAGAGAAAGAATGTGTTTAAATAGGAAGAGGATGCAGCATGTGTTCAGCTCCATTCTTTTTAGAAACCCAGGACTGCAGAAAGCATAGCTGCTTTCAGTCTCACCTATTTATGGATAAATATTACTAACTCTGTTTCCGACAATAACATTTATAGCAACTGTTTTCAAAAACATTCATGAATGTAAAGCATTTGGAATCTGATTGAGTTATGTTGTTTCTTTAGCAGAACATGAAGTGATCACAGCACAGGGAGTTTTTTTTATATTTACTTTGTTGTGATAGTTCTTTAAAATCTAATCTGTTATAAAAATCTATATATGTTTCTTTTAGTATGTGATTTTCATTAATCTTAATATGGAGCTTAATATAACAGATAGTTGATAAATATTTTAGCATGGATAGAATTCTGAGTCTGAGCAATAACATACTTTTTCAGTATTGATTATTAAAAACCTTCTCTTCAATAACAAGGTGTCAATACTGAGATGTTGGTCCACAGTTTTTCTGTGAAGCGGTCAATGTTTCCTGAACTTTAACTTTATTCTTCATTAGCAAACTGTAATCTCTGTGGCACACACGCATCATATCAGTTCTTGTCTCTGTTACTGTGGAGCATTAGCCCAGATATATCAGGAGCTTTCAATCAATAAGAAGAGAAACCCTTCTCAGGAACTTGGAATGTTATTGTATTTTCTCTTCTCTGTGAGCTGTGATACACTGTACCCTCCTTAGAACCTGTCACGTCAATAACCTAACTAAAACTTTCTAAATTAAAAATATCTTGAGTTCAGCATAAATCGCACTTCATCAAACTTTCCTGTACCGTCACGAATAACAGAAGGTTTCCTAATTGTTTTATGGTGTGAAATAGTTTACATAGTTATGTATTTGGAAATAAAATTAGTCTAACAAACATACGTAACTAGTTTTGAATGAAAATGAGCAAGGCCTTCAAGATTCATTTTGAATAATTGTTTGCTCTGCCCATAGAAAATGTAAGAGATCAGTCTGCATGTTAATGATGACATTCCGAAACGCTGCTTTGTTATATGCGATGCATTAGGTAAACTAACTTTTTACACAATGTGCAGAAACAGGGTCATACAAATCTGTGGCGTAGAGTTAAGTGTACTGCTAGTGGTGGTGTGACATATATATTTGTGGGTTATGTACCTGTTTGTATAGAAATGTCCAGTGCGTCATCACTGCTGCCATTCTGGCACCAAGGTGTGGATTGCACAACCCAGGAATATACAAGAGCTACTCTATCTGGTGGGAGTATATATTGGGACATCCAACCCATGTTCCTCTCTCCTCTTAGGAGGTGGGGTGCTTCTTCTTCTTCCTTAAACTATGGTAAAGGTGGATGCAGAACCAAGTGTTCAGTTAGGATTACTCGTGCCACCTAGTCTGACCATTCCACTCTACTGATATGGGAATAATGTAGTATGGTGTCACACATTCTGCAGTATCGCTATTATCTGTTTATGCTCCAAACCTTATAATTAGCTACTCTCTCTATCTGAGAATAAAGCACCTCAGTTCAAGTCCCTTTCACTTCAAGTCTCTCAATTTGCTTCTCCCACTACATCATCTTCTCCTATACCTAAATAATCAAAAGAGATTGTGACTCCACAAATGTGATTAAAGAGTCCTGAGATCTCTTTTTATGGCAATATTATTTAATATCCTGTCGATAATGGATACAAATAACTAAGCAAAAGTCAGGTTCACAAGTAAAGAAATGGCAAAACAAGCTAGTTTGTAACTGAAACAGAGTGACTAATAGGCAAATTCGATATGACTTTCAATAATTAAAACAAATTTAAATGATTGGTGTTTAAAAGTTGCATATTTTCTGTTGTTTTAAGTCATGTTGAATAATGCGACACCCATGACACATTACAGATGTTCTAAGAGGCATCTATGCAATTCCCTAAATGATTGTTTTGTACTCTGGTAACCACAGACAGGTATTGCTGATGCCTCCCAACCAAAAGGCCATAAGGGCTGTTAATGGGGCTTCCTTTTTTTGGCTGGATCAAACCACCCCGATATAACACATCTCTTGACAAATCCATCAAGTAATCCATCATTAGGTGTCTAATGCCAGATATCTCCATTGAGAATGGAGCTGCACATGTGCTGGTCTGGTGTGTGCGTAGTCCAAATGTGGCACTGTGCATCACTGAATCTGTTCGTGCACAATGTGGTCAAGGCCCTACAGAATCACGGAAGCTGGCCAGTTATTAAGTAGGTGTGCTCCCTGGAGGTTGATTCATGTTGCGTCGGGTGCCTGTGAGGAGCTGTCTGTTCTGTCTAATTCCCATATGGATTATCTATTTTCTCTTTGGATCACTTCAGAGCAAGAAAGGAGAATTTAGGTAAGTATTTAGCAGGGAGGGAACATTTAATTTTCAAATCATGGGGGTAATATTAATTTCTACAGTACAGTGGCAAAATGAATTTGTGAATTAATACAAGGGGACACTTATTGATTTTAATACTATTGGTGCTTTATTCATTACTTACTACTAGGGGTATTATTAATTAATTATTTCCATACAGGGACATGATTATTTATTCATAATTTATAACTATTCTTTTTTTATATTTGTGTTCAGGGCCAACACTCGTAGTGCACACATGTGGCACAATTATGACCCAGTATTATCTATTCACTTCCCTGTAAAACGTTTTATAGACAGGTACTGTTTATAATTTTTTAGAACTTTTGTGCAATAAGAAGTCAAAGAACAAAATAACTCTACCCGTTATTCTAATTCTAGTTCCCCAAGCTTGCTGCAAAGTGCCAAAAGCAATTATTGTATGTGCTAAACAAGTGCCACATCAAATAATTTTCTTTTGCAATCCAGAGATTTATAGCGCTTCTTTTACCTTTTCTGACACAATATGTTTTTTTTACAGTCTACTTCTGTGCCGAAATTACTGTGTTTAGGTACTAATTTCCCCCTGATCATTACTTCCCGTTTATTCTCCACATTTGAAGCACCATTTCAGATAATACATCATAACACTCTGCGCATTTTGAGTTCAAGATTATACAACACTGACCTATTGGATTCTGTGACTGAAGCCCACTTGTATGAACCGTAAGAGCCAGCTATTAGCCTGTGCTGTGTGCTAAACTGAGAAGGATAGACTTCATTTGCATGTGTAATAAATATGTCTCTACTTGTACACATGCAGATGTAGCTTATTTTTTGTTCATTTTGTGCTATAAGAATTTCTTACAAGAATTTATATCACCTGACCCAGTTAGCCCTGCTCTGCACATGGCGCTAGAGCCACTTCATACTGTACATCCAATCCATCTCCCGGCTTGGGGGCTTGTAGAAGTGGAGGATTATATTTTACTGCCCAAAACAACAGGCATACTGCTCTGGGCAACAAATGGGGTATGTGTCTTCATCTAAATTGGGAATGCTGTCTAAAATGTAAATGATATATAAGCCAATTTCCACATGCTGTATGTCGTGAAAATGTTTTTTTTGTTGCCATGGTCTTTTCAAATGGTTGAAAAATGCTTCTTGAACCAGTTTATCGAATCAATGAAAAAAGTAAAAAAAAATAAAATGCAGGAATTTCGTAAACTTGTGTTGGAAAGATTTGGGGCTAGATTTACTAAACTGCAGGTTTGGAAAAGTGGAGATGTTGCCTATAGCAACCAATCAGATTCTAGCTTTCATTTATTTAGAGCTTTCTACAACATGACAGCTAGAAACTGGTTGCTATAGGCAACATCTTTACTTTTTCAAACCCGCAGTTTAGTAAATATGCCCCTTGATCACAGTTTAACCAAAATCTTTTTCAGTAGGTTCAATGTTCCACCATCACATTCGAACATTTAGCACATTCAATGAACATGTTCATCTTACTTCCAAATGTCATTTTAAATTCTGCACCCAAAGACTGACAGATTCATAAAATTGCTACAGACACTTGATAGTTTTTTTTTTGACAGTCAGGACTTGGGTAGGACTCAGGAGGGACGCCCTTAAATAGGTTCATTAGTTTATGTTAAGTTAGAGGATATGAGTGAAGTTGAGTCAGCTGCCACCCATGGAAGAAGCTGTCAGCAGCACAATTGGAACAGCAGCTGTAACAGGGCCAGCATTGTAGTAGACTCCTGATGATAGGGTTCTTCTCCTAGTAGACTTCCAGATTTAGTAGGAGAATTATGTGCAGTGCTTGTCTTGGTGCGTATTACTCCTTCAATCTCAAGCATCAGTAAGACTATATTGGAGTCTTGGAGGAAGTGTTGCTCAGTGTAGATTTGGCAGATCCTTAGCTGGTGCTTCCATCTTTACTCCCAGATCCAAGTGCTTTACTGTAAACAACTGCTTCTGCAAAGATAGGTGTATGATGTCATAAGATGGCATGTGTGCTGTGGGGCACATTTTTGTTAATAAATGACCCTTGGGAGCTCTTCAACAGTGCTTCTAGTATGTGTTAACACGCTCTAACCGTACTTGCATTACCACACACCTCCCTTTATGTTTGCACCCACACACACCTGTGGCCCTCCCTTCTCTTGTGCACTCACACACCCGTGGCTTCCCCTGGTATTTGAACCCACACACCTATGGCTTCCCATCATTTGTGCACCCAGGCATCTGTGCCCTCTGCTGATCTGTGATACCACAAACCTGTGCTCTCCCATGTCTTATAAGAACACACAAATAACTTTCAGTTAAAATACACATGTTTAGCGCACACACACTTTTTTTCTCACTAGTGTCATACTGTGATTGATTGTTACTACAATTTCTATAGTTAGAAATAATTAACAAACTTTACATGACATCCCTACAAGATGCATACACAAATATTCAACACTTATGGCCTATTTATCAAATGGCAAGAAGCCCTATTGCCAGTAAAATTGGGTGTTTTGCCTATGATGACTTTCTGTGTGCATACTGACAGATTGTCATAACAGTATGTAACACCTCCTCAACCAGTGCACTCTCTTTTGATTGCGCAGTGCAACCACCCAAGACTTCTCAGCCGCACTCTGCGGGATGTGGATAGCTTGATCTACTAGGGGACGCTGTTGAATCCACATGAACTCTCAGGAATAACATGACACTGTATATAAGTAAAATCCACTGTAGTGTGCTTTGTAAAAGGAAAAGGTGATGGGGTTTATATTTAATGTATCCAGTGGTAGAATAAGTAATGATTTGTACAGAATAAAATATACAGTTTAATCTCCAATAAAGTAATTTGTTACAATAGCAATTCCAATCACACAAGGATTCTTAAACCAGCAACTTTCCAATAACGTAACTATCTTTGAGAAACCTCTCTATGTTCAGATTATATGTCTACTTTGATTATATGTTTGCTCTGACAGTCACAATTGACCACCAAAATCAAACCTCAATGCCTTTCAGTACTTATTGTTCACTGAGGAAGAACTGGATTAACTAGAAGACTAATTGTTAGATAAACTAGGTTCGAATTTAATTAAACTGGATTGAATCCAATAGAGTAAGATTTAATAGATTAATATGTCTCTGCCGATATACCCCACCTTACAAAATGATAGATTAAACTCATGACCCTGTTTGACACTGTACCTGTCTCTAAATAACAATAAATGACAGAGCTGAATGCCACCACAGCTCAGTCACTAAATCCTGGTATATAAGTTTACTCTATTCACACAATGTTATAACAGCATAAAATTACAGATTGTATCACACCTACAATCACATCGGGAGCCTCTCTCATAATGACTAAAAAATGCAAACAATTTAGTAACGATGAAGAACATTGGGTACTGGTGGTTCACTTGGTGGATAATCCGGGTTGCATGGATTTGGCAGCAATACAGTACTTTAAATTAATATTTTTATTAGTCCTCCAGGAGTGAAACACTAACTGGCTGAAGTTTATTATGTTCTTGTGTGAAGATGGAGTGTGATGTAACGCTTATGTAGCGTAATGAATATATCTCAGTTTGCTTCTCTTTCCCTCTCCCCCTCTCTCTCTCTCTCTCCCTCTCTCCCTCTCTCTCTCTCCCTCTCTCCCTCTCCCCTTTACAGGACTCGACAGTAATCAGCATGGACCAAACCAAGGCCAGGAGACTCCTTCTCTGGCCAGGCACGAATATTGAATGGCCTTCTCTGGGCTCCCTGGAACTTAACTTGCACTTGTCACTTGTAAAACGTGCCCCATACTCAGAGCAGTCTCAGTACCTGTTTGCAGACTCTGAATCTCTCTCTCCAGCTCTCCTCTCTGGCTGGGTTCAATCTAGAGTGAGTGCTCCGGTGTTGTCCTTCTTCCCTTGCTGTCTCTCTCCAAGTGCTCTGCGGGTTCCCTTCCCTATCCCTGCCCTCTGGAGTCCTGTTGAGGGCTACATTCTCCTCCTGATGAATTTGGAAGTACCTCTTCAGTGTCGTTACACCACCTAAAAGATGAGGTTGAATTAGTGTGTCCTGCCTACCACCACTACACATACTGTCACATACTTCCCAAAGGTAATATGGCACCACAGATCCAAAGTATTGCCATGTACACACTACAATAGAGTGAATAAATCTGACCACCTTGGGTGCCCTGCTTAGCTGGTCATAATTGAACATTATAGTTGGCCTAACTTCCATTCCAGGTTATGTTAAATCACAGGAGTCCCCATCATCCACTCCTGCCCTTTTGTATCATAAGTCTAATTGACAGTCCTTTCTCTGCCTCCTTATTCTTCCACAGTGGAGTTAAGTTCTGGGTCACCTCTTCTGACCGTGAGTGTAGAAACCCCACCATCCTGAGGCCTTCTGTCTCCTTGTCACTGGGGTGCTTTCTTGGGGGTAATGTTCATTGTCACATCCCCATTCATCTTCTGACTCAGATACCAGTGTTTCCAATCAAGACTCCTCCCTCCCGGGGTTATTCAACCTACCACTGTCACCCCAACATGTCATCAGATGGCTACCACTTTTTCAGGAATCTCTATTCATCTCTCTGTCTTGCTGGGAACCGGATCTCTTTCCCAATAAACAAGAGATGCTGACTATAATAGATCCTTATGGGCACTGGTGCCCCTTCTGGCTTAACTTGCAATGAAGGTACTTTTGGCAACTTACTCATGAAGACATGTGGATCATTACACCATCTATTTGCCAATTTGTGTTTGGCAGATATCCTCAGATTATGCATGAGGATTCTGTCTAATGGGTGCAGTACAGGTTATCTGACCTATAGGTTGTGTCTTGATTTGTTGTGTTGACCTGCTTTACTTGATCTTCAGCAAGCCTATACGCCTTCTGTTCTGTCCTCAACAAAGCCACATACTGCAAGTGGGGTTGTGGTACATCACTTTCAATCGAAACCCGAAAACATATCTCGACTGGTAGACGGGCCTTTATTCTGAACATTAATACATATGGAGAGTAGCCTTTGATCTAGTTTTTGTACAGTTGTATGCATGTATCAACTGCTCCACTGCAGTTTTTTTCTTGGGACCCAGGGTACCCAATATATTGAGGAGGGTATGATTGAAATGCTCAGGCCATAAATGCCCTTGTGGATGGAAAGCATTTGTTCTGATCTTCTTTATCCCGCAGACATCACAATACTCTCTGATAAGCCTGCTTCCTACCTTGATCAGAGTGTATGCGGGCTGGAAATCCATATTGAATTCAAAATATCTCCCACAAAGTCTAAATCACAGTGGACACCTGTTGATCTCATGTTTTATATCCTTGGATGTACCTTGTGTAGGTACCAGCACATTACTCACATTGCCATCATCGGGTTCAATGGAGAGAAAATCAATACACACTAGCCCTAGGGGTCAACTGCTGGAAATATTCACCATAGACTCGGTTATTAAAGACTGTCTTCCTCAGTACACATATCCCTCATGTTTTGCAATACCTGGTCACATCATCCTCCAAATTTGCACTGTAGAAGTGATCAGTCATCAAACAATGTATTTTCTCTATGGCAAAGTGCCCATAATCATCATAGAGTGCCTTTCTCGAGCAACACCATCTGCACACTGACTTTCCCACCTCTTCTATTGGTTTTTTGATAGATGGACTCTTGCTGTAATGCCAACAATACTGCACTTTCTGTTTTCAAGGCATCCATTGCAGGCAAACACTTATGCTTCACAGAAAACCTCACCACTCTAATGGAGGGATTGTTCTTCTATCCTCCTCAATCTGACTTCTGCTTATCCTGTGCAGATCCCCATCACCAAGCAAGTCAACCAACAGTATGCAATTGGTAATGCCTTTGAAGTTTCACCCAGTAAACTCAGACATTGTTTCACAGGTGACACCACAACTCAGCCCTCATGACACATCCTGAAAATCTCTAGTGTGGACACTTCCACCCAATCCTCTTTACCACTTTGTGAAATTTCCCAGGGAGCCATGACAGTGCATATGCATCCACATCACTGGAAGCAGGCCTATATTTCAGCTGAAGTCATATACAGCTAGATTAGCTTACCACCAGTGTCCTAACTTTGCTGTAGTCTTCACGTACGTGAGTAGCTTGTTCTCTATATGGACCTCAAAGTTTGCCCAGTAGAGGTAGTTCTGAAACATATCTACTATTGCCCACTTGAGGGCCAGGAATTCCAACTTATGGACTGCGTAGTTCCTTTCACTTGGCATCAACCCCCTGCTGATGTAAAATGCTGGTCACAGCCTCTTCTGAAGCTATTGATTCAGCTTCCCCCTAGTCCCTCAAACAATGCGTCCATGAGTAACACTTGTGTCACAACTCTTGAACTTATCAAAGGCTTCTCCAAATGCTGCCATTCAACCTACTCCAAATACCTAATTAACTCTGTAGTAAGACCCCTTTTCTGCCCTCTTGAGCAGTGCATTCTTCTTAACATGAGGTAGTCAAATCAGTCAGCAGCTTCATAATCAAGTATTGAGGGCACAAATTACACCAGCAGAACCACAAGAAGGACTGAAGCTCTCCAACTTTGTAGGTATTGGCCAGTCCACAATGGCCTCTACATTGGCAGGATCAGTAGGTATGCCTTCTTGGCTGACTATATGGCCCACATATTCCACCTCTGGGCACACATTTGCCATGGTCTCAAGTTCCCACTCCCCCCCTGTTATTACCTTTGGGAACTTCGGTGCAAACTTGATATACCCCAGATAAGGGTAGCTTTGTTTGCACAATCCCTACTGAACTATTCCAGATAGAGTGTGAATTGTCACTTCTGGTAGATGTATTCTGTACTACTTATGAAGAACGCTGTGCAGCTGGTAGCCACTGTTTAATAACACAGTGCAAGGTTGCCCATTAATGAATGTGGGCACATGTATAACAGTAACCATCACGCCATTTGAGATCCATTCTCCCCTCCTTGCAAAAAGCTCTTCAGAGATAACGCTAATATAAATGTGGGTGAGAATCTAGGATCCAGTGACCATCAAGCAGTATGGTTTAGTATAAAGACAGAGACCAACTTAAGATATGCAACAGGGTAGACACACCAGGAGGAGTAAAACAATTGATTGATGATCTAGGTAGACTAGAAGAATGATAGAGAGTGGCAACTACAGTTTAAAAAAATTCAAAATCATGCACTTGAGTCTTAAAAACCCAAAGGCTACATATAGTATTCACAACACCACAATGGAAACTACTAGATCAATTTTCTCCTCAGTAATCACAATTTCAGGTGACTTCAAGGCAGGTAAGCAATGTAACAAAGCAATGAAAAGGAAAGTCAGAAACTTAGTTGCATAGGGAGAGGAATCGGAAGCAGAAAGAAAGAAGTAATAATGCTACTGTATAGGTCATTGGTACGGCCTCATCTAGAATACTGTGTACAATTCTGTAGGCCATATCTCCAGAAGGATATAAATACATTAAAGACTGTACAAAGAGAAGGGAAAAGGGGGACAAGATGGAAACTTTCAAATATATCAAGGGTTTTAACAAGGTACAGGAAGGAAACATTCTCAAAGGAAGAAAATTGTTAGAACACAAAAACATGCACTGAAAGTAAAGAGAATTAGGTTTAGAGGAAATATGAGGACAAATTACTTCACAGAAAGGGTAGTGGATAAGTGTAATAGCCTCCCTTCAGAGGCGGTAGAGGCTAATACAATAGAGCATTTTAAACATGCATGGGATAGACATAAGGATATCCTTTCAAAGAACTAAGGGTCAAGTAGGATTTGAGGTTACCATAGGTTAAAAAATGGGCAGATTCCATGTACCAATTGGTTCTTAACGGCCGTCAAACTCTGTGTTTCTATGTTAAGGCTTCTATCTTCTGGGAGGGACTCATGTGGTGATCGCTGGCCCTCCTTTCCCATTTCCTAAAGACTGTGTACATCTGGGGGACATGGATGCCTCTCTCTGGGTTTCACCATTTGGGGGCACTGATGAGCTTCTCACACACATAACAGCCTCCTATCCTCCTTGCTTGCACCTGTTACATCTCAGCTTGTTCTGGAAACATCTGGCTTGCAGATTCTTGCCTCCCCAGCTATTGAGGGTTTGACTCATTCTTCCATTCTCCGTATTAACTACTTCTCAATCTGTTCACATTGCTTTGGAGTAATTGGGCCTTTGGATCAACAACTCTTATTTTCTTCATCAAATGCTCCTTAGACTCAATGATGTTCTCTTCCTGCTTGATCTCCCAAAGTAGCTAAGTAAATAGTTTTGGAGACTGATCAGAGCCCACGCAGCCTAATTTCTGAGCGATGTGGTCTTGCATTAATGTTCCCCGACGAAGCTGCTTCACATCACCAATCACAATGTTTCCCTTCCTTACCAGCTGGTGTTTAAAAGTCATCTAACTGGCATAGATAGGTGGCAGACTTCTCCTTCAGCTCTTGAAAGGTGTTTCTCAGTTTGTAAAAATCATTTGCATCTTCTGACACTCCAAGCTCTATCTCCAACACCTACAGGTAGTCTCAGGCAGTAGCCTGTTACTCACTCCTCTAGGTAGTATTTATCACCCCTGGAGCTGGGCCTCCCAGACTTTCGATAATATTGTATAAAATAAAATGTCAATGCCCAATATACTAAACTGCCTCAACCCAGTATGCAATAGGATCCCCTTCTATAAAAGAGTAACAGCTCCATGCCATTACATGCTCCATATCAGTATAGATAGGCAATCCAGCTTTTATACACTTGCAGACCTGTAATAGCATATATAGAGGGAAGTTAAATTTTTAAAATATCCACGTCAGGTGCCTCCAGAACGGCTGAGAGACACCTCATGCAGATTTCTATTTACAGAAGTAACACTGATTATTTGCTTGTGCCCCATAGAGGTGTGAGCAAAAATGAGCGCTACTTTCTAATGCACCTGTAAAAGAGCACGTCCGCGGACAGTTGAATCTGCCCCATAATCTCTGTACAGAGCACTGTAATACGATAGATTCAATATAAATATAATACAATAATAATAATATTTTTCAGTACTGACAAACTTTACATTGTTTTTATTTTTCTGCATGTTACATGTAAATCTTCACTCTTATTCTCTAGGCGATACCTTTACTGGATAAGAAGGCAGAAGTCTGAAAGTCAGAGAGAAAATACAAACTGGTTAAGGAACATCAGATGTAGACCTGGGCTGGCACACAATAATGTAAATTGAGAGAAAGCAGGCGTAAGTCTTACTTGGTATGGTATATGGTATGGTATAATGTTGATGCTTCTTTCTACTGCACAATAAAACTCTTGTCAAACTTATCACTCTAATATTGAAATAAAACACAGACAGCGATACGAATTTGGCAAAAAGGTCACAGTTTTTATTATAATTGAAATGGGTGGCAGAGAGAGGAAAATGTGAGTTTAGCTATACAAACTTATACTAAACCAAAACAAGTGGATGACCAACTGGCCTGGAATCCACTAGAACCAAGAATAAAATCCCTTAACTGAATAGACTTTGGACTCACAAAGACACATCCACACAAACAGGTCAAAGGATCCCCCACACAAAGGACCACGAGCCACAGTACTTCTAAAGGGGACATTACCTGCGTTCAATAAACAAAAGCACTTTGTATTAGTCACTGACCACAATGCTTTTCTGCTAAAAGGGAGACAGAAATTAGTAACATGGGTACTTTAAACAAAAACATTGAAAGTAAAAAGGGAGGGAAGGATTTTGTGCAGGAAAAGAGACTGGATTATTCAAGGAGGGGGATCTGAAGAACCTCCCTACAGATCTAATTGGCTAATGAAAAATGGCCTGACAAAACTTTAACCCTCAAGAAGTAAGTTATTTATATAAACACACAAACATATTGCATTTAAGTGCGTTCGGCTATTAGAGCCTCTGTTTTCATTCAAGTAGAAGTCAAGCAAAATCTGGGTTCAGTAAATATGATTGAAGAAAAAGTCTCACTTGAGCACAGAGCAGGCAGAAAGCACACACTCAAGTACTGGGCACAACAGGAACTGGCTATTTATAGCCCCAGACAGAAAACATGATGGCCACCAAGGGCTGCAGCATTGGTTATCTTGGATGAGGGCAGAAAAAATGGTCAAGGTGGCTGTCACCTTTGATTGAAAGTAGGAAGTGTCAACATAAAATATTCTAACATTATTCTGTATTCTCAATGACAGTGCTTGACTACTTTTGAGAGGGTATCTTTGGTGAAACTCCCATAGCGGCTGTGGAGAGTGAATATTATTCTTTTTTTCTAATTAATTGGCTTCTGCGCCATAACCTGCCGCTGATTAAGGTGCTGGAGGTAAGAAAGGTTTTGAGTCCAGTATTTCTACAATAAATTCTTCATGCCCATCAATATGGATGGCATATGAAGCGAGCAAAGTCTAACCTGGGAAACGATTTTAAATATGTGGTTTTAACTTCATATGTAAGACTGGATGACCCCTCATAGACCTTGGAGTTCAAGTCTATAAAGTTAATTGGCTGATTTATGCCAATACTTTGATTAGACTCGTATATGTCTGCCCCAACTTAGAAGACGGTACTTTGAGTTTTAAGTTTATAGTGAATAAAACACACTTTATGCCCTATGCTAAAAACTTCATGGGATCTGTCTGCATATCTTTTATAACCTTGCTGGGCATGACATAAGAACTCTTTCCAGATTATGGTGCAATAAGTATTTTCTATTAATAATTGCAGTAAGTAAATAATTCTTTGAAAAGAAAAAAAAAAACCTTTGGTGATGGAGAATAACTAATTAAGAATGGGCTTTGTTTATTGGATACCCTTTGAAAAATATTATTAGAGAACTCTGTCTTGGAAGAACATTGACCCATTCTATCTGTAAATATTAAATAATAGTCTGGCCATTAGAGACTAGTGATGGAATTCAGTAGTCAAATCAATTTCAATATTTAATGCTGCACAAAAATATTTCCAAAATGTTTTAAATAAAATTACACTCCAAGATTTGATACCACATCATCAGGTACTCTATGTAGACTGAACAATTTTGAATCATTAGTTCAATTGTCTCCATAGTGGAAGTTTAGTCCCTAATAAGGCACAAATTTTGTAAGGTGCCACAGTGCTCCGCAGTGCAGTACAGTAGGGAAAACAGGACATATATAAAACAAGGACATACAAGGCAGACATAATAAATGTAGACATGAAAACAAAGGGTAGCAGTTATTGAGTCTTCTGGATACCACTATGTCCTGATAGTATGAAGTCATGGGTCAATTTTAGAGATGAGCGCACTCGGATTTCCTAAATCCGAGCCCACCCGAACGTTGCCGATCCGAGTCGGATCCGAGACAGATCCGGGTATTGGCGCCAAATGAAAAATTGAAACCGAGGCTCGGAGTCATAATACCGCTGTCGGATCTCGCGATACTCGGAACCTATAAATTCCCCGCTAGTCGCCGCCATCTTCACTCGGGCATTGATCAGGGTAGAGGGAGGGTGTGTTAGGTGGTCCTCTGTTCTGGTAGATCTCGTGCTGTGCTGTTTAGTTCTGTGCTGTGCTGTGTTCTGCAGTATCAGTCCAGTGGTGCTGTGTGCTGTGCTCTGTCAATTTTGAGTTCAGTGGTGTTGCTGGGTCCTGTGTGCTGTGTCCTGTTCAGTCCAGTGGTCCTGTGTCCCGTGCTCTGTGCTTCTAAGGGCATAGTTATTTCCCCAAGTGTTTGAAAAATGAAAAAAAAGTTAATAAAAAAAATATACAAAAAACTAATTAATTTTTTTTTTAATTACAACAAAATTGGCCAAACCAATCCTGCAATATAAGCCCATTGGTACTGCAATATTACCAAGTTCACACATTCTGCAGTATCTTGTGCTACATATAATGGAGAGCAAAAATTTGGAGGATAAAGTAGGGAAAGATCAAGACCCACTTCCTCCTAATGCTGAAGCTGCTGCCACTAGTCATGACATAGACGATGAAATGCCATCAACGTCGTCTTCCAAGCCCGATGCCCAATCTCCTAGTACAGGGCATGCAAAATCCAAAAAGCCCAAGTTCTCAAAAAAAAGCAAAAAGAGAAACTTAAAATCATCTGAGGAGAAATGTAAAGTTGGCAATATGCCATTTACGACACATAGTGGCAAGGAACGGCTTAGGCCCTGGCCCGTGTTCATGACTAGTGGTCCATCTTCACCCAAGGCCTCCTCCTCCTCCCCCCCCTACAAAAAATTGAAGAGTTATGCTGTCAGCAACAAAACAGCAAACAACTCTGCCTTCTAAAGAGAAATTATCACAAATCCCCAAGGCGAGTCCAAGGATGTTGGTGGTTGTCAAGCCTGACCTTCCCATCACTGTACGGGAAGAGGTGGCTCGGGAGGAGGCTATTGATGATGTAGCTGGTGCTGTGGAGGAACTTGATGATGAGGATGGTGATGTGGTTATTGTAAATGAGGCACCAGGGGGGGAAACAGCTGATGTCCATGGGATGAAAAAGCCCATCATCATGCCTGGTCAGAAGACCAAAAAATGCACCTCTTCGGTCTGGAGTTATTTTTATCCAAATCCGGACAACCAATGTATGGCCATATGTAGCTTATGTAAAGCTCAAATAAGCAGGGGTAAGGATCTTGCCCACCTAGGGACATCCTCCCTTATACGTCACCTGAATAACCTTCAGTGGTTAGTTCAGGAACTGGGGCTAGGACCGTCATCGGTACAGGGACACCTAAATCCCGTGGTCCAGTTGGATACACACCAGCAACACCCTCCTCGTCAACTTCCTCCACGATCTCCATCAGATTCAGTCCTGCAGCCCAAGTCAGCAGCCAGACTGCAATACGGGATTCATCCGAGGAATCCTGCAGCGGTACGTCTACTACTGCCACTGCTGCTGTTGCTGCTGTTAGTCGGTCATCTTCCCAGAGAGGAAATCGTAAGACCGCTACGTCTTTCACAAAACAATTGACCGTCCAACAGTCGTTTGCCATGACCACAAAATACGATAGTAGTCACCCTATTGCAAAGCGTATAACTGCGGCTGTAACTGCAATGTTGGTGTTAGACGTGCGCCCGGTGTCCGCCATCAGTGGAGTGGGATTTAGAGGGTTGATGGAGGTATTGTGTCCCCGGTACCAAATCCCGTCAAGATTCCACTACACTAGGCAGGCGATACCAAAAATGTACAGAGAAGTACGATCAAGTGTCCTCAGTGCTCTGAAAAATGCGGTTGTACCCACTGTCCACTTAACCACGGACATGTGGACAAGTGGTTCTGGACAAACGAAGGACTATATGACTGTGACAGCCCACTGGGTAGATGCATCGCCTTCCGCAGCAACAGCTGCATCAGTAGCAGCATCTACAAAATGGCTGCTCGTGCAAAGGCAGGCAACATTGTGTATTACAGTCTTTAATAAGAGGCACAACGCTGACAACATATTAGAGAAACTGAGGGAAATTATCTCCCAGTGGCTTACCCCACTTAGACTCTCATGGGGATTTGTGGTGTCAGACAATGCCAGTAACATTGTGCGGGCATTAAATATGGGAAATTTCCAGCACGTCCCATGTTTTGCACACACCATTAATTTGGTGGTGCAGCATTACCTCAAGAGTGACAGGGGTGTGCAGGAGATGCTTGCGGTGGCGCGCAAAATTGCTGGACACTTTCGGCATTTAGCCAGTGCCTATCGCAGACTAGAGGCACATCAAAAAAGCATGAACCTGCCCTGCCATCACCTCAAACAAGAGGTTGTGACGCGCTGGAACTCCACCCTCTATATGCTGCAGAGGATGGAGGAGCAGCAAAAGGCCATTCAGGCCTACACAGCCACCTACGACATAGGCAAAGGAGTGGGGATGCGCCTGAGTCAAGCGCAGTGGAGACTGATTTCCGTGTTGTGCAAGGTTCTCCAGCCGTTTGAACTTGCCACACAAGAAGTCAGTTCCGACACTGCCAGCTTGAGTCAGGTCATTCCCCTGATCAGGCTGTTGCAGAAGCAGCTGGAGAAAGTGAGGGAGGAGCTGGTAAACCATTGCGATTACACCAAGCATGTAGCTCTTGTGGATGTAGCCCTTCGTACGCTTTGCCAGGATACGAGGGTGGTCACTCTTTTAAAGTCAGAGGAATACATTCTGGCCACCGTGCTCGATCCTCGGTTTAAAGCGTATGTTGTGTCTCTGTTTCCAGCGGACACAAGTCTACAGCGGTGCAAAGACCTTCTGGTCAGAAGATTGTCCTCTGAAGAGGACCGTGACATACCAACAGCTCCACCCTCATTTTCTTCCACATCTATGGCTGCGAGGAAAAAGCTCAGTTTTCCTAAAAGAGCCGCTGGCGGGGATGCTGATAATATCTGGTCGGGACTGAAGGACCTGCCAACCATTGCAGACATGTCTACTGTCGCTGCATTGGATGCTGTCACAATTGAAAAAATGGTGGAGGATTATTTTGCTGACACCATCCAAATAGACATGTCAGACAGTCCATATTGTTACTGGCAGGAAAAAAAGGCAGTTTGGAAGCCCCTGTACAAACTGGCTCTATTTTACCTGAGTTGTCCCCCCTCCAGTGTGTACTCGGAAAGAGTTTTTAGTGCAGCGGGGAGCCTGGTCAGTGAGCGGAGAAGGAGGTTGCTTCCTCACAACGTTGAAAAAATGATGTTTATAAAAATGAATAATCAATTCCTCAATGAAGTACAGCACTGTCCTCCAGAGAGTACAGAGGGACCTGTGGTTGTGGAGTCCAGCGGGGACGAATTGATAATGTGTGAGGAGGAGGAAGTACACACTGTAGGGGGAGAGGAATCAGAGGTTGAGGATGAGGACGACATCTTTCCTCAGTAGAGCCTGTTTAGTTTGTACAGGGAGAGATGAATTGTTATTTTGGTGTGGGGGCCCAAACAAACCAATCATTTCAGCCACAGTTGTTTGGTAGGCCCTGTCGCTGAAATGATTGGTTTGTTAAAGTGTGCATGTCCTATTTCAACAACATAAGGGTGGGTGGGAGGGCCCAAGGACAATTCCATCTTGCAACTATTTTTTTGGCATTATGTGACCATTCAACAGTCGTTTGCCATGTTCAAAAAGTAAAAGAAAATGTCAACAAATTACAAAAAATGTAATCAAAAGTTAAATGCCCTGTCATTATTTAAAACAAGAGGGTTTGACGTGCTAGAATTAGTGTAGTGTTACTATGTTATAAACACTACACTTGGAACTTGGAGGAGGTATTGTGGCCCCGGTATCAAATTTAGTACCGGGGCCACCCCACTACGCAGTCCAGATACTTGTTTGGTGGAATTCTGACCAGTTGAGGGTGTAACTATTTATTATATTGTGGCCCCGGTATCAAATTTAGTACCGGGCCCACCCCACTACGCAGTCCAGATACTTGTTTGGTGGAACTCTGACCAGTTGAGGGTGTAACTATTTATTATATTGTGGCCCCGGTATCAAATTTAGTACCAGGGCCACCCCACTACGCAGTCCAGATTTTTTTTTTGGGGAATTCAGAGCCATGGAGGGTTTTTTATTAATTATATTGTGATGACCCACTCCTCTACGCAGTCCAGGTACATTTTTTGGTGCGAATCATACAAGTTCAGGGTTTTTAAATTATATTGTAGTGACCCACTCCTCTACGCAGTCCAGGTACATTTTTTGGTGCGATTAAGACCAGTTGATGGTTTTCTTAATATATTGTGGTGACCCACTCCTCTACGCAGTCCAGATACATTTATTGGTGCGAATCATACAAGTTCAGGGTTTTTCATTTATATTGTGGTGACCACTCCTCTACGCAGTCCAGGTACATTTTTTGGTGCGAGTTAGACCAGTTGATGGTTTTCTTATTATATTGTGGTGACCCACTCCTCTACGCAGTCCAGGTACATTTTTTGGTGCGATTAAGACCAGTTGATGGTTTTCTTATTATATTGTGGTGACCCACTCCTCTACGCAGTCCAGGTACATTTTTTGGTGCGATTAAGACCAGTTGATGGTTTTCTTATTATATTGTGGTGACCCACTCCTCTACGCAGTCCAGATACATTTATTGGTGCGGATCATACAATTTCAGGGTTTTTAATTTATATTGTGGTGACCCACTCCTCTACGCAGTCCAGGTACATTATTCGGTGCGATTCATACCAGTTGATGGTTTTCTTATTATATATATTGTGGTGACCACTCCTCTACGCAGTCCAGATACATTTATTGGTGCGAATCATACAAGTTCAGGTTTTTTAATTTATATTGTGATGACCCACTCCTCTACGCAGTCCAGGTACATTTTTTGGTGCGATTAAGACCAGTTGATGGTTTTCTTATTATATTGTGGGGACCACTCCACTACGCAGTCCAGAAAGATACCTCGTTGCAACGTTTTGGACTAATAACTATATTGTGAGGTGTTCAGAATACACTGTAAATTAGTAGAAATGCTTGTTATTGAATGTTATTGAGGTTAATAATAGCGTAGGAGTGTAAATAAGCCCCAAAACTTGATTTTTGAACTTTTTATGCTTTTTTAAAAAAAAAATCCGAATCCAAAACCTTAAATCCGAACCAAAACCTTTCGGCAGGTGTTTTGCGAAACAAATCTGAACCCAAAACATCACGAAAATCCGAATCCAAAACACAAAACACGAGACACTAAAAGTCGCCGGTGCACATCCCTAGTCAATTTTAACACATGTAATCTTTATGATGCAGGAACATAAGGACAATTTATTTGACTCCATGTGAGTGAAGAAAACGTTTAGACAGAATTGCTCTATTGTTATTTTTAATATCCTAAAATAGAGATATTAAAACTTACCTTGTGCTTGGATGTCTCTCTTGAGACATCCAAGCACAAGGGTTACTTCACTCATGATAGCAGGTAAGTATATTTTTGGCATATACTTCTTCACATATTTTTCATAAAGTATGCACTATGATGTTCTTTATTATTTGAGCACATACCTCTGGAAGGTGAATTTAACAAGTAGTTACATATATTATATTTATTGGTACACAGTGAGCACTTTTGGAGAGAGATTGAAGTATATGTGAATTGAGAAAGCGGAAACTTGACAAGTCACCTGTTATTTATATGAATTCATGTTACCTAAAAAAGAGTCATGGTTTAAAGATATATTATCAGCTTTTACGCTATTGAACGGTCTACACACTATATTATTTGTATTATTTATTTGGGGTTGTGTACACTGGATCTTTTGCAAGTGTAAGAATCATCTTATGCTGAGAAGGGAAGAGATATTCATTCTGCACTGCCATAGAATGATCCGCTTCCCTTTCCCTTTTCCCCATAATACACCCTGGGCTTTGTTGATAATGTTTTTGCTCTTAGTAATATTGGAATAGTGATTATGATGCATAGTGTAGGGTGTTATGTTTTGTGCTATAATGTATACTTACATTATGCACACTTACATTACATTATACAGTATGCAATGATCTGTATACTTGGATGTATTGCAATTCGGCAAATGCTGTGATGCAGTACTCATTTGTCCCATGCCACAGATGTAGAATGCATCAAATTGTCTTTAAATGCTGGAAGATTCCACCACTGTTAGCCCACTGTTATGCCCATGGGAGGAATGACCCAATCAGTCAAGATTTATGCAGGCTTTCTCTAGGGTGTGAAGTCTAATAAAACCCGGGTCTTCACCAAGAACCGCTGAAAGGTGGTGTGGGCTTTGCTACTGGAGATTTGCAGGTTGTGGTCCTTAGGGTATCACCCTGACATGAAAGGAGATAAAGTGGAGAGGCTCCGGTAAAATGGTGGCAGTTGCCAGAGGACAAATGATTTTGTAGATCCCTTGCCTCTGTTTAGATAGGACTTGCCCAGGAGTGCGGATTCTAATGGATAAGAGGTATTCACCAGGGATTCCCGCAAGGGAATATGGACTCTGCTGCTCCTATTCCGAAGGTCGCGGTCTCCCAGACAAGAATTAGCAGAGGGTAGTGGAGGCAACACACAATGAACAATGAGGATGATGATATTCACAAGACTAAAAGTTCACGGCTCACAAGCATCGCTGGTAATAATTATAACAACACTGGAGATAGTGGTAATGCTGCAAAGTACTGTATTGGCTGATGATATAATAGAATGAAGAATATATATATATATCGGCAGATACAAAACACATGGCAAACTAGTCAGAGTACAAAATGCAGATACATCAAGCTACTTCATAGTTGGTAACCCTTGACAACAGCATGGGACGAGTAAAACAACAGTTCAGAGCAAGGATGATAAATGGAGAATGCTTAGATCCAATAACGTAACACACGGCAGATAGATGTGAATCACTGGTACAGCAATAGTCCAGACAGAGTGATAATGTAGAACTGGCTGATCCGAAAACAACGATGATTCAATGTAGCAGGTGGGTTACTGGTATCACGGTAATTCCCTTCATAAAAAGCAATAAGCGTTGAACTTGTCGGTTCTACAGATGACAATCCCAAATGATAAGAATGAGCATAAATATATCAAACAGTTTGTTACCTAGAAGTAGCAGAGGAGGAAAGTGTATCTGAGCCGTGCGTGGAACTACAGATGACAGGTAAGTTCAGCAGTAGATTTATCCATGAAGTAGTAGCGATGTTGCACCAGCCGGGAAGAAATGGAAACTTGAGCCGTAGGATTAGCCACAGGTACAGCAAGTAATTGACCATAGAAGTTCAGCGTGCAGGTGAACAGCAGAGAGGAGTTTCAGCAGTGGACAAACAGGAGGTGAATTACTGGCAGCCAGATCCTAATGCAGACTGAGTAACACGAAGAACAGGCAACAAGCCAAAGACCATGGATAGTTTAAATAATACTCCAGAACCAATGAAAATCAGGAGGAGGTCCAGAACAAGGTAGCAAGGAACACCTGTGTAAAAATAGTGTCTCAGAAGCAGGAGTAAGCTCAATCACCATTCCTAGAGGAAAGTCACAGTGCCGGCACCTATCTATGGGAGCGGCGTGTGACAGTAGTCAGGAAGCCTGGTCGTACACTGAAGAACTGAAGCACAAGCACAGGATTCAAGGGAGCTAAGTGAACGCTGGGAACAGAGAGCTGGGTCAGACGCTGACAGGAACTGTTGTTCTGACACAGATCCTGTTTCAGAGCTGGGCTAAATAGCAAGGGGATTTCAATTACCCACCTAGGCAGTCACATGACTGCACTGCCGAGAGCCAATACCCAGAAGTTGGGTAGCGCGATAGGCAGCGGTACAGGTAAGTCTCTCACACCCATGCAGTGAGATTTTCTCCAGGTATAAAATACTAAACCGTTCTAGCAGTCTAACGGGATAGTTTGCTGGGAATCATTAATCATTATAAATTTGTGAGGTCAAGTTAAGAACCACAGTTTACACTGAATGAGTATTAATTTGCAGGTCATTCGCAGTATAAGAAAAATAAATATAAATTAGGCACTTATAGGTTGCTTTGCTTTCACCCTCCTGTCCAGTTCATCCCAAACTAGCTTGACGGGGTCTGTGCTGCCCATTCCATGATTTGAAGCCTACCGTCTTGTTCTTTTCCTCAAAGGTAGTTCTGACATAGCCTGTGTCAGGCGCTGTCCTCGCACTTCCCTTGGGTGCCCGTCTTCTCTTCTCTGCCGTGTCGGGATGCTCTTCTTATTTCCTGGCTGGCGCATGCGGGGATATTTCCGCGTCCCATTGCTAGGCAATGGGATGCTCTACTTGTAATTACTTGACAGTCAGCTGCATTTGACAACCGAAATCAGGCCCAAGCCACTAGTATTTAGGGGAGGCCCTGGCACCACTAGGGTGCCATAGTATCAGGTCTCCCTATGCACGAGGTATTGTGTCTGCATTCTGTCTGACCTCTCATCTTCTGACTAGAGATGCTCAGGCTCGGTTTTCAGAAAACTGAGTCCAACCGAGCATAGCTGATTCGAGTACTTTCTCGCGCCCTCTGAACTAAAAATGAGGCAAAACGTCATCATCGTGTTGTCGGATCTCATGAGTTTTTGATTCTATAAGTATCACCCTCCTTGGAGGTCCTGCACCATTTCACAGAGAGACACAGAAGGGGTAGCAAGGTCGATGGAAGTCTCCAGTGTAGTTGGGCACCGTAATAGCTTAAACAGAAAGACCAGGGGTGGCAGTGTTCTTCAAAGTCTCCAGTGACATTCTATAGAGTTATAGTTCACACAGAAACAGGAGAGGTGGCAGTTTTGTATGCTGAAAAACAAATTATAGGGCTGGCAGTTTTCTTCAAAGGCTCCAGTTGCATTCTACAAAGATATAGCTCACCTAGAAATAGGAGTGTTTAGTGCTGTTTTTAACAGTCTCCAGCCACATTCTACTCTGCTATATATCAGCCAGAAATAGGAGAGGTGGTAGTGATTGGTGGTGAAACAGAATTTGTAATAGGGCTGTCAGTGTTCTTAAAAGTCTCCAGTGACATTTTACTGTACCATAGCTCATACAGAAACAGTAGTCGTGGCAGTGTCCTTGTCAGTTTCCAGTCTCCATTCACATTGCTCTTGTCACTCTCCAGTCTCAGTGTCACTAGTCACACAGAAACAGGGGTAGCAGTGTTCTTGTTACTCTCCGGTCTCAGTCATGATGATACTAATCCCTCTACCTCATGTGCTAAAGAGTATGTTCAAGAGCATAGTGGTTTTAAGTCAGGGAAACAAAAATGTAAATAAAAAGCTTGTATCTTTTTAAAAGAAAAAAACATCTCTAATAAAGGTGAAAGTTTACTGTAGAAAAACATAAAATTGGCAACAACAATTCTACCCAAAATATTACCAAGCATGCCAGCATCAGCTAGCTCCCTTCCCTCAGCTAGATCCCAGCACCTGCAATCTACACTGTCATCATCCTCACCCTCATCAATGTGTACATTATCCTCACACAATACTAATTCATCCCCGCTGGAATCCACCATTAAGGAAGTCTCTGTACTTTGATGTAATTGCTTCCCCGTGAAATCTGTAGTTCATTTTATGACAGAGCTGTCTCGATTTTTGGGCATTTCTTTTAGACCAGACCATATGTCAGAATGTTGTGCTGACTCATCTGCATCACCACTGGGTATCTTGGGAAAGCTAAGTTTTTTCCTAGCAGCAGTTGCCAAAGAATCTGAGGGAGTATGAGTCATCGTGTCATGTACCATTTAAACTGTCAGCTTGCTGACCAGGAGCTCATTGCATCTTTTGAGATCTCGGTCAGTTGGAAAGAAAGAGAAGACATAGCTCTTAAACCTAGGATCATGCACAGTTGCCAAAATGTACTTATCCGATTTCAAGATGTTGATAACTCTCGGATCCTGGTGAAGCGAATAAAGTACTTGATCTACAAGTCCTACATAGTTAGCAGAATTGCTTAGTTTCATCTCCTCCTTCAATTTCTCTAGCTGCTTTTCCAAAAGTCTAATTAGGGGAATCACTTGACTCAAGCTAACAGTGTCTGAACTCACTTCTCAGGTGACTACTTAGAGTGGTTTCAGCACCTTGCACAACACGAAAAGTATTCTCCACTCCGCTGGTCGCTGGTCTAAAGTACCTTTCCCCTCAAATTCGATTCTTCTGACCCGATCTTAATTTTGGAAATCCCTTTGGGCACAACTTATCTCTTCTTGTTTCGGACTCCCGGCTTCCTAACTATTCTCCTGGTGTAACCCTTAGTAGCTCACTTCCTGCACAACTTAACCTCGGACTGTATGACTATGCCTTTTAACCCGCTACTTCATCGGTAGCTGGCTTGAAGAACCGCGACCTGCGCGTCTCTTGCAGCAAAACCCATACCTCCTTGCGGAAGTCCCTGATGTAGACCAGAGACGCGTTAGACTCCATGCCTTCAAGTTCAGCTGTGTCAATACCAGCAAGTGAACCATCAATCACATCCATCCAGTGACAGCCTGGAAGTAGTGTTTTGGGACATTATCTTGCTGTAGGATGAATCCTTGACCACTCTGTATAGACCAGAGGGTATTGCATGGCGCTGCAAAATGCTGGGTTCAGGGTGCGAGTCACTCTGTGCAAGTCACCTACTGTGGATCCAGCAAAAGAGCCCACATTTTCTCCTCTATGTTTGACAGTTAGTTTCACACACTGAAGAACCATCCATTCTCGTACTCGACGCCATACAAAAACCCTGCATATTTGTATGTATGTAGCAACATGAAAACATGAGGTATTGGTTCATATCTTAATAAAAACTTTAAGCCTGCATTCCAGCATCAAGGGCACCTTATTGTATGCAGGTCCAAACACTAACCTCTCAGCTTTAAACACCATTAAAATGCAGATAAAATCAGATATATTCACCTCCCAGATATAGGGACTTACATCTAGCAAGGGCTTGCTTGTGAACCACACCCAATTAAGCCTTAAATAGGCTTGATGGACAGCTGCTAAGACAATATAAGGCAATATTTTGAGACAAAACCAGAGAAGAAATAAGCCAGCGCTCAGTATATCCCATATTATATATTGTACCAGCTACAAGGTGTACAAATGCCCATATATTACAATGTAAAAACGGAATGTGAAATCCAAATAGCGCTTCACTTTTAACAGCCGCCCGCTGGAATTCAAAGGGAATATACACAACTTCCCAACAATTTATAGACAAATTACAATAATATGAAGACCTACAGGCGCTTATAAATATTCTTTCTAAATAAATAATAAAAATAATACTTAAATTTAGTGATGACCACCCTCCGATTCTTATTTCTCACAAGTATTCATGTGATCATGGAACAGAGAGAAAAAAGGACAATATAGTGTAATACAGTCCAATTAATATATATAACAACAAAAATAAATAGTTCAATAGACACAGAAGATCTTCTCTTATATGTAGACACCCCCTATGGTGGGGTACTCACAAGAGTCAGGTGAAATATAGGCTCATCAAAAGATAACTTGTCTTTTCTTTTCATATAGTCTCCATCCATGGGATATTTCCATTGACACGAATTTTAGATGTTTCACTAGCATAAAAAAGGAAATAAAATATCTCTAGTGTGATATTGCTTGGATAAAAATGTATTCATATAATCACAGAGATATACAGTATAAAAACAAAGTATATCTACTTATACCAGATAGATGAAATATTCAGGCAGTTGGTAAAGGTTCCACAAAGTTTCCAAACTGGTTCCCATGCAGAGTACACCAAACATAAACATCCATTCAGTGTAAGAGATATTAAAATCAGCAGTAAACAAGCTCCAACATGTTTCGACCTGAACTGGTCTTTTTCAAGGTGCATAGTTAACTGATCTTTCCTATAGGCTATTTATATTCAAACCCTCCAATAAGGGCATTCTTTCAATTAGGTTGGTGAAACATCATAATTTCCATATATCAGCAATTCCAAATCCAGTTACTAATATCACATAAAAGCAATAGATGAACATAATTATTCTTACTTTCCCTTTCATTAAGAAAAGAAAAGAAAAAGAAAGCTTTTCTAACTATAACAGCGCTATGTCACTTCCGGTTTTTCGGACATAGTGACATCATATCCGGTTTAGCGATATTCTAAAAAATAAAAATATGGTACACAGAAAATCCTTATAACTAGATTTTTTAAGTAAGAAATACATACAAATATCAACCACATATGAAAGTAAAACGTGAAAGTGCTTGGGCAGGATGTCGAAAATAGCGCTACATCACTTTTGGTTATGGGAACTTCCGGTTTCGTGACATAGAGAAATTTCCATGTAAAACACTATTCTATAATTCCTGCTTAGTATTACTCAACCACAGTAATATATACAGGGGTAAGTATACACATAACTCACAAAAATAAATAAATATCAATCATGTGACATCACTTCCGTTTTTTCAATTTGTCAATATCATACAGGATTCTATTTACATATATATCAAGTAGGCCCCCATCGCTCAAGCATAATACAAACATAATGACATAGTATATAACATTTTACAGACATCAATGAAGTGACATATACAACAATATTGGGATCCTTTCTTATTGTTTAGGATGCTGGCGTCACTTCTGGTTTTGTAGTATAATGCAGGGTCTTTCAAAGATGTATTGTTTACATAGGTTGCCATGGAAACAAAAGGAAAAAAGATACATATAATCAGAAGCACAGAAAATAACTTGACATTATCAAGTGACATTGAGACATCTCAGATGAATAATAATTCAAGTCAGAAAACACTTTAACTCAAAGTCCCTGTTTAACCCTTTAGGGATTAGACTATCAAGTTTATAAATCCAAGACATTTCTGTTCTTGCTAATAAATTGTTTGTCTCTGATTTTCCAATTACTCTGTATAGAGTCAATGGCCATAAAAAAAAGTCAGTTCAGAAGGTGAGCAATTGTGTTTGTTTTTAAAATGTTGGGAAACAGAATGTGTAATTAGACCTTTTTTAATGTTTCTCACATGTTCACTTATGCGAGTTTTTAGGGGTCTTGATGTTCTTCCTACATATATGAGACCACATTTGCACCCCAAAATATATACTACATTTCTAGAGTTGCAGGTGAGAAAATGATTAATAGAATATTCTTTTTCATTTACAACAAATTTCTCAAATTTGCTAATCTTAGAAGTTACTACCCTACAGCCTTGACACATTCCACATCTATGGAAACCTTTGCTGACAATTCTACCACTAGGCTTAGTGCTTCCACAGGTGCCCCTTACTAATTTATCTTTGATATTGGGGGCTCTTCTGTATATAAAAGACGGCTGTTCAGGAAGCAATTCATTAAGAATCTCATCTTTTCGTAGTATATAGCAATGTTTCCGAACTAATTTTTCTATCCTTTATATTGACTGTTGTATCTCATAATAAATGCAGTATCGTATTTTTTCTTGTTATTTTGATTAGATGTCTTGTCTTTTTCTCTTTTATACAACAGATCATGTCTATCCATTTTGACAGTTCTTTCCATTGCTTTCTCTAGATGTTGTTGACTATAACCTTTTGCTTGAAAGGTTTCTTTCATATCGTTCATTTGTTGGTTTAAAATACTAGGATCAGTGCAGTTGCGTTTTAATCTAAGAAACTGACTATATGGAATCCCATTTAGCCATGCTTCATGATGCTCACTATCCTTAAAAATATATGAATTGCTATCCGTAGGTTTTTTGTACCCCATAGTTTGTATTGTTCCATCTTTAACATAAATTTGTAAATCTAAAAAATTAACTGAGGTTTTACTGATATCAAATGTTAAATGAACATTCCAATCATTTTCATTCAGGTAAGAACAAAACTGATCTAGAGAATCTCTATCTCCACGCCAAAAGAAGATGATGTCATCTATATACCTGAACCATGACACCAGGCCCGCTCGAAGAACGCCAACCTGACTGAGAAATGTGTGTTCCCAATGAGCCATAAATAAATTGGCGTAACTTGGAGCGAACCTTGTGCCCATGGCTGTGCCCGTTTTTTGCAGGTAATAGTTGTCTTGAAAATAGAAGTAGTTGTTATGAATTATGAAATGAATTCCTTCAAGAATAAAGAGTTTAAGATTTTGATTTAAATTAACTGAATTAAGAAAAAACTCTATAGATTGCAAACCTCTCTGATGAGAGATTATGGTGTATAGAGAGGTGACATCTGCTGTGATCAAAAACAAATTGTCGTCACAGATCATGCCATCTAACTTCTGTAAGATATCCCCTGTATCTTTCAAATAAGACGGTGTAGTTTTAACAATGGGCTGAAGATGATAATCTATAAAGGCTGACAGGTTGGAAGTGATACAGTTGACTCCTGATATAATGGGGCGTCCTGGGGGGTTTATTGAGTTTTTATGAATCTTGGGCAAAATGTATATATATGGGGTGGTGGGAGCTAAAATTAAAATAAATTCAGCAACCTTTTTGTCTATAGTGGTATTGGACAAAACCTTATTAATAAGTGTAGTAAATTTTGTTCTAATGGATACAGTTGGATCATGTTTAAGTTTCAGATAAGTACTCTCATCTCCCAACTGATGATTAATTTCTCCAAGATACATGTCACGATTTAAAATTACTACCCCCCCCCCCTTATCGGCTGGTTTTATCACAATATTCTGATCTTTTTGTAAATTCTTCAATGCTAGTCTTTCTTTTTGAGATAAATTATTATGCAGATTATATTTCTTTTTTTCAAAAATATTTTTATATCATCAACCAATAATTTATTGAAGGTGTCGACATAAGGACCCTTAAGGTGTTGTGGGAAAAAAGCTGATTTTTTTCCTAAGAGGACAGTTGGAATGTTCTGCAACCTCTTTATTAACATTCACCGTATCTTCTAAGGGTTCTCCTAAAGTATTTTCATTTTTATGAAAAAATTTCTTTATGGTAAGTTTTCTGATAAATTTTTGAACATCTAAAAAGAGTTCAAAAGAATCAGGAAAAACTGAGGGTGCAAATTTCAAACCTTTGGATAAAAGAGAAACCTCATTATCATCCAAAGTTTTACTACTTAAATTAAAATTTTTTGAATCCTTATGTGTCGAAGTGGATACAACTTCTTGGTTATTTGGTGGCTGTTTAATCACCTTTTTAGATTTATGGATTTTTCTTTTCCTTTTCAATTGCTTGCCTCCCCTTTCCCCTCTATATCTTTTTTTCCTATGTTTTATTAATATCTTTTTCTCCTTCCGTTTTTACAATTGGTTCTCCCTGATAGGTCTGGACCCCTCTCTAAAAAAGAAGAATTCAGATCGTTCAGGGATTGATACCTATTGTATGAAGGGATTGAATCATCCCATTTGGTTTGACCCTCATCATTTCTATAAGGTTTATTATCTCTCCAATGATGGAACGGTCTTTTTGACCTAGGTTGATGTTCATTATCACGTAAGAATTTGTCATCTCTTCTCATTTTGCATGAGATTTTTGTTTCCCATCTTGGAGGAGAGGAGAAAAATTTCTTTGGTGAAAAAACCTGGTTTGTATGCCGTTTATCTTCATTTTTATTTTTCTTCTGTTTGGGATATTCTCTATTACTATTAGGAACAGAGGTTTTAGCTTTAGATGGTGTTTTTGTTTCTTTATAAATCCCATGGATGGAGACTTTGTGAAAAGAAAAGACAAGTTACCTTTTGATGAGCCTATATTTCACCTGACTCTTGTGAGTACCCCACCATAGGGGGTGTCTACATATAAGAGAAGATCTTTTGTGTCTATTGAACTATTTATTTTTGTTGTTATATATATTAATTGGACTGTGTTACACTATATTGTCCTTTTTTCTCTCGGTTCCATGATCACATGAATACTTGTGAGAAATAAGAATCGGAGGGTGGTCATCACTAAATTTAAGTATTATTTTTATTATTTATTTAGAAAGAATATTTATAAGCGCCTGTAGGTCTTCATATTATTGTAAAATGCCCATATATGTATAGAAAACAAGGAGACAGTTGTTGTTAGCACTTATCCTTATGTGGGTGTGGCCTTTTGGCTCTCACCTCTCTCAATATTTTGGAAGCTCCCTCTTTGTATGCAACAGATCCCTAGGGGTATATTTACTAAACTGCGGGTTTGAAAAAGTGGAGATGTTGCCTATAGCAACCAATCAGATTCTAGCTGTCATTTTGTAGAATGTCCTAAATAAATGAAAGCTAGGATCTGATTGGTTGCTATAGACAAAATCTCCACTTTTCCAAACCCACAGTTTAGTAAATCTAGCCCCTAGTCTTTACTGCTTTGGGATTAGGTGGCCTTTCTTCAGTTTGAGGGGGATTTAGGGCTAGGACTACATGTAAACTTTTATTTTTTTATACTCTGCACTTGGAGCACAGAGAACATTGCATCTTGAGCTTTAAAGAAAAATCTGTCCTAGGAGGAATTTTCAATCCCTCTGATCATAGACAGCCTATATTGGTCCTCTGGCCAGTAGGCAAACAATGACAATCCCAGGGTGTCATGTGCCTCAACAAGGGGTGCCCATAAATACATTAAAGGGATGCTCTACATGGTTTTGTATGGCACTTTCCATATTACCTTACTTTGCCCTGGCTTTCTGGCAGGTCATGGATCATGTAATATTTCTAGTTAGAGGCCAGGACCATAATTAAAAAAGTATTTTTCCTTCAGTAGTTCTCACTGCATTGTTTTTATTTTATTTTATTTTCACTGAATTTGATGGGTGCAGTTGACTCTTACAAGTTTCATTCCCCAGCCCTAGGGGTGGCTAATGACCTTTCAGACTCGCCCCCTTTTAGAGAAACTAAATATTTAGTCCCCTTTAGCTTCTGTGGATCCATCTGTACAGGAACCCCCTGGCCTTATAATAAAGGGGTTCTAAAGACCCTTGCCTCCACTGGATCCTTCTGGCATTGACATTGGGGATAAAAGGGCCTTTTCTCATTAGGGGAGAGTCTGAAGATCACACTATAGTGTACTTTGTATTTTTTGCAACTTTTCATGTATGTGGGTGGAGAAAGTGCATGCACCATGGACATGTTATAAAAAAAAGTCTGGCAAAGCCAAGTCCCTCTTTGGGTTCATTAGCAGGCACAGCATTCATGATCAGTTAACTCTGTAGCCAAGGGTTGAAGGTTATTGACCGGATAGTTTCCGGCCAGTACAAATATATTTATATAACAACCTATTTATTTAATGGGCACAGAATAGACCAGCTTAATGTTCCCATTCACTGCACACATCTAATACACTACCCCACTATAAAGCCACTCATTGATAATCTTTTTCAGTCACACTATTTCAATAAGGGGTAGATTATTCCTTAATATTTATTTACTATCGTTTATATAATGCCACCATATTATGCAGTGCTGTGCAGAGAATTATTCATTATTCACATAAGTCGCTATCATGTGAGCATAGAGCATAATCAGTGATGGGCTGCAGGTGCCATGGCAAACCATCCCATGCCGCCCCAGGCTCCATGTACCTGTTCTGACTTAAAGAAGACTACTCCCTTCTGCTTTATGAAATAAAGCAGAGAGTAAAACTAAAAGGGAGTAGTCTGCTTTTGCATCACGTGACCGTTACAAAACGCAAGGAGGTCATGCATCACACCCAATCAGAGGAGGAGGATAGGGTGCAGTGTGTTCTGCATCACATGGTCTGTCTTCTTCTGCTCCAGAATGACGTTAAGCAATTTTTAGGCTGTCATTAGTAAAATGAATTTAATTATTTAATTAATGTAGAATTAGTTAGATTACTAGACTAGTTTTGTGTAGTCAGTTTTACTTCCACTGAGTGGGGGACGCGTGGAGAATTCTGAATGAGATGTGGGGGATTTTTGAATCTGAGGACATGTGGGAGCATTTTATGTCAAGTGAGGGGTCTGAGTGGCATTTTGTGGTAAGTGGGGGATAATCCAGTATATGACACTGGTTTAAGAACCACAATAAACATGTGCTTCATAATGTGTTACACAATTTCAAGATTTGTTTTCAATTGGCTGGATTCCTTTGTAATATTACTATTTCATTAATCAATATAAAAAGGCTGTTCTTGTGAGAACAACAGCTAGATTTAGTCTGTGCAGAGCAGAAGTAATGGCATATCCCAATGACCTTTCCAGTCTACTATGACATTACTTCCTAGTGTGGATGCAGATGTTCCAGGTTGAATGAGGTTCTTTCTGATTCAGAGAGTCAATGACTCATGAATGCAAGATTTATTGTGAAATTTACTTTTATTTTTACAATAAACATAATATAAAGGTGAAAGTAAATCAAATACTTAGCTTGCAATATGTTCAAGTAACAGTCAATTTTTAGGACCCCTCTTTCACTCGAAAGCTGGAAAAACAATAGGCACCTTACTGCATCAAGGTCCAGTCATGAGGTAAGGGTCTCTTTGGCTGCATCCAGTTTTATATTCAGAGAGAAAAGGGTCTTTGAATCAACTTACATATATGGGTATGAACATATTTTCAGACTCTCTATTGGTACATAACTGGTAAGAAAGAATATATTCTCGCACATGTGCAGAAAGCATCTGAGACACCGCCCTGGCATAATATGTGGAGATGTCTCGACCCAGCCGTCGATCAGATAAGCATTTTACAATACACACAAAATGGAGCTCAGTGGCCATTTTGAAAGGCCTGTAACAGCAGGCTCAAAAAAAGAATCGAACAACTTAAAAAGCCTTATAGCCGTTGTGGTCGCATCCATTGATACAGTGCTATGAATAAAACTGTTTACAAATCAGAAAAATAATTATTATCTAATCATATTTTTGGAAAAAGTAACAAATATCACATCTCTGTTTCTTATTGTATACAAATACTTACCTACTTTTTCTTTAACTCCCCTATGGGAGATCCCAGAGCAGAGGTCCAAGGGGTTAGTGAAAAGAGTGTCCTGTTGTGAATTTGTGTCATTGTGCAACAGGAGACAGGGCTATGATGACACATTTTGCATAATCAAGTCCTGTCCGCTACTGCATGATAATGTGAATCGGGTACATGTGTCTGATGATGTGAATCGCGTCATCAAGGACTCACACACTTAACAAGGAAAGGAAGCTGGATCCAGGAGGGTGACGTACTCTCCCGGGAGTGCGTGAGGATTCCTGAAAATTCAGGAGTCTACCAGAGGTTTTGGAAGAGTAGGCAAATATAGGTATACATGCTAAAAGGAATTGCCATTCTAGAGGGTAATCCCCACTAAAGCACAATGACATTGAGGTTCCTGTGAATTCCATTAAATATAAACTTTTACTTTCTCAACTTTCTGAATATGAAACATCTGCACACATTCACCTCCATTTCTATCTGCTGACATGACTAGCAAGATTCTGTCAAGTGTTGATGTCTTTAAAACTGTTGTCTAAGTACTTAGATTTCTGAAAGATTGTTTTGGAGTAACTGCAGCTTTACCTAGAATGTTTATATTACAAATGTGACTTAAAATTGGTGCCTTGACAAAAAATGGTACTAAAAGAAGCACAATGAAAATTAAACCTTTTAAATCAGTTCCGCCTCTGAATAGCCTTCAAACATAATTGTTGAGAAACAATGAAAACTGAAATATATTGCTTAAAATAACACAAATTTAGGCTTCCATTATACAACTGACAAGAAAAAGCCAATTATGAGCACATTTTCATGTCTAAGACAAGTTAAAAAAAAGCATTTTTCCCAAAAATCAAAGAACAAACATAGTTTCAAATACACAGTAATTATGGGTAGTAATGTTGCATATGAGAACTTCCAATGCAACAAACCTTAGCTTCAAGCATAAAACATTATCGAAAAATGACTCATAACATACTAGTTTTGTAGAGTATACACGGAAAAGCCAATTCTAATGCTTTTCATTTGTCAATCGTTAGCCAAGAGGATTACAGGCTATTTACAGTAATGATATTTGACACAGGGGTGTAATGTATCCAAAGACAGGTGTACAATTTGCAGGTAGGGCTTCCTCTGCACTATAGTGCCTAATCACCAGTCAATACATTTTCCTAGAAAATTAGTAGAACAGACATTCCTCTTCAGAAACTTAGTGACCTATTTAATAAACTCCTTTCACTCCTGGACTTTGCAATTCTACCCCACTCTTTCCTGCAAAAATGTTCTAGGTCAATTAAATTATGAAGGGTTCTCTTGTATGGGCAGCACAGTGGCTTAATGGTTAGAATTTCTGCCACACAACACTGGGGTCGTGAGTTCAATTCCCAACCATGGCCTTATCTGTGTGTGTTAGGAAATTTAGACTGTAAGCTTCAATGGTGCAGGGACTGTTGTGAGTGAGTTCTTTGTAGAGTGCTGTGAAATTAGTGGCTCTATATAAAATAGCTGTTGATGATATAGCCCTATTTAGGTCATTCTTTGATTTTCCTTTTCTGAACCCATTCCTTGGTTGAATTGGATGTATGCTTTGGATGGTTATCATGTTTGAAGCTATTCTAGAGCCCCTGTCCTAGCTGAACAGATGCAGCGCCAAAACATGACGCTGCCACCACCATGCTTCACAGTAGGAATGGTGCTCTTTGAGTGATGAGCTGTGTTGTTGCCAAATATGTTGCTGACAAATATATATTGTAGAATTAAGACCATAAAGTTCAACTTTGGTCTCATCAGACCATAAGACTTTCTCCCTCATGTGTTGGGGTGATTGAATGTATTTTTTTTGTGCAAAATTTAGATGGGCGTGGATGGTGTTTTTTGTGAGAAATGTTATCCATCTTGCCACCCTACTCCATAGCCCAAACATGTGCAGAGTACAGGGGATTGTTTCATATGCAGGGAGTGACCAGTTCCTGGCATAAATTCTAGCAGCTCCATTAATGTTGCCTTAGGTCTCTTGCAGTCTTGCTGATTAGCTTTAGCCTTGTTCTGTCATCAATTTTGGATTGACGTCCTGATCTTGGCAATATATCCGTTGTGCTCCAATTTTTCCACTTATTGATGATAGCCTTCACAGTGTTCCATGGTACATGTAATGCCTTCACATTCTTATATAACCCTCTCCAGACTGGTACATTTCAACAATCTTGTAGATGTTTTGAAAGCTCTTTACAGAACATGGTTGTCCCAATAGGATGCAACCATGAAAGTGCAAGGAAATCCTACAGGAATAACAGAAAAACCTGCTCCTTCTTTGGTGTTAATCACAATAACTTTCATTGCTAGCAGCTGTATGCCAATTATTGTTGGACATGATTTTGAATGTGATTAGTTAACTTTTAACACAGCTACATACCCATTATGGAAGGTTGTGCACATGTATGTAACCAGGATTTTGAAGTTGTTTTTTTTTATTTCTACTTAATTTTCCCCAAAAAATGTTTTTCACTTGAATTTTGATGGTTGCAAGATCACATTAAAGGTGGAAAAAGGTATGACATGATTTATTTTGATTTCAGGTTTTACATTAAAATATCCACAATTTCAATAAGAGTGTATATAATTTTTATGACCACTATAGGTGGGGCAGTTGAGCAATACTCAAATGCCTTGGGGATAGTGGACCATAATGTTAAGGGATAACTTATTGCTGTGCTATGCCAGTATCTGCACATATGTGCATGTATTATCTGGCAGATATGGGCTTTCAGTCCCATTTGTTGTACGACAAAAAAAACAACAAAAAATGTTTAAAGGTAGATGTAAAAAAAATGAATAATAGAAAAATATTTAAAAACATACACGTTAGAAAAATGCTTATTGAAAGAATAAATAATTTTTTTATAATTATTTTCATCTGTTATCAATATTTAGAAGAGGTATTGCAGTGGTATATGTACCTCCAACATATTTATTAGATATGCTTTCTCATACACATACATGGGGAAGCTATATCTTGCTAATCATACCTCTACAGGGGTTGTTACTAGTCTTAACACTTTGTTATACATAGCCAAGTGAGAGAAAGACCTATCGCCAGCGAAAGAGTTTTTTTTTTGCCATTTGCTAGATCAGCCTGTTAAAATTTGATATAGTGGATTTCTTCTTTGAATACAAACCACTCCACCCCCAAAAAGATGATGTTCAGTGTGCAGGGCCCCTGATATTTATTATAAAACCTTTGGGAGCCTTTGTTACAATCAGGGAAACTGCTATGTTCAGAAGAGACTTCTTCTTCAAGGCACACCTCATAGGTTATGATTGGCTGCTCTACTTGATTTGAGGTCTGACAAGGTAGTTCTTTTCAATAAATGAAATACACATGCGGCATACTTTTGGATGAGCCCAATTTTAAACTGCTGCAAAGTATTATGGTGTTATACTGTATAAATGTTATCAATAGTAATAATAGTTCTCAATATATAATTTGCAGGTAGGTTAGCAGGTAGCATCTAGCTACTCCCATAAGCAGTGTGAGGCTCCTATACTAATTAGTATATATAAATAGGCATGAACTGTTTCAAGGCAGTAATCATCATCATCATCATCATCTATTTATATAGCTCCAACATATTCCGTAGCGCATTACAATTCGGGACAAATACAGTAAGAAACAAACTGGGTGAAACAGACAAAGAGGTGAGAAGGCCCTGCTTTCAAGCTTACAATCTATGGGACAATGGGAGTTTGATACATGAGGTTAAGTCTACATTTGCATTTCGGTCCAGCCAGACTGCAAAGGTAAAAGTGATTTGTTAGCTTAATGATCCCGTCACACAAAAAAGTTGGTCAGGTGGTAGTTGTCTTGTGTGAAATTGTGTAACGGGTGGTAATAGGGTAATCTAGTGAGGTTAAGGGGGTGGTTGAGAAATATTATAAGCTTGTCTGAAGAGGTGGGTTTTCAGAGATAGCATGAAAGTTTGTAGACTAGAGGAGAGTCTTATTGTGCGAGGGAGTGAATTCCATAGAGTGGGTGCACCCCAAAAAAAGTATTGTAACCAGGAATGGGAGGATGTTATTAGGGTAGATGAGAGACGCAGATCTTGTGCAGAACGGAGTTGCCGAGTTAGGAGATATTTTGAGACAAGAGAGGAGATGTATGTTGGTGCAGCTTTGTTGATGGCCTTGTAGGTTAGTAAGAGTATTTTATATTTGATTCAGTAGAAAACAGGCAACAAGTGTAGAGTCATACATAGTGATTCAACAGAGGAATAACGATTTGCATGGAAAATCAATCTTTGCGCTGCGTGCAAAATAGATTGTAGGGGTTTGAGTCTGTTTTGGGGAAAACCAGGAAAGAGAGAATTGCAATAGTTAATGCGGGAGATGATAAGTGCATGAATTAAGGTTTTTGCAGTGTTGTGTAAGATATGTGCGTATTCACGATATGTTTTTTAGATGTACTGTATGTAACATTTTTTAGATATACAGTTAATGTGGGGATCAAAGGATATTTCTGAGTCAAAGATCACATCTAGGCAGCGAGCTTGAGGAGTGGTTTTTAATGTCATGTTGTCAACAGAAATAGAAAAATCAGGTATGCTTCTGTTGGGTGGAAATATTATTAACTCTGTTTTAGAAAGACTGAGTTTGAGTTGGCGAGAGTACATCCAAGATGAAATGGCAGAAAGACAGTGAGTAACACAGAACAACAAAGATGTCGTGAGATCAGGAGGGGATAGATAAATTTGTGTATCATCCTCATAGAGATGATACTGAAATCCAAAGGAGCTTATTAGTTTTCCAAGAGAAGTGGTGTAGATAGAGAATAGCAGAGGACCTAGTACTGAGCCTTGTGGTACTCCAACTGATAGAGGAAGCGTAGCAAAGGTGGATCCAGAGAAATTGACACTGAGAGCGATTAGATAGGTAGGATGAGAACCAGGATAGGACAGTGCCTTCAAGACTTAGAGATTGTAGCATTTGTATGAGGAGAGCGTGGTCAACAGTGGAAAATGCAGCAGAGAGATCCAGGAGAATTAAAAATTGACTTTAATTTTTGCTGTGATCAAATCATTCACAACCTTGGTCAGCGCAGTCTCTGTGGAGTGCTGAGAGCGAAAGCCTGACTGAAGAGAATCCAGTAATTTGAGAGAGAGTTTGGGTCAGAATTCTGCATTATTTTTTTTATTTAAAAAAATCTATTTTTAACACTGTATAGAGCCAGTGGCTCCAGGCAGCTGACGGGTACGATCAGACCTGCAGCATCCTGTGTACTACGGCAGAGAGGGATTTCAAAATACACCCATAGTCAACAAGGAACAGATCTTGAGATCCATTCCATGATGACTATGGGTGTAAGCAGAGCCTATTTGTGGCCAGTAAGGCAGTTACGTGCCTTAATGATTCACCACCACTTTGTGACAGCTTTCCTCACCCACTGAAATACCCCTCACTTACCATCACTCCATGACAACTTGCCTTACCCACTGTAATATCCCTCACTTAACCCCACTCTCTGACAAAAGACATCACCCACTGTAATTCCCCCACACCTACCTGACACCATACCTCGTCCACAGACATACCCTCCTCAAAATCTGACAAAAAAGGAAAAAACAAACAAAAGAAAATTGTATAACATTTTAGTCTTTCATTTGAATAAATACAAATTGTCCCACCTCTCACTGGCACTATCTGCTTCTTATTCCTCATCCCACTGACTGTACTGCTCAGAGGCTATTTTTCTCTATAGCCACCTGATTAGGTGGGCAGGGGATGAGGTAGAGTGAGAGAGAGAACCCAAACCCATACCACAGCCCTGGACTTGAATGCTCTGCTCTATGGAACTGGGGGTGGTGGGTCTGTATCAGACAGAATGAAATAGAATATAGTGGCTGGTCCTTAGTGGCTGAATCTAGCCACTAAGAAAGTCCCTTAGCAAGTGCTGACCCCCCAGGTCAGTACCTTTCCAAATAAACAAGAAACACCCCAAAACTCCACTGCGCCCGTGGCCTCTGCCCTACGACCTTGTTCCCTGTGTGTGGGCAGATGTCACACCACTCTAGTTATGGTTATACTGTTAACTACCTCCACTCACTAAACTTTCCTCTTTCATTTTCCAGCTGTACTCTATAACTAATTTATAACTCTTACAGTCATTTCGTGTAAGGAAGGTTAAGGCTATTAAATATGCAGCTGTTTAAGTGGGTTAATAACTCTTTCACAGAGAGCAGTATAATATTAAGCAGTTGTGTCCTAGGTTTGTGTGAGTTTAGCAGCAGCGCATAGGATGATATAAGAGGTGCACTACACTACTTTGTGAATGGGTCCTTCTCTTTCTAACTTCTCCGATGTACTCCTGAATTATGTTGTCTAATTTAGTCTAGTATTAAGCTTTGTTTGGAAAACTACATTGACCTAAAAGCAGTTATAAGACCATAATTTTTTCCCGCACCACTGGTATAAGCAATGTTTTCATCAAACTTTGATCCATTCTCATTGCATTCACCACTTAAAAGCATCATAACTACTTAACTGTATCTGTTTCTTCTTTGTTATTATGTGAATAAACTCAAGCAAGAAGCATGAAATATTTTAGGGTAAAGGAGGAAGTTTGGTGATTACTGCTGAGCACTACACAGAGGTAGTGAGTCCGTAGATAAAAATGGATACAAAAAATGTGGTTATGCACTAGATGATCCTGCCCAGTTTTTCTTTCTGATAAAACTACTCTTTATCAGTGATCTGTATATTACCAATAAATCACTTTCCAATTAACATTCAAATGCCAAGGAATTGCATTTCAAAAACCTTCCCTTGTACAAATATCTGAGATTGCATTCTTAATTGCCTTAGGTGATTTTGGTAAAAGAGGCACGTAACTGCTGTTCATAAGATCACTGATTCAACCAACAGCCTACCAAGAATCGCTGAGACACCATAAATGGTGGTGTATGGTGGAGAGGGGTAGGCTCGGCCAAAGAGCAGGGTGGTATATGCCCCTTGAGCTGCCCTATAGTGGAGTGTCTGGGCTCACCTTGGCAGGACTTATCCCAGTATAGTGAACTGAGCAGCCGACCAAGGCACTGAAGAAACGTGGATATTCCTCCTCCCTTTATTTATAATTGGAGGTGGGTTGTGTTTGGTGGGCTGGGCATTACTATACTTCCTGGTGGCTGGCCTCTTGACATAGCCTCAGAGCCCTGTCACCTCTTGGTAAGCTTTGGGCCATTGATCAGCCCCATGATCTTATTCTCTCTCTCATTTCCTTCCTACCTCTCTCCATCCTCTGTCTTTTCCTTCCCACCTCCCGTACTCATTAGCTGTGGAGTTCTTGCAAATAGATCACGTCCGAGAGGCAGAGCCAATAAGTGTTCTGGGGGAGGTTATTATTATACTGTGGGGTATGAGGGCATATTAATGTTATGTGAGGGCTGGTGTGTGAATGTGGGGTAATGTTATGTTAGGACTGGTGTAGGCGGGAATAATGTTTCATTTTTAAAACTTTCTTTATGCAAAGATTCAGAAAACATGGAGTGTTTTTCAGGGAGAGGCAAAAAGATGGGGGTAAGTGGTGGACCCACCCAACACAACGTGCCCTTTAGCTGACTGCAGCCCTGAGCCATGCTAATAAAAGTGCCTTGAACAGTGACCTTTTGGGCTTCCCACCACAATGCAAGAGCACTATCTCCCAATAGGTTGAGATATTTTCCAATAGGTTAATTGAATAACTCAATGGTAGTAACTAATGCTTGACTGTATAACAACGATTCTGATTCTGGTGGGGCTGTCTTGATTTTGGGGCACTGTTCCGACCTGTCTGGAATTTGGTATGTCCTGCTTCATGTTGCTTTGCTCATGAATGTGAACATGCATGTCCGTAACAGTGGCTATTAAATGGAGAAATCTTGTTTTCTCCACCGCATAGTGAGATAAAATTATTTCCTTCCCCCTTCACCACACTGTAGACACAGTGAGATTGGTCTGGTCATAGACCTTTGTCCCAGATATGCCAAGGAAAGAATAAACCCACATATCATCTACTACTGACAGTTTATTACTAAGGAGTAGTAAAGATAATTTCTGAAAATGAAAAATGGTGGTCCTGCAGTGCAAATTATATTTTGTGTTGTCATGTGTCCTTTCATATATGAATGTACTCAAGTTTTTGAACAGCAGTTATGAAGATTGTATATGAAAAATTACATCATCTGCAGGGCTGAAGCATTTAGCAAATTGTAATAGGAGGGGTTGGATATATCAGGATGCAGGCTTAGCAACCTTGTGTGCTTTGTAGTGTGGTCATTCATCCTCTGGCATTGTCACACACTTTTAGCAGCCAGCCCCTGATGCTTGCAGGGTCAGACTAGCCCACTGTGGTGTCTGGAAAATTCCTGGTGGGCCCCACTTCCAGAGGCCCCACCTCCTCTCTGTAGGAAAAAACCATGCACTCAGGGCACCCATCAACTACCAGGGACGAGAGCAGCAGCAGCAGCCTGCACACCTCAGTGATATGACGGATGAGTTTCCTGCCTAGACAGGAACTTCACAACAGCCTCTGACTGAATGACATAACACAGGTTCTCAGCCAATAGGAGTATACACATGTCTGTAACTTCACTGCTACTACCAGAGCCATGGAGGAAAATGGAGGCAGCACAGCAAGATGCGGTAAGTGTAAGAGAGTTTGTGTCAGGGCCGTCTCTTCCATTGGGCATGATGGGCAGGTGCCCGGGGGCCCTGCAGGCAAGGGGGGCCCGTCCGAGGCAGGTCTGAAAAAAATTTAAATGAAAATACTCACCTTGCGGTCACGTCAGCGGCGATCCGGCTCCCTCCCTGGTTCCCTCTTCCGTGCTGTGCTCGCAGTGAACGCTGGGTGTGATGTCATGCCCAGCATTCATATTTATATATATATATATATATATATATATATATATATATATATATAATTTTTTTTTTTTAGGGGCCCGGTACACGGCATTGCCCGGGGGCCCATGAAGCAGTTAAGATGGCCCTGGTTTGTGTGTCAGTATGCAAGTATGAAATACAGTGTGAGTGATTGATTCTAGTTTAGTGGCTCCTCTGCCACTGCCTCTGGGCTGTTCCGGGCAATATGTCCCAACCGTTGACACCTCCAATATCAAGGGCAATTAATTTCCCTTCTCCTGGGCCTGTTCGAGGTACCTCTGAATCTCTTCACTGGGATCTTCTACCAGCATTTCATCTGTCTCTTGGTAGACTTCTTGCCTCAGCTGTGAAACCTCTAGCTTCATTATGAGAAGAGCATCCGTTGCGGAAAGTTTGGCCATTGTATCTGAGTTCACTGTACAGTTTCTATTTAGCACATTGAACAAGGAGTTGGGCCCACCTGTGCTGTTCCCTATTATATCTATATGTCCTGCCCCCACCCAGCCTTCTATACATTATGGTATGCTCACCCCTTATATGTACCCCCCCAAGTCTTACCAAAGTGGTGTCCCACTCCCTGATGCCAGACACCTCATATGCCTCAATTCCTCACCCTGCTTCCAGATAGCCCCTCTGCCACACTCCTCTCTCCCGGCTTCCAGAAACCCCATCTACCACACATCCCCTCCCTGCTTCAAAATACCCGCTCTGCTACACTCCCTCTTCCCTCCTGCCAGTTACCCCTTCCAGCCACTGGCCCCACAAACACAACTGCGAGCATTCTCCACTACCAAATTCTAGTTTGGTCCCCTGCACCACTTACATTGCTGCACTGGAGACATCAGAAGACAAATTACACTATAGAATGAGAGAAAGAAGAGATCACATTAACTGTGAGATGCAGGTTAATCTATGTGTAGAGCATTTTTCGAGATTGGTATTATTATAAATATATTATTATTTTTATGTTTTAGGATTAAAAATAACCTTTCAGGTGCAAAATATTTACAATATAAAAAATGAAGGTTTTTTTTTTTTACTTGAACTTATTTAAATGAATGAAGTTTATTTTTTTCTTTTAGTACTTACTAATTATTACATATTATAATATAATGTCACGGTAACTCACCAGCATTACGCTGCTACTTTCACACGAGCCACTATTTTCAAATCTTCCTTTGCTTGACTGACATTATGACATCTTAACTGACGTGAGGCCAGCAAAAGGGGAGTTACAGTAGCATCTATATAATTAACAAGTACCAAAAAACCTAAACAGCTTTATTCATTTAAATAAGTTTAACTTAATTTTTTTTAATATAATATGTGATAGATAATTTATATATTATTTATATCTTACATTTTGCACCTGAAAGGTTACTTTTATTTTGAGGACTTACCATGCCCTCTCTTGTCTGACATTGCCTCTCTGGTGACTGCTTTAGAGGTGTACATACAATGTTTCATGAGCCCCTACCATTGCATTCTCCCAGTGGGAGCTTCATGTCCCAGGTCAGAGACTGGACACTGGTGTGAATCAGAAGATGGTAAGTGGTTACATTGTAAGGAGCAGGGACTGTGAAAATCTTAAGGAGGAGAACAGTTTTAATTAGGGATATTCAATAACCCCCATGTTTTGGTTTTGGGTCTGTATTAACTTCGTATCTTGGTTTTGGTTCTGTATTTTTTTGCAAAAATTGCTAAAAAGTGCTAAAAAACCCCATTAATTTCCAGCCATTTGCAGTCAGTTTTGACCACCTCACATGTCACAATATTATTTTCATCCAGTTTCGACCAAAGACTGCAGCGAGCTGGCTGGCTAAGTGACAGAGCAACGGCACAAAAACATGGTAGTTTATAGCACATATATGAAACATTGCCACATAGCCTTGGGCCCTAATGTTGGATTGACATAATTTGATTGATGGGCAGCAGACTAGACAAGGTTATAAAGTCGACAATATAATGACATTGACAGTATTATTAGGACGACAATTGAAATGTAGACAGTATTTATTAGGTTGACAATTTAAATGTAGACAGTATTATCCCTAATTCTAACCCTGTCCCTGTCCCTAGACCTGTACCTAACCCTGGCCCTATCCAATTTCCCTACCCATAGACCTATCCTTAAGCATACCCATATCCCTATAATAATAATGTTCACATTTGAATAGTCTATCTAATCATACAGTCCACCATGTGAATTGGCGATCTAATAATACTGTTGACACTTGAATTGTTAACTGTTACACAAGCTGATAGACCAAGGCCAAAATGTAAAACAGCACAAGGTGGAATTGTCCTTGGGACCACCCATATGTTAAAAAGGACATGTACAGTTTAATAAACCAAGCACTACAGTGGCAAGGAATGCCAAGTGCTTGGTTTGTTTGGGCCCTCACAAAACAAGCTACCAATGGGCTTAAGGCAGCTAAGCTAACAGTGTTGTCAATGAACTCTACAGTGGCAAGTCATGCACCAGTGGAAGCAGTTCTTGCCAGTGATAAAAAGAAGGCCATTGTCATGCCTTGGCATAAGACCAAAAAATCCACCTCCTATGTGTGGAATTATTTTTACCCAAATCCTGACAACAGTTGTCTAGCCTTTTGTAACGTATGTAAAGCCACACTCAGTAGAGTTCGGGATCTCACCTTGCTACATCTGCTATACGTATCAGGGCTGCTCCCTCGCCCCCTCCTTATCCTCATATGCTTCTTGTCGATGTCCCCTGCTCTCGACTGCCTGTGTGAACTGACAGCTGTGGATCCCTCCTCGCTCGGCATGGAGAACAGAACACAGTACACAGGATGCCATAATCAGGTAAGTTCATATATTTTCTCAGGTGCAATGTGGTTTAAATCATCCTTTCTTTAACTGGGGGCATTACTGTGTTTGGCATAAAGATTTCAGGGCACTACTGCATGGCATATTATGTTTTGGGGTCACTACTATGGTATAATATAATTTGTGGGCATTACTGTATGGCATTATGTTTTGGGGTCACTACTGTTTTGTGTAATATGATTTGGGGGCACTATAGAGGCATAATATGATTTGGGGGCACTACTGTATGGCATAATATGATTTGGAGCACTAATGTGGCATAATATGATTTGGGGGCACTACTGTGGCATAATATGACTTGTGGGCACTATTGTGGCATAATATGATTTGGGGGCCCTATTGTAGCATAATATGATTTGGAGGCACTACTGTATGGCATAATATGATTTTAGGGCACTACTGTATGGCATAATATGATTTTGAGCACTAATGTGGCCTAATATGATTTGGGGGCACTACTGTGGCATAATATGATTTGTTGACACTATTGTGGCATAATATAATTTGGGGGCACTATTGTGGCATAATATGTTTTGGAGGCACTACTGTATGGCATAATATGATTTGGGGGTACAACTGTGTGGCATAATATAAACTGGGGGCATTATTGTGGCATAATTTGATTTGGGGTGTCTATATTGCCTTAATATCAATTGGGGGAACGCACTCAGGCGTAAGGGAAGGATTGGGGGTCTTAGTATAAGGTGGGAGGTATGCTATTAATTTAATGGTGGAGTGTAGGTGGGGGCTAATTATTTAATGGGAGCTATTTTCTTTGTGGGGTGATGGTGGGGCAATTTAATTTATTGGTGGAGCTGTTTGGAGGGAGGAAAATAGGTTTATTTAATAAATAGGAATACTATTAATTTAATCTCTGGGCTGATTGGAGGGAAACAGATCTATTTATCAAATGTGAATACTATTATTTTAATTCTGGGTCTGGAGGGAGGCCTAATTATTAAGCTTGGGTGCTATACTGATTTAGTGTTGGAGGTGGTTGGAGTTTTCAGAATTTCATGTACCTTTTTTTTCCAAATAGGGCCTCCAACATTCCAGGATCCAAACAAGCAGCAACTAAAGAAACCAGCAGCCACAGGTGGTGAAAGTGACAAGAACAGGTAGGAGAGAGTAGGCCAGTCTGCCAACTGTCCTGAATCTGGTGGGGCAGTCTCGAATTAGGTTGACTATCTCGCTTAGTCAGGATTTGGTCTGACTGAAAGGACATTTGGGAGGTAATCCCGGCTTCACAGTGTACTGCTTGTTGAGGCAGAGCTGTGTGCATCTAACAGTAGTGCACATAGTATTTCCTGTGTATTTGTCTAAAATGATAACCAGGGACCCTGCTCTCTTAAATACCCTGGGACACCCGAGCCTTAACCCAGCTCTGATTAGGGGAAGGGAGCTGATAGCTGCTCCAAGTCCGCAAACAGAACACTGCCTGCAGAGCAAGCCGAGGAGCTCTAAGTATCACAAGATTTGGTAATCTCGTGAGACAAAGAGCTTTTCTGCTCACTCTACATGAAGTTCCCACCCTGATAGATATCAGCAGCACCAGAAGCTTATATAAGTACAGTGGGCTGGGGGTGTTATAATGTAGCTAGGAGGGTGTGATAAATGTAATGTTTTATTACACTGTATGTATAAAAGCCTCATGTTTACCACACCCCAAGCACAATGTGGTCACACCCTTTTCAGTGCCGCCGCATAGTGGCGGCACACAGTTTCTATGCTACTCATCTATGGAGGGGGCCCCAAAAGTTCACTGTACCCCCACCCCAAATTTCTCTTGCTGATCCTGTACATACTATTGTCTGATACTGGTGTGCCCTATGCTGCAAATAGAGAGTCAAGCTGCATGTAATACATTTGTATCTCACGGCACACCGTATAACATTAAGCTTTGCAAAAAGTACTGTAATTATTATTATTAATATTATTATTATTATCTGGAACAGAAGCGGGCTTGTGTGCTTTAAAAGCCAGGGCTGATTTTTAGTCCCATGCCGGCCCCTGGCTAGATCCCAGCACCTGCAATCTACACCGCCAACCCCTTCATCATAAATATCCTCACTAGAGTTAGACCTGCATCCAAGTTGCTAAGGCTGGATGACTCCTACCCTATACAGTATTCCTCAGAAGAATCCTTGAGCGTTGGGCCTGCTGCTGCTGCTCCTACTGCTGGTGGTGGATCTTATCTCAGAAGCAGCCCAAGAAGAAGACTACTAGTAGTTTAAAACACAATTGACTGTTAAACTATCCTTTGCAAGAGGAAGCATGTATGACAGCTATCATCCAGTCATACAGCGAATCTACTTTACTAGTCTTAGATCTGTGTCCTGTATCCACCATTAATGCAGCAGGTTTTAGACAGTTAATTGAGGTCTTGTGTCCCCGTTGCCAAATTCCATCTTGACACCATTTTACAAGAACATTTTGGCAACTGTGCTTGATCCTAGGTTTAAGAGCTCTCTTTCTTTCCACCTCACCCAGATCACAAGAAATACAAGCAAGTTGACAGCTCAAGTGGTACATGATACGACAACATCTCCTCCTTCAGTTTCTCAGGCAACTGCTTTTAGGAATAAACTTAGCTTTCCCAAGATACCCAGTGGTGTTGCAGATGAGTCAGCACAACATTTTGACATCTAGTCTGCTCTAAAAGTATTGCCCAAAAATTGTGACACCTCTGCAGTAACTCCACATGATCCTGCTATCAACAAGAATGGTGGAGGATTATTTTAATGGCAGAGTACAAATAGACATGTCAGACAGTCGCTTTACATACTTGGAGGAATAAATGGCACACACTGATGAGGGTGAGGATAATAACAGTGTAGATTGCAGGTGCTGGGATATAGCTTAGAAAAGGGAGCTAGACTGCATGTTGTTATTTTGTGTAGAATCAGAATGGCAGAATGGCATGTTGGAAATTTTCTGTTTTCTACAGTAAACTTTCCCTCAATTAGAGGTGTTTTTTTCTTCACAATGTAAAAGCTTGTTTTTTGGATATCCGTTTCCCTGACTTAAACCCTCTATGCCCTTGAGCATAGGCTTTTGAAGATGACATAGAAGGAATAGCGTTATCATGACTGGTGCCAGCAGCTGGTTGGTGCCAGCAGCTGGTTGGTGCTCCTGCTCTTCTGTTGGGTAATCATGATCCATATCGATGAACACACACACAATTTGTCCAACAATTTGAATTTTTTTAACACACCGCGAGCCAGTGATTTATGTGATGTGTTGCAGAATAATGAGATTTGAGAGTGACACTGGAGAATGGAGAGTGATAAGAACGATGCTACCCCTCCTATGTCAGTGAGCAATAGCACTAGAGAGTGGAGAGTGACAAGAACGATGCTACCCCTCCTATGTCAGTGAGCAGTGGCACTGGAGACTGACAAGAACGATGCTACCCCTCCTATGTCAGTGAGCAGTGGCACTGGAGAGTGACAAAAACGATGCTACCACTTCAGTGACTGTGTGAGCAATTGCGCCAGATCTCCTGGGGAGGGAGGTACTTATGGAAACCAATACCTGCGAGATCCGTTAACGCAACATTGACGTTTTGCCTCAATGTCAGATCCGAGGAATCGAGAGAGTACCCGGATTTGCAATGTTTGGGGGGGGGGGGGCTCTGTTTTTAGAAAACCGTGCCTGCGCATTTCTAGTTTTAATGTCTGCAATAGTTGATGACTCTGGCAGTAGAGAGACATGGGATGACGTGTTATGCATTATTTACATGCTGTAAGTATGACATGTTTGTGTGTATTTAAAGTACTGTACTGTTTTTTACATTATTTAATAAATCAGCCTCACTTCCCCAACTGACATAACTGCAGGCTCCCATGCACCATATCCTGCCCCACGTCCCATTACCCATCTGCTGGTAACAGTCAGTTTGCAGGACTCAACTACATCTTTGAATGAATCTACCTCTAAGTGCAAATGTATGAATAATGCTGATATGATGGGTGCCCTTGCTTTGAGTGGTGGATTAATTTAATCTTCTGCAGGTTTTCAACCGGATGATGGAGATGGGGTCTCTGTTGTTTTGGAAGTCCTTAAGGTGTTTGTCTAGAGCTGAGCTGGTCATTGACAATTGAAATTTGCTCTATATTTGTATGCAACATTTGTCCCTTTATCTTATATACACTATATGGACAAAAGTATTTGTCCACACCTGTTAGCTATCGAATTGAGGTGTTTCAATCAGACCCTTTGATAGAGGTGTATAAAATCAAGTCATGCAGTCTCCATTTGCAAACATTTGTGATACAAAATATGTTTTGAAGAGCTCATTGACTTCAAGCGTACTGTGTGGTACTGTGATAGGATGCCACCTTTGCAATAAGACAGTTTGTGAAACTTCATCCCTGTTGGATATTCCACGGTCAACTGTAAATGATATTATTAGAAAGTAGAAGCATTTAGGACCAACAGCAACTCAGCCACGAAGCAAAAGACCATGTAAAATCACAGAGCGGGGTCAACAACTACTAAGGAGCATGGTGCGTAAAAGTCGCCAACGCCTTGCTGATTCCATAGGTGAAGAGTTCCAAACTTTCACTGGCATTAATATAAGCACAAAAACAGTGCGGCGAGAGCTTAATGGAATGGGTTTCCATGGCTGAACAGCTACATGCAAGCCTTACATCTCCAAGGCCAATGCCAAGCATCGGATGGAGTGGTCCAAAGCACACTGACACTGGACTGTGGAGCAGTGAAAACATGTTCTGTGGAGTGACGAATCACGCTTCTCTGTTTGTCAGTCAGATGAGTGAGTCTGGGTTTGGCGGATGCAGGGAGAGCTTTACCTGCCTGACTATGCCAACTATGAAATTTGGTGGAGGAGGGATAATAGTAGGGGGCTGTTTTTCAGGGTTTGGGCTAAACGCCTTATCTCCAGTGAAGGGTACTTTTAATGCTTCAGCATAACACGTCATTTTGGACAATGTTATGCTTTCAACTTTGTGGCAACAGTTTGGAGAAGGCCCTTTGCTATTCCAACATGACTGTGCCCCAATGTGGAAGAACTTGACTGGCCCGCACAGAGCCCTGACCGCAACCCCATCAAACACCTTTAGAATGAACTGGAACGGAGAGTGCGAGTTGTTAGGATCTTAACTGTTCCCCGCTCCGCTGCGCTGTCGGGTCTGGCAGCTTGTCATCTTCAGCGGGGAGCGCTCTCCCTGATGGCGCTGCTGCACTTCCGGATTCTCGCAGCAGGGGTCATGTGACTCTGGGCGGGGAATTCAAAAACTACTTATTCCTGCTCTGACACGCTATCTGTGTCAGAGCAATGTGTTTCCTGTTCCTGGCTAACAGTACCTGTGTTCCTGACTCCTGTGAACTTGCTCCCTGTGTACTACTTTATTCCTCCTACTCCTGTGTACCAACCTGGCTGTGACCTGACTATTCTTTGGCTTATTCCTGGCACCACGTATTGGACTGTCTTACCTGTGTACCGACCCGGCTGTGTTATCAACTACTCTCTGGATTTCCCTCTGGCACCGTATACCTGATATCTCCTGTATACCGACCCGGCTGTGTTATCAACTACTCTCTGGATTTCCCTCTGGCACTATATACCTGATATCTCCTGTGTACCGACCCGGCTGTGTTCCTGGACCCATCTCCTGCTACGCACTCACTAACTCCGTGCACCTACCGCTTACTGCTCCAGACCTTCAAACCCTGGAATTCACGGTTAGTGCCTGTACTTACATTACTTGTCATATTGCCTGTCTGACTATCCATCACTTAGAACCTTCTCCCTTACGTCAGTAGGCTAACCTGGGGGCCGCGACCTGCGGTTCTTCGGCAGCAAAGACCACACTACCTTGCGGTGGTTCTTGGTGAAGACCGGAAGGCCGTTAGACTCCGTGCCCTAGGTAAGCCTGTGCAAATACTGACTAAGGCATTTAAATCGTAACACGAATCAGGCACAAATTCCCACAGAAACACTTCAACATCTTGTGGAAAGTCTTCCAAGAAGTGTGGAAGCTTTTATCACTGTAAAAGGGGGACCAACTTCATTTTAACGTATATGTATTTGAATACAATGTCATTACAGTCCCTGTTGGTGTAATGGTCAAGTGTCCGAATACTTTTGTCCATTTAGTGTATTTAATATATACAGCCCTCTATACTGAAGTAGTTGGACAGAACTGTGCTATCTGTCAGGGCAGCATGGTGGCTTAGCACTTCTGCCTCACAGCACTGGAGCCATGAGTTCAATTCCCGACCATGGCCTTATCTGTGTGGATTTTGAATGTTCTCCCTGTGCTTGCGTGGGTTTCTTCCTGGTGCTCCAAAAAACACATACTAGTATATTAATTAGATACTATTAAATTGACCATAGTCAGTCTGCGTGTATGGCATGGAATTTAGACTGTAAGCTCCTATGGGGCAGGGGCGGAATGGAGTTCTCTGTACAGCGATACGAAATTAGTGGCGCTTTATAAATAGCTGATGATGATATTTTTGATGATATTTTTGCATATACTTTATATAGTGCAGAGATTTATTTTTGTGTGACTGCCTAATGATTATTTTCATCTTTTATCATTTTTATATTATCTCCCTTACAGTGCTTGTTATTTTATTCAGGTACATGGCATTAGGAACCAATCAGATAAAAAGGAATAGTCTTAAAATATGCTTAGAAATTTAATTCACTAAAGTTATTTTTTAATTTCACAGTACAACTTCTGCTACATTTTTGCTTTCTTTATATTTACTTGAAATACAGCTTATACTTATTTTCTTAGATACATACTGTGCTTGCTGATGTTGCATTCTTACTTTCAATTACATGAATTTTAGTAATGCTTAAATATTATAAGCACTGTAATTATTTGTTAAAATTAGCAAAGCCTAGCACTTATTTGAACTATTTGTTTTTACATCTCTGTGCACATCCCAATCTAATTATGTATTTTTTTTAAAGGCAAGTAACATGATTTTTGGCAAATAGCTGGTCACTATGGTGGTATGTTTTATGCCACAATATTCCACCTTGTTTTACTGAAACAGCTTAAAACTGAGAGTTTCACATAAGTTGTACTTGCAGCCTCTTACACCTGGAAAATCAACTTGGTCTAGATGCAGAGAAAGCCTTTGACCAAATAAGTTTGCCCTTTATGCTGGAAACTCTTAGAAACTTTGGCTTCAATGGTAGTTTTCTCCTGAGAATCCAGGTGCTGTTTTTCAGGTCCCTCTTTCTGCTTCAGTGAATGGGGTACTCTCATCCCTGGTACTCTCATGCCCCATGTTGCCCTTGATCTTTGTCCCTGTGATTGAGCCCTTGACAGCCAAAATTCGCTATTCCCAAGATGTCAAATGTGTTACCATTGGTTCTGAAGAATACAAACTTAGCTTATTTGCACATGACATTCTGCTTACTTTGACTTCCCCTCACACCTCACTCCCAAATTTGTTCACCATCCTTACAGCTTATGGATTTCTTTCCGGCTATAAGATAAACCTCTGTAAAAAGTAAAATCTTAAAAAAATAAAGACTGATCTGAACAGGTGGCAAAAATAAATCATCTCCTGGTTGGGTAGGATAGTTGCCCTCAAGATGAATATTCTACACCATCTGCTCTACCTCTTTCAGACTCACCTGGTGCAAGTATCCAGGTCCACTCTGATCAATTACACCGCTGGTTCTTTAAATTAGTTTGGCAGCATAAACCCCCAAGCACTAGCTTCACAACTCTGCGCAGAGTGACGGTTAGCGGAGGCAGGGGCTTTCTGGACATCCATCTGTATTATATTGCTACACATTTGAGCTAAGCTGTGACCTGGTTTATGAAAAGTAAGGGCTCTCGTTCGATTGACTTGGAGTCCTCCTGTTGCTGCATTCCATCTTTGGATTCAATTCTGGGGGTCTCAGTGGGTGATAGGCCTCTATTATTGACATTGCACCCGGTTGCACTCTTCACCTGTCAGATATGGGACTACTGTAATCTCCACTTTGAGACTAACTTTAATCTCTCCCCCATGACGTCTCTCTGGGACAATTCTGCTTTTACCCCGGGGCAGTGGCTCTCTCGGTTTAGGGTCTGGTGGGAGAAGAGTATCAGCATGGGTAATGTTTTGCACACTGATCAATATATCTCACTGTCACTACTGCGAGAGAAATTTGACTTCCCAAATATTAGCCGGTTTGCTTATTTTCAAGTAAGACACTTTGTGGACTCGCTCCCTAAGCCTGATATAACGACACCCTTAACATCTCTGGAATCTCTGTGTCAATTGACCTCTGCAAAGCGGTATCATTTCCAACTTATACAATCTGCTCACATCCTCCAATCAATCTGACACCCCCGTTCATGAACTACGGTGGGAGGCTGATTTAGGCAGGATGCCAGAAGAAGACACTTGGGCAACAATCATCATCATCATCATTTATTTACATAGCACCATCAGATTGCGTAGCACTTTACAATCAGAGAAAGGGTTTCCAAGACTTCCATTTCCTCCCTCATTAAATGCCAATAAAATCTACTACCGCTGGTCCCTGGTCCCTACCGGGGCTAATAAGGATTTATGGGTCCACTTTTGACTTATGTTAGAGTGGCTGTGGGGAACAGGGGTCCTTCCTCCACATCTGGTGGACTTGCCCTAGAATCGCTTCTTTCTGGGATGATGTAGCCGCTCTGATTAGTGAGGTCACTATGGTCCAAGTTCCCAAATACCCATAGTCCTTTCTCCTGGGTTCCCCTATAGATGTCCTGGACAAATGCCCAGAGAAACTGTCCGTTCAAATACTCAACACGGTCTAGTCGCGTAACATTGGAAAAATCTAGACCCCCCCTCCAGACAGCACCTCCTCAGCAAAATCTGGTATTTGGTGACTATGGAAAAAATGTCAGCATACTTAAATAAGAAAACCCATAAAGTCTCTTAAATTTGAAGCGATTGGTTCATTTAAAATAGCCCCTCTGATCCTTTCCCATTGCCTGACCAAGCTTAGAATATCCCAGCTCTCTTCCTATGAACAGGGTTGGGTAGGACAAATACTATTCTATTCTTTTTATCATTATTAGGTAGGATAACAAATGCTTCACCAGTTTAGCTGGTCACCTGTCACCGATGGCTTCAGACTTGGTCTCATTGTCCCCTCCCCCTCCCCTAAATTCTTTCTCTTCCGTCTTTAACTATTGCATACACTGATATACTACTGTATGCCTCATTCAGGTTATTTATCTGCTCTTGGCTGATATCATTTGTTCACCTTTGTATAATATGCATTTTCTCCCTCCGGGAATGGTGTATTTTCCTTATTTAACTTTCAAGTTATCACTTGTGTTTGTCCGCTTGTGTTCATGCGGGATATTTGTATTGTATACCATAAATTATTATAAATACAGTTCTGGAAAATAAAAGAAAATGACAGCTAGAATCTGATTGGTTGCTATAGGTAACAACTTTAGTTTTTCAAACCCGCAGTTTAGTAAATATACCTCTGAGTCTCATAATTACAAATGCTTACTGTCCAGTTCTAACGTGTACACTTACAAGTCTGACCAGCGAACTCATTTATGCCAATTAGCTCTGCTGAGGATGGACTTCTTTAAAGGGGATTCATTGAATGTGATATAATTTGCTTGTGGTGTATTGTTTAAAAATAATGTTCTTTATGGTATTAGGGACTAGAACTGTATTACTGTATTCGTAGAGAGTTTATGTGACCTCACATATTCCAGGGCTATTATGGAATATGTGTATATGAGTATTACGGCCGCTGCACAGAACTCTGTTGCGTCTCTGGTCAAGACTCAGAATACTATGAAACATAGTTGTAACCAAACTGTTTACATTATAGAAGTATTGACGTATAGAAATTTTGCTATTGCCTTTGTTATTCTGGAAATAAGGCCTGATAGTGATGCAGATAGCAAAGTTAATGCACTATAAAGCACAGTAACTGACATCTATATTAGCTCAGGCCTGTGAACACCGTATTCAGATTGTACTTTTTAATAATTCTATGTCCAGACAGATTCTTAGTGATGCATTTTTTCTGCATAATAAATCTGACGTCACTTCATTCAATTGGTGTCCTACTTGTTCTGGGGACTCAGGGGTCCCACTACCATGTCTTGACCAAAAGAAGAGTATCCAGGGACCAGGTACGATCCTCTCAACACCCACTTCTGGAGTGGTACTAGAAGTCCCAGCAGGTCCTGCCACATAGTAAAGTAATGTTTTTTACACTATAAATTATTCCCTACCCACATCTCAATGGGGATTGGGAGGAGTTCCAGTGCTAGTGCTGGTTTTAAATTAGGGAAGGCCATTCTTTTGCTTGCCCTGATTCCCCTAAGGAATTCAGCTCCATGCTGAACAGACTAAGTTTCACTATGAGAGAGCAACCCCATGTTTGCATGTTATAGTCAGTGGCACCGAGAAGAGGGGTACTAATTACCCGTGCCCGGGGCCCGCACTGCAGATTAGTGACTTTTTTTCTTTTCTTTTTCCTTTATAATTTGTTATAATTTTTTTTAGTTTGCTGGCTTCCTGGGGGGAGGGGGGTTTGCTGGTGGTAGGGGGCGGGGCCTGTACTTTTTCCGGGCCGACCGTTCCATTATTTCAGTCTCGCAAAAGTGAGTGCTGTGATTTACTTTGTAGAGAGCTGGTGAGCTGTGAGTCATAGTATGTGACTGTGCCTGCAAGGAGCAACAGTCACGAGACTGTTCAGCTCCAGGGTCCGATTCATTGCTCTTTGCATATTGCATTTAGCATGGACTGACGCTCTAAAAGAAACTACACAGCTGAGGGGGGAGAATTGGAAGGTAATTTGGCCAGCCTAATATGAATATATGCATGAACGTTTAGTGTCAAAGAACAGCATCCCTCCATCATCATCATATATGTGCCATTAGGAACAATATGGGGGGAATTCAAATGATGAGTAACGTGGCCAGCACACTATTACTGTTGCTCAGACAGACACAGGAAGGGAAACCACATTCTTGTCAGTCTCCTGTACCATTGCTCAGTGCCATTGCTCACAAAGAAACAGGGGTAGCAGTGTTCTTGTCAATCTTCAGTCTCGAGTGCCATTGCTCATTGTTATTGATCACACAGAAATAGGGGTCGCAGTGTTATTGTCACTCTCCAGGCTCCAGTGCAGGGCCGGACTGGCCATCTGGCACTTCTGGCAAATGCCAGAAGGGCCGATGGCTATATGGGCCGGCCCGACTCCCCCTGTCTTCTTAGTGACTGGAGGAACCAGCCACCTCTGCTGCACGCTCCCCAGCTCCCTCCCCCGTTATGCTGTGCAGCCAGTTACACTGGTGAGTTTCCTGTCTTTTTCAATTTTTTATTTTTTTTTACTGAAGAGGGGAAGGGGGGGGCGCCGCGATTCTCGGGGGGGGGGGGGGGTCGCGGGGGTGCCGCGATTTTCGGGGGGGGTGCCGCGATTTTCGGGCGCGGGTGCCCGAGATTTTCAGGGGGGGGTCGCGGGGGTGCCGCGATTTTCGGGCGGGGGTGCCCGCGATTTTCAGGGGGGGGGGGTTTGCGGGGGTGCCGCGATTTTCGGGCGGGGGTGCCCGCGATTTTCAGGTGGTGAGAGCCAGGGAGTGCTGGGAAAGGGGGTGAGAGCCACGGAGTGCTGGGAAAGGGGGTGAGAGCCAGGGGGTGCTGGGAAAGGGGGTAAGAGCTAGGGGGTGCTTGGAGAGGGGGTGAGAGAGCCGGAGGGGGTGCTGGGAAAGGGGATGAGCGCCAGGGGGTGCTGGGAGAGGGGGTGAGAGAGCCGAAGGGGGTGCTGGGAAAGGAGGTGAGAGAGCCGAAGAGGGTGCTGGGAAAGGGGGTGAGAGAGCCGAAGGGGGTGCTGGGAGAGGGGGTGAGAGAGCTGAAGGGGGTGCTGGGAGAGGGGGTGAGAGAGCTAAAGGGGGTGCTGGGAGAGGGGGTGAGAGAGTGGAAGGGGGTGCTGGGAAAGGGGGTGAGAGCCAGGGGGTGCTGGGAAAGGGGGTGAGAGCCAGGGGGTGCTGGGAGAGGGGGTGAGAGCCAGGGGGTGCTGGGAGAGGGGGTGAGAGAGCCCAAGGGGGTGCTGGGAAAGGGGGTGAGAGAGCTAAAGGGGGTGCTGGGAGAGGGGGTGAGAGAGCTGAAGGGGGTGCTGGGAGAGGGGGTGAGAGAGTGGAAGGGGGTGCTGGGAAAGGGGGTGAGAGCCAGGGGGTGCTGGGAGAGGGGGTGAGAGAGCCGAAGGGGGTGCTGGGAAAGGGGGTGAGAGCCAGGGGGTGCTGGGAGAGGGGGTGAGAGAGCCCAAGGGGGTGCTGGGAAAGGGGGTGAGAGAGCTAAAGGGGGTGCTGGGAGAGGGGGTGAGAGAGCGGAAGGGGGTGCTGGGAAAGGGGGTGAGAGCCAGGGGGTGCTGGGAGAGGGGGTGAGAGAGCCGAAAGGGGTGCTGGGAAAGGGGGTGAGAGAGCCGAAGGGGGTGCTGGGAAAGGAGGTGAGAGAGCCGAAGGGGGTGAGAGAGCCAGGGTGGTAGGGGGTGCAGGAAGAGGAGTGAGAGAGCCAGGGGAGTAGGTGGTACAGGGGGTTAAGTGAGAGGGACAAAGGAGAAGATGGTGCAGGGGCATAGGTAAAAGAAAGTGTAAAGGGAGAGACATCTTAAGAATGGGAATGTCAGGGATGCAGCCATCATAAAACACAAGTAGTAATGAAGAATGGAAATGCACAGAGCGGACAAGTGTTAAAAAAAATAAAAAATCAAGCCTTCATACTCCATTCACTTATATTTTCTATACCCCCACTCCTAAATTTCTGCTTCGACCACTGCCCTCTATTCCTGCTCCCGACTGCCTGTGTGAGCTGACAGCTGCTGATCCCTCCTCGCCCAGCGCGCCCACTAGGAGAACAGAACACAGGATGCCATAATCAGGTAAGTTCATATATTTTCTCGTGTGCAATATGTTTTTAACCATCCTTTCTTGAACTGGGGACACTACAGCGTATCCAATAATGTTTAGCACTATGTATTGCTCATTATTGCGCTGTAATGCTTTTTGCATATTTATCTGTACAGAGATTTTTAATTAAGAGGAAAAAACATTGCTTGTCATAAATTTTATCTGTAATTGTGTCAATATATCTATTTTTGTTTGCATTGTAAATGATGTATTAAGCTGCTCTTGGGACTCACACTCAGTATCTGATATGCTGTAGCAATTTTTATTTGTGAATGAGTTTTTATCTGAGCTTTACTAATGATTTGGGGGCACTACTATGCCATAATATGATTTGTGGGCACTTCTGCATGACCAAATATGAATTGAGGGTAATACTATGTGGCATAATATGACCTTGGGGCACTACAATGTGGCATAATATGAACTGGGCACACTACGGTGTGGCATCATATGAACTTCTGCCAAAGGCAAGTCTTTCATTGTTGAATATGATGGGAGCCCAAAGAAGTTGCTGTATCGGGGCCCAAAATTCCTCTTGTCAGCCCTGCCTGTGAGTCAAGGGGGTAGACGCCTCCAGGTAAATAATCTAAATGTTTCCTATCTAATCAAACTGATGGATCACATCCAATTATTTCTCACCCACCTCCTCTATCCCCCTTAATTTATATACTGTGTTATTTAAAATGAATAGAAAAGACGCATATCCAATTACTGTAGTAAAACAAAAATATTTTTCTCTGACATTTTGTTGTAGATGGAAATACTTTTAATGCGGCCGTGTGGATTCAACTGATCATTCAATAGTTATGTTTTTTTTAGATATATGTTAGTTTTATTTCATGTGGAATGATTCATGAAAATTCTGCCATTACTATTTAATTGAGGGAAAAGGGTACCTGTTACCTATATGTGTGTAAGTATTCTGTTCGTTGTTGCTATTTTTTGGGAGATTTGAAAAAAGCAAAAACATTGGATTTCTACAGAGGCGCCTGTATAATTGGTGGTATTGCTGTAGTATGGGGTGGCGTGCTGGTGGCAATGTTGTAGTGTGTTTGGTGCTTAGTATTGCTAATAAGTAGGAGAGGGTATTGCTGTAATGTGGGGGTGATGCCGGTTGCTGTAATGTGGGGAGTGATGCCGGTTGATGTAATGTGGGGGGTGATGCCAGTTGCTGTAATGTGGGGGTAATGCTGGACGCTGTAATGTGGGGGTAATGCTGGACGCTGTAATGTGGGGGGTCATGCTGGACGCTGTAATGTGGGGGTGATGCCGGTTGCTGTAATGGGGGGGGTGATGCTGGTTGCTGTAATGTGGGGGTAATGCTGGACGCTGTAATGTGGGGGGTGATGCCGGTTGCTGTAATGTGGGGGGTGATGCCGGTTGCTGTAATGTGGGGGGTGATGCTGGATGCTGTAATGTGGGGGGTGATGCCGGTTGCTGTAATGTGGGGGGTGATGCTGGATGCTGTAATGTGGGGGGTGATGCTGGATGCTGTAATGTGGGGGGTGATGCTGGATGCTGTAATGTGGGGGTGATGCTGGATGCTGTAATGTGGGGGGTGATGCTGGATGCTGTAATGTGGGGGTGATGCTGGATGCTGTAATGTGGGGGGTGATGCTGGATGCTGTAATGTGGGGGGTGATGCTGGATGCTGTAATGTGGGGGGTGATGCTGGATCCTGTAATGTGGGGGTGATGCTGGATGCTGTAATGTGGGGGTGATGCTGGTTGCTGTAATGTGGGGGGTGATGCTGGATGCTGTAATGTGGGGGGTGATGCTGGATGCTGTAATGTGGGGGGTGATGCTGGATGCTGTAATGTGGGGGGTGATGCTGGATGCTGTAATGTGGGAGGTGATGCTGGATGCTGTAATGTGGGGGTGATGCTGGTTGCTGTAATGTGGGGGGTGATGCTGGATGCTGTAATGTGGGGGGTGATGCCGGTTGCTGTAATGTGGGGGGTCATGCTGGACGCTGTAATGTGGGGGGTGATGCTGGATGCTGTAATGTGGGGGGTGATGCTGGATGCTGTAATGTGGGGGTGATGCTGGTTGCTGTAATGTGGGGGGTGATGCTGGATGCTGTAATGTGGGGGTGATGCTGGATGCTGTAATGTGGGGGTGATGCTGGTTGCTGTAATGTGGGGGTGATGCTGGATGCTGTAATGTGGGGGGTGATGCTGGATGCTGTAATGTGGGGGGTGATGCTGGATGCTGTAATGTGGGGGGTGATGCCGGTTGCTGTAATGTGGGGGGTGATGCTGGATGCTGTAATGTGGGGGTGATGCTGGATGCTGTAATGTGGGGGTGATGCTGGTTGCTGTAATGTGGGGGGTGATGCTGGATGCTGTAATGTGGGGGGTGATGCTGGATGCTGTAATGTGGGGGGTGATGCTGGATGCTGTAATGTGGGGGGTGATGCCAGTTGCTGTAATGTGGGGGGTGATGCTGGATGCTGTAATGTGGGGGGTGATGCTGGATGCTGTAATGTGGGGGGTGATGCTGGATGCTGTAATGTGGGGGGTGATGCCGGTTGCTGTAATGTGGGGGGTGATGCCGGTTGCTGTAATGTGGGGATGATTGATGTAGTATGAGTGTGTGTGGGGGGTTATTTATTGCTGTAATTTGGGTACTAATAATGTATTGTCATGGTTTTTATTGATGTAATTGGGGTGCTAATAATGTAATGTTGAGGGTCATTAGGAGAAATAAATACCCCCCCACACACACACACACTCATACTACATCATGTTGTACTGCGCCAGCATCAGTGTGCAACAATATAGTGCATGGAGCCCACAACACGTGGGCCTGTGTGCTTTAAATGCCAGGGCTGATTTTTAGTCCCAGTCCGGCCCTGCTCCAGTGCCATTGTTCAGTGCCTTCGATATGGATCGTTATAAGTCGGCAGAAGAGCAGGAGCACCAAAGAGATGCTGGCACCATTCATGATGATACTAGTCATTCTACATCATTCACTAAAGCCTATGCTCAAGGGCATAGGGATTAGTCAGGGAAACCGAAATCCAAAAAACAAGCTTTTACATTGGTAAAGAAAAAAAACCTCTCTAGTAAAGAGAAAGTTTACTGTAGAAAAACATAAAATTGCCAGTATGCCATTCTACCCAAAATAACAACAAGCAGTCCAGCATCAGTTAGCTCCCTTCTCTCAGCTAGATCCCACCACCTGCAATCTACACTGTCATCATCCTCACCCTCGTCAGTGCGTACATCATCCACACAGAATATCCCAACTGCAATCCACCATTACAGAAGTCTCTGTACTATGATGTAACTGCCAATAAAGGCTTTCCTGGTGGAATTTGTAGTTCATTTACGGCAGAACTATCATAATTTTTGGGCAATTCTTTTAGAAAAGACCAGGGGGTAAATGTATCAAGGTCCGATTTTGCAAAATCAGTGATTTTCTCGGGAGAGTTTGCTTTCAAACACATCACTGTTACACGGCCTATTCTCTAAAAATGGTAGAGAATAGATTCAAGTTAAAAAAAAAAAAAAGCGTGGGGTCCCCCCACTATTCCTGCTTAACTCTAGTGCTGCCTGACTACTGCTGGTTCCGTGAAAATTGGGGAAAAATTTTGCGTGGGGTCCCCCCGATTTTCCCTTAACCAGCACTAGGCAAACCAGCTGGGGTTGGCGGCACTATAGCAGTGGGACACGCAGCAGGGGTCCCCCTGCCATAATGACTAACCAACCCCAGGCTGTTCAGCGCTGGGCTGGATTTCCTAGGGAGTGGGGTCCGCCGAAAAAAACGAGCGCCCCCCCCCCCCCTAGAGACACCCAGCCCAGTGCTGATAGCACTAGGGCTCTTCCTACACCCCCTCTTCCTACACCCGCGATTTGCCGCGTTTTTAACACGCTGTCAAAATCAGACCTTGATTTACCCCCAGATGTCAAAATGCTGTGCTGACTCAGTTGCATCACCACTTGATCTCTTGGGAAAGCTAAGTTGTTTCCTACAAAGATATGCCAATTGCGCTCGCAGTAAATAAATGACATATGAAACAAAAAATATATATACTAAGTATAAGATGCTTGTCCAATACTAGCAATAATAATAGCAGTATAACAGGATGATGAGAACAATAAGGTAACACAAACTCAAAAACACATGTTATTATCCTGAAGAATATTAAAGGAGAAAGATGGCAAAAATTGTACTGAACATAATAAATGAATAAAAACAACAGTAAAGTAATATGGCCAACCTATAAATATTCTATGTGAAAACAGATTGAAGGGAATATTGCACAGTGCAAATGTGAATAAATAAACCAAAATAGGTCGGAGAGAGCAAAGGGTCTCACCTATGAAGCAAAGTCTTGGAGACCATAGACATATTGTCACAATGGCAATATGGTAAAGGCATCTTTAAAACGTTAATAAAATTAATGGTGGTAAAAAACAGTCCAATGATGCTCTTAAATATCCATAGAGATCACAATCCGAAAGTTCATGTACCTGTATCCCAGAGTCTTGGAGACCACAGTCTATATTAATCCAATATCAAGGTGGTAAAAGAATCTTTAAGGAGTTACTAAAAAAAAGTATTGGTAAAAATCAGTCCAAAAACACTTTCAAATATCGATAGAGATCATGGTCCGGAAGTTCATGTACCTCAAATGAAATAAAACGTGTCACAGGTTTCAAAGAAATATCCCAAATTATGTTAAATAAACCAAAATCTGCATAATAAAAATAAATCAATCCATGTGAATAAAAACGTTATTTAATACAAACAATGCGCAACGCATAGCACACTAAATATTAACTAAAAAACACAAAACACAGTTGCCCATAGCACTCCATATCGTCTAATGTACAGGAGGTGGCGAAACAGAAAAAAACAAAAAACTCACACCAAAGGAAATGGCGGCGGCGTGAGGAGGTGGAAGGATACAATGAATGCCGAGAGATGAGCTCACCGTGGCTCAGAGGTGTAGTTCTGGCTGCAGCATCTCCCGAATGGATGTGTGAAAAGTTTGCGGTCCAGCTGCGCTTCACTGTGGAGCGTAAATCGCACCACTTCCAAATTGAAGTGCCTATAGAGATTCTAGCTGTCATTTTGTAGAATGTACTAAATAAATGAAAATTAGCATCTGATTGGTTGCTATAGGCAACATCTCCATATTTTCAAACCCGCAGTTTAGTGAATATGCCCCTTAATTTTGTTTATTGTGGTTGTCTAAATAAAAGTTGATAAAGTTGTTGTACAGCTGTTGAGCATATTGAATTGTCTTCTATAACTTGCACGTTTCATGTAAATTATCTATATATATTATTATTAGAAATGCTCAGGGTTGGTTCCCCGAGAATAAAACACACCTGAACTTAGCATATCCGAGTACTGAGCCGAGCCGGCTCGGTACTTTTGCGCTTTATCGGAATTGAAACGAGGCAAAACGTCAAAGTTACATCATCGGATGTCGGATCTCGCAAGTTTTGAAATCTAGAAGTACCGCCTTCCACGGCGGTCTAGCACCATTTCACAGAGGGACAGAAAAGGGGTCTCACAGTCTGTGGAGCAGTTGGGCAGCAACATAGATATAATAGAAAGAGGAGGGGGTAGCAGTGTTAAACAAAGTCTACAGTGACATTCAGGAGAGCTCCCTTGCTAATTGTCATTGTTGAAATACAAATACTAGTGCAGGCAGGCTTGGTGTAATTCTGCAGTCACATTCTACTGTGTTATATAGGTAAAACACAAAGAGAACAGCTCCATTGCTAATTCTCATTGATGAATTACAAATACTAGGGCTAGCAGGCTTGTCTTCTGAATTCGCAGTCAAATTGTATGGAGTTATATAGACTACACACAGAGGAGTGCTCCATTGCTAATTCTCATTGATGAAATACAAATACTAGGGCTGGCAGGCTTTTCTTCTGCCCTTGCAGTCAATTTGTACGGTGTTATATAGGTTACACACAAAGAGGAGAGCTCCATTGCAAAATTGATAATTGTCATTGCTGAAATAGAAATTATAGGGATGGCCTGGTCTAAATCTGCAGTTCCATTTTACTATACCATAGCTCACTCAGAAACAGGAGAGGTGGCAGGGTTCAGTGCTGAAACAGAAATTATAATAATATGGCTTCAGTGTTCTTAAAAGTCTCCAGTGACATTCTACTGTGCCATAGCTCATACAGAAACAGGAGGGGTGACATTGTTGTTGTCACTCTCCAGTCTCAGTCATGATGATACTAATCCCTCTACCTCATATGCTAAAGCCTATGTTCAAGTGCATAGTGGTTTTAAGTCAGGGAAACAAACATGTAAATAAAAAGCTTGTACCCTTTTATAGAAAAGAAAAACCTGTCTAATAAAGGTGAAAGTTTACTGTAGAAAAACATAAAATTGCCAAGATGCCATTCTACCCAAAATATTATCAAGCATACCAGCATCAGGTAGCTCCTTCTCTTAGCTAGATTTCAGCACCTTCAATCTACACTGTCATCATATTCACCCTCATCATTGTGTACCTCTTCCTCAAACAATACTAATTAATTCCCGCTGGAATCCACCATCACAGAAGTCTGTGTACTTTGATGTAATTGCCGATAATGGCCTTCCTCATGGAATTTGTAGTTCATTTTATGGCAGAGCTGTCACGATTTTTGGCCAATTCTTTTAGACCAGCCCAAATGTCAAAATGTTGTGCTGACTTATCTGCATCACTACTGGGTGTCTTGGGAAAGCTTACATTTTTCCTAGAAGCAGTTGGCAGAGAAACTGAAGGAGGAGACGTTGTTGTGTCATGTACCACTTGAGCTGGCAACCTCTTGTGATCTGGGACAGTGGGAAATAAAGACAAAGCTCTTAAACCGAGGATCAAGCACAGTTGGCAAAATGTAGTGATCCGATCTCAAGATGTTGATAACTCTTGGATCCTGGCAAGCAAATTAAGTACTTAATACAATTACAATATAGTTAGCGGATTTGCTTTGCTTTATTTCCTCCTTCAATTTCTCTAGCTGCTTCTCAAAAGTCTAATTAGAGGATCACTTGACTCAAACTAATAGTGTCTGCACTCTCTTCACAGGTGACTACTTCGCTGGACTAAAGTACATCCCCCCTCAAATGAATTCTTCTTGCAGCTGCTGCATTCTCCTACATGCTGTTGCACAATCCCACAAAATGACCCTAAATATTTCTGGACACAGACAGCATCTCCTGCATGTCATTGTCATTTTTTAAAAAGTTCTGTAACACCAAGTTGATTGTGTGAGCAAAACAGGGAATGTGATGGAATTCCCCCCCCCCCCCCTCCACTGTAATGCTCTAACATTATTGGTGGCGTTAGCAGAAATTACATATCCTCAGGATAGTCCAAGCAGGATAAGCCATGTTGCCATGACATCCCTTGGTTTTTCAAACAGGTTGTCAGCAGTATTACCTCTTACCTGCGCCTTGTCTCGTCTCTGATAACCACCTCTCACTCCCGCCTTCAAGACTTCTCCCGTGCTGCTCCCCACTTATGGAATTCCCTACCACGCTGAATCAGATTTTCCCACAGCCTTCAAATCTTTAGATGCTCTCTGAAAACCCATCTCTTTTTTAGAGTTGACCTTATCCTCAATAACACTATTCACACTAATGTACCCTCACAACAATCTCAATCTCCACTCTGAGCCACACTCGCTCCTCTTGTTTCAGCGCTGCCCTCTTCCACTTAGAATGTAAGCTCTCTAATGAGCAGGGTCCTCCATACCGTTTGTTTTCATGTCTCCATTCATTTTGTCTGCCTTGTCTGTGCTTGTTTTACGTATGTCTTATTTTATGTATGTCCTTGTCTTCCCTACTGTACGTCGCTGTGGAGCACTGTGGTGCCTTACAAATCTATGATAATAATAATAATAATAATAATATGCCTCTTAGTGAAGCAGATGATACACAGAGTAGCCTGCCTCAGAAAAATGTGACGTCCTTGGGTATATGCTGCTGCTGTTCCTGCTGGTAAAAATGATTCTCCAACCCCATGGGCTGTCACAGTCAGGATATTGGACGCAGATCTAATACTAGCATAGTCGCCATGGCGTCTGTGATCCGCTTTGCGACTGGGTGACAGCTTTCAATCTTGCTAAGGATTGTTTAACAGTCAATTGTTGTAAACTACTAGTAGTCTTCTTCTTGGTCTGCTTCTGGGTTAAAGATCCACACCCAGCAGCAGGAGCAGCAGCAGTGGGGCTAACACTCAAGAATTCTTCTGAGGAGTCCTGGATAGCGGAGGAGTCATCTCGCATTAGCAACTTGGATGCAGGACTAACTCCGATCACTTGTGAGGATATTGATGATAAAAGTGTTGGGGGTGTAGATTGCAGGTGCTGGGATCTAGCTGAGAGAAGGGAGGTAGCTGATGCTGGACTGCTTGTTGCTATTTTTTTCGCATAACTTTCTGATTTTCCCAAGAGCTTTCCATGAACTCGCTTCAAATGGCGTAACATGGATGAGGATCATAGATGGTTAAGGTCCCTACCTCTACTGACTGTGGCTTTACAAACGGCTATTCAACTGTTGACAGGATTTGGGTAAAAATAATTCCACACATAGGTGGATTTTTTGGTCTTATGCCCAGGCATGACAATGGCCTTCTTCTTATAAATGACAAGAACTGCTGCAGTCTTTGTTTAAAAGTGTATGAAAATAATATTGTGAGCTGTGCGGTGGTCAAAATTGACAGCAAATGGCTTGAAATTAGTGTTATTGAGGTTAATAATAATGTGGGAACAAAAAAAGAGCAAAGTTATGTGATTTTAGCATATTTTAGCAAGTTTTCTAAAAAATACAGATCCAAAACCAAAACACATGAGGGCGGTTTTGCCAAAACCAAACCCAAAACATGAAGCTAATCCAGATTCAAACCCAAAACCAGTTCACAGGAGTCAATGAGCATCTCTAATTATTATTCATACTTGCCCACTCTTCCAGAATTTTCATGAGTCTCCGATTTCTGAGTAGGTCTCCCAGATTAGCGGGAGAGCAGGCCATTTTTCTGTAGGCTGCCCACTTGCTAATGAAGAGTGCAGTATGGGGGCCTCTATGACATGATATTTGTGGCGCCCCGCCCCCCTCCTCAGTCGCACTTAACCTCCCTTCCGGGATCTTCCGGGGGGAAGGGGGGAACAAAAATTGTCAGCAAATAAGTTATTATTAACAGCCTGTCAGGATTCCCAATATAAAACCACAGAGAGAGCGTAGTGAACAAAGTGGTTTTTTATTACATACCAGTTACACATGTCTCAGGATGCAGTACGGTAGGGTATGGCAGAAATAGCAAAAGGAACTCGGTAAACAACAGTTGCAGAATGTCTACAGGACTTTACCACGGAGTAGTGGAGATGACACACAAGGTGTGACAGTCTGCGGAACAAGGCATTGAAGGTAACTGACACAGGATGCAATGATATGCAGGACGTTACCACGAAGTAGTGGAGACTGCTAGAACAATCTGCAACAAGTTAGTCCTCTTTAACACTGGAGAGCTGAAAGCAGGTAGTGGTGATAATACTTTGCAGCAGGATAATGCTGAAACACTGGAGACCTGATAGCAGGTACAGAGTCACAGACAAGCTAAGTCAGGGGTCACAGGAAGAGGTGCAAAAACGGAGGACACAACCTTTATTTTATATTATGTAGTGCTTACAGAGAATGTTTTAATTTTCTCTACCAGACACTAATGTAAACCTAGCACCATGTTTTTGGAGTGTGGATGGGAACCAGAACACTCAGAGGAAGCCTAGGCAAATATGGGGAGAACATGCAATTGTACACAGGTAATGCCCTGAATAGATCCATGACCCCAGTGCTGTGAGGTAGCAATGCTAATTACTAAACCACTGTGCTGCAATGTCATTAATACTCATCTGTAGATGTTGCCATATGTAATTGCATCTCACTTGCTGGCTTAACTTGGAGTGTCTAAGTTAGTGTGAGGAAATGCCAGGATCCAGTGGGGTGTGGCGAGTATGGGGCGCAGAGGTAAATGGGGTCCTGTAGCCAGGGCCGCCGAGAGGGGGGGGGAGCGGGTACTAATTACCCGGGCCCGGCATGTCAGGGGGCCCGGCCCGGGCCCTTGCGCTGCTGATTTTTTTTAATTTTTTAATTTTTTTTTTCCAAACGTTTTTTTTCCTTTCCTTTTTTTTTTTTTTTTGGCGGGGGGGGGGGGGGGGGCTCGGTCGTTGGTGGGGGGAGCAGGCTAGTTTAAAAAAAAAAAAAAACATACTCACCTGATCGCGGAGCCGGCATCCCTCCTCTCTGCTGCTCTGTGCTCTATTCAGACTGTCTGAATGCTGGGTGTGATGTCATCATGTCATGCCCAGCATTCAGTCAGTCTGGAGCAATGGAGCACAGAGCAGCAGAGAAGACCAAGAGAGGAGAAAAGGTAAGTGAAGGGAGGAAAACGAGGGGGGCACAGAGGGGTTAAAAAACGGGGGGGGGGGGGCAGCATGACAGAGGGGTTAAAAAATGAGGGGGAGCACAAGGGTTAAAAAACGGGGGGGCAGCATGACAGAGGGGTTAAAAAATGAGGGGGCACAAAGGGGTTAAAAAACGGGGGGGCAGCATGACAGAGGGGTTAAAAAATGAGTGGGGGCACAGAGGGGTTAAAAAATGGGAAAGCAGCATGTCAGAGGGGTTAAAAAATAAGGGGGCGCACAGAGGGGTTAAAAACGGGGAAGCAGCATGTCAGAGGGGTTAAAAAATGAGGGGGAGCACAGAGGGGTTAAAAAACGGGAAAGCAGCATGTCAGAGGGGTTAAAAATTGAGGGGGGAGCACAGAGGGGTTAAAAAACGGGAAAGCAGCATGTCAGAGGGGTTAAAAAATGAGGGGGAGCACAGAGGGGTTAAAAAATGGGAAAGCAGCATGTCAGAGGGGTTAAAAAATGAGTGGGGGCACAGAGGGGTTAAAAAATGGGAAAGCAGCATGTCAGAGGGGTTAAAAATTGAGGGGGGAGCACAGAGGGGTTAAAAAAGGGGAAAGCAGCATGTCAGAGGGGTTAAAAAATGAGGGGGAGCACAGAGGGGTTAAAAAATGGGAAAGCAGCATGTCAGAGGGGTTAAAAAATGAGTGGGGGCACAGAGGGGTTAAAAAATGGGAAAGCAGCATGTCAGAGGGGTTAAAAATTGAGGGGGGAGCACAGAGGGGTTAAAAAACGGGAAAGCAGCATGTCAGAGGGGTGAAAAAATGAGAGGGGCACAGATGGGTTAAAAAACGGGGCAGTATGGCACAGTGGGGTTAATAAACAGGGGTCAGCATGGCACAGTGGGGTTAAAAAATGGTGGGCAGCATGACACAGTGGGGTTACAAAGGGGGGGGGGAGGCATGGCACAGTGGGATTGAAAAAGGGGGGGAGCAGCATAGTATAGTCTGATGAAGGGGAGCCAGATGAAGGGGGCAAAAACAGCATGGAGGGCACAGTGTGATCATAAGGCATGGCGATGATGAAGGGGCACATTATTGTAATATTGGAGCTGGAGGAAGGCCTAATTATTAATCGTGGGTGCTATTGATTTAACGCTGGGGCTGGCTGTAATTTTCTAAATGTAGCCATTTTTTTTTCAAAATAGGTCCTTCAACATTTCTGGATCCGGACAAGCCACAACTAAAGAAAGCAGCAGCCACAGGTGGAGAAAGTGAGAAGAACAGGTAGGAGAGAGCAGCACAGTGTGTGAAATGTTGTGATTCTAGTAGGGACAATACCAATTTTTGGTGAATGTTGTGTCCAATGTAAGGTGTAGGCCAAGACTGAACTGTTTGTGTACACACTGCATTGTTTGTATACTACCCTGTGGTGGTAGATGTCCTGAAAGTCAGGAGTGCTTAAACATATGTGACGCTCCGGCGAATTGAGAGCCTAGTGGTTTTTATGTTAGCCACGCCCCAATGGCACGTTTGCCACGCCCCCAAATGCATGACCGCACCTCCCAAAATTTTTGCACTGCCGTTTGGCTAGCCACGCCCCTGAATATATGACCATACACCTACGGCGGCGCAAAAAAATTTTGGGGCTTACTTCACTATGAGGGGGGCCCCATGAATTTGTTGTACCCGGGCCCTGAATTCTTCTTGGCAGCCCTGCCTGTAGCAACTGGTCCCTATGAAACTGCAGTAGTTCCACCATTGTCTGCACCCACTATCATCTTCTATCTCCACAAAACATGAGCAATGAAGCCCAGAAAGGGCTGTACATGTTCTGCCTTCTGCACATTCTCAGAAGAGCCGAATTGAGACCAAGGGAGGTTGGATTGCAATGCCGCCTGCCCCCTTTCTTGTACACGATACACAAAACAGTCCACAAACTAGTCGTAACATTTTATCTATCTATTTTCTCTACCTATGAATGTCTTCTTATTGTAAAATTAAAAAAACACCCTTGACCTCAGAAATACATATGGAGACTACATTATGTTACACAGTTGGCATTGGCTGCATTATGCGGCATACTGAATGTGTTGCTACATTTACCTCAAGATGCTCCAGATCTTATCATCTGTGTAAACAAATATACACAACTCTGGAAGACATTGCTTTCCAAAGTTCCAATTATCTTCTGTTTCCCATCCCTTCAATTGGAAAGGGGGGGGGGGGGGAGTCTCAACTTAGTAACCACCCTATATCACTGAGCTCACTTAACAGCTGCATCTGTGTGAGCAAGCCCTAAGAATTTTATACTCCTTTGCTAATATTGTTAAGCCATAAATTGATATTGCTCCAGAGAAATAAATGTAGAATAGTCAGTCATCTCTCTTTTGTTTAAGCTATAAATCACTTTAGACACTCATCTCATGCAAACGTGGGATATAGGCGGGTGACTGATCTGTACGCAAACCACAGTTTCATGACTTTTATGGATATTTCTCTCTACTCCAGAATGAAATTGGTTTCACAATTTGAAAACCACTTCAAGTATAAAAAGATAAATAATGTTCTATTATCCTCATGCGGAAGGAAGGATATTTTATCGGTGATTGGCTTTAAAACCCAGATGGTATCCATTCTTTTATCCCTCTCATTTCAATATTATCTGATTGCTGGCAATTTCATACTGATTACATAGTTAACCTCTGTATTTTTTTGGGGGATAGAAAAAAATCAAACACTAAAACAAATCCTTTGTTGTATAGTGAAGTTTGGAAGAAAAGTCCATACAGGGCCTAGCAGGAAATTTGCTAAATATGCAGTTTATAACAAACTTCTTGATTGGCTACCTACAGACGGTGCCATATATGCATTCAGTGGCGTCTGCTGCTTGCATATTGTATTTTAGGGGTTTCGGGAGTTTCTCCAGATTGATGGTTACTCCTTATTTATAAAAGCCCCTTGACTAGTGAAGACTATCTCCGGCTATCGCAATGCACGGGGATGCCTATTTAAAATGGACAGCATAGCTACAAATACTGTAGATGTCCTCCTTTCGCTACCTCCATCTCAGGGAGCAGTAAGTGATAATTGAACAAATGCTTTATTTATTGAAATAAAGCATTTTTCCCTTTTTAAAAAAAAAATAAAAAAAAATATGTATTTTTATTTTCTTTTGTTTACCACTTTTTTAAACTTTATTATTTTATGAAGGAATATGGAACTGGAGGCCAGCTCACACATGCGTGGAGGGACCTTGCACTGGCCTGGTGAATGGTAAAGCTGGGTACACACTACAGAATTTTCCACCAACTTTTTATGCCGAGCGATTTTACATGCGATCGATGTTCCGATCGCTCGGTCCATGGACTGCATACACACTAGCCTTGTTTAGGACGAGAAAGGGAAGAGCGGACGTCCCGTTAGCGACTTTTTACAGCCATCTTGTCGTGAGCAATGACTGTAATTTCGTACTCACTGTTGTGGATCGGTCGGAAGTTTATACACACTACACAGCGGAAACGAGATTGGAACGAAAATATTAAACGGTACGACCAACCAAATGAGGTGACAATCGTCCATTTGGGCAGACTTTCGACCATCGTGTCACTGCACACACTGACCCGACTTTTGAATGAGCAGTCGTATGTCAGCTGATTTAGCCGATTATTGGACGAAAACCGTGTAGTGTGTACCCAGCTTTAGACTACACTTTCTAGAAAATCTTGTACATCACAGCTATTTGTTAAATAGACCACTTCATTTCTTAAGTAAATAAACATGACACATTTATTAATTAAAGAAAATGTTAACACAGAGGGTCATATGTATTAACTTTTATTGGTTAGTGTCAGGCACGCACTTAGGGGAATTTCCAGCTCTGGTCACCACCTCTAGAGCTTTTCTTTGTAGTCCGACAGTCCCAGTGACATCACGGAGCTGCCAGAATAATGTAGGAGCCGTGCAGCCTGTTGCTGCTGCAATCCTAGTTGCATTATAAAGCAAACTTTTCCTAAGACTGGATGGTAAAGTAAGTTAACTTAATAATCTGAATAAAACTACAATACAAATCAGTGGATCCATCTGTATATAGACCTCATTATAGCATTGCACGGTCCTCTTATAATGCTATATAGAGGACCCTGGAACAAGCAAAAATATGTGGAAGATAAACATGACTGACCTAGGAATAAGTGGGTGAAGGTTTAATGAGAAAATATATAATTCAGCATAAGGAGTAGAGGATGTTACATGTCACATGTGAAGAAAATTGACTCCTATAGAAGAAGTCGTTTCGGAAATCGGCAGAATCTGTGTTATATGCTATGTTTAAGAAATCCTAATATGAGTGCACTCACAATTGTGTGGTGGTAACAAGACACATTTAGCAATACATTCACTTTTTTTTTGCTGGGGGTTTTCAGGCTTTTAAAATGTATTGCACTATATTTGTTTTTCATTTATGTATATATTCATTTTGAAGCGAAGGTGCATTTTATGAAAAAGGTTTCACCACAAGTTGAAGATTATTATACAAGAATCATGGATGTCTTAAGACTTAATTTGCATAGTTATTGGCTGTTCGATGATTGGTTGCATTATTTTTGTTTTTGGATTTAATTTGATTCCGCATATGTTCAGAATGTGCTAATATATTATTATTGGTTTAATTAAAAGTGTGTTGGCACTTTCTTAAGCTAATTAAACAGAATTATTTTTGAGTGCTGGAAAAGGTATAGCCCTTTTATTGCATAAAAAAGAGTCATGCCTGAGAACGGTTTGTGTGCAACAAAGACTTTTGCATTTTTATCTACAGTAGAAATGGCAGATCTGTTGCTGGCTATAGCAGTGTGCTGGGGGAAAAAATGTTGTGTGTATGTTCCTTGCAGGATAACCCCACCCTTTCAAGCACCTGTTAAGGCCTATAAATTGATTTGAGCAGCTTCCACTTTTGTATTTGTCTGAGAGGCATGTTGGTGTCAGTAGCTGAGAGGGGGTACTGGCACTGAATTGCTGTTTGGAGGCTTCTGGGGTACCTCTTTGGTAAGTTGGCTCTCAATTTAAAAACACATATGTATGGCCCAAATATATGGGACTCTCATTGTTTAGAGTAGGACCATCCTATTAGCAAAAGCGCCTTGGCGTGGCGGATGGCTTAAACATACATTTGCAAATGTGTGCAACAAAGACTTTTGCATTTTTATCTACAGTAGAAATGGCAGATCTGTTGCTGGCTATAGCAGTGTGCTGGGGGAAAAAATGTTGTGTGTATGTTCCTTGCAGGATAACCCCACCCTTTCAAGCACCTGTTAAGGCCTATAAATTGATTTGAGCAGCTTCCACTTTTGTATTTGTCTGAGAGGCATGTTGGTGTCAGTAGCTGAGAGGGGGTACTGGCACTGAATTGCTGTTTGGAGGCTTCTGGGGTACCTCTTTGGTAAGTTTGCTCTCAATTTAAAAACACATATGTATGGCCCAAATATATGGGACTCTCATTGTTTAGAGTAGGACCATCCTATTAGCAAAAGCGCCTTGGCGTGGCGGATGGCTTAAACATACATTTGCAAATGTGTGCAACAAAGACTTTTGCATTTTTATCTACAGTAGAAATGGCAGATCTGTTGCTGGCTATAGCAGTGTGCTGGGGGACAAAATGTTGTGTGTATGTTCCTTGCAGGATAACCCCACCCTTTCAAGCACCTGTTATGGCCTATAAATTGATTTGAGCAGTTTCCACTTTTGTATAAGTCGAAGTTATGCCCTTAAATTAAGGTTGCATCTAATGAACGACATTCTGCCATTATAAATCTGTGAGATTGGGGGCATGGTGCTTGAGGGTCTACATTTTAAAACATTTTAAATCTATTAAGCTGAAATTTGGCGAATGGAGAACTGTCCACAGGTGCCGTATGCCAAATTTCAGAAAAAAAGAATAAAAATTGACAAATTAGGAATAATCTAAACTTCAAAATCTCGCCTTTTTTTCCACTACCTGTTTTGCAAAAGTCACCGTTTTTCAGGTTTTTTTGGGAGAGCGTAACTGGGTGTACAGGGCGTTTAAAGACTTGGGGGTAAATGTATGAATGTCCGATTTCTGCAAACTTGCCTTTACAAGCCATCGCCGCTTTAAATTTTACCTGCAAATTCGCTGATTTTCGGCGACTTGCAGAAATCGGACATTCATACATTTACCCCTTGGGGTTTGTTTTGTAAGAAAGCTATTAGGGCTGAGGAGTGCCTTTGAGGGTTTAAAATTTTGAGAAATTCACAGTTTTTTTACAATTTGGTAAAATATGCCCCATTTTAAAGATAGGGGATTTCATAACGTTGTGCATGTCAGATAGAGGTGTGTGCTAGGTGTACTCAGAGTAGCTTTCACTTGAATATGGCTGACTGACCCTCTCGCTAAGAAATTTTCTTCTGTGAGCAGGGAAATTTAGCCATATTTATTGGGTACAAGGGGGCTGGCTGGTGTTTTGGGGCTGAGGTGGGACACACTATACTAGTATTAGCCCTGGCACTGCTCTCATTTCACAGCTTAATAATCTCTCCGAGCGGTGCCAGAGCTGTGTTACAGAGCCAGTTTAAACTTCCTGCCCCTCAGTGACTTCAGTTAATTTATTCACTGCTCTTTGCTGGGTGCAGGAAATTCAAAAGTGCTCTGAGGTTCCTGCAGTGATTTAAAAAAAAAAAATAAAAAGCGTGGGGTCCCCCTCTATTCACTAATAACCCTAGTGCTGCCAGACTACTGCTGATTCTGTGAAAATTGGGGAAAAATTTTGCGTGGGTTCCCCCCGATTTTTACGGAACCAGCACTAGGCAAACCAGCCGGGATTGGTGGCACTATAGCAGGTGGACACGCGGCAGGGGTCCCCCTGCATAATGACAAACCAACCACAGGCTGTTCAGCACCGGGCTGGATTCCCTAGAGAGTGGGATCCGCTGAAAAAAATTAGCCTCCCCCCTCTAGGGACACGCAGCCCAGTGCTGAAAGCACTAAGGCTCTTCCTACACCCCTGGGCGGTGGGTGTAGGGTAATAACATAAAGTATAAAAAAAAAATGGACTCCATTTTGTTTTGTGGAACTACGAGTCCCAGCCAGCCAGGGTGCCATAAATAGTGTGGTCATGCTGCTACTTGTATATCTAGAAGCACCAGCATACCCATGGCAGCCAGGGCATGTTGGCACTCGGAGAACCACAAGTGCCAACATGCCCTGACACCCAGGGCTGGCTGGGACCTGTAGTTCCACAAAAGAAAATGTTAAATATACCACAACACCCTTGTTAAAGCCATATTTAATAAAAATAATAAACCCACAATAAAGACAGTAAATACCCTCATTTATACCATATATTTTTATTAAAATAATAAATACCCTATACTTACCACTGATGTTTTCATCTGTCGTCAGCAGCTTTTAATCCAAAAATACCTCTCAACCAAGTCCCCAATAATTTTGTATCCAAAGTCCAGCTTGCAAAGTCCAAAAAGTATTTTATCCAAAAGTTCCTGCTTGTAATGTTCTATAGACTTATGTATTATAGGCAGCGTTCTACAGACTGAGATGAGAGAGTCTCTAAATCAGAGCAGATAAGAACAGATCTTTTTAGTTGCATAGCTGGATGTCTTTTTATAAAACACAGAAGTAAGGCGATTACCCCACTATTACATGATTATACCACTTACCAACTGTGGTATTAGGAGCAACTTGAATGGGCGAAATTAATCTTCACTGAGATAGGAGATATTATATATATCAGGATGTAATTTGAGCCACTAACGTATCAATCAACAGTCATGTATCCTTATTAAGAGATAATTATGCTCGTAGTTTGATTGCATCCTCCTGAATAATGTACCTACTTTATATTGGTGAATTCATTTTGAAATCTCAGCAATACAACTGGTTTTCCCTATGAACATGTAATAAGTCATGGTTGGAATCAACCAATTTTGACACATTGGCTATGACGTATTAGGGTGTTACATATGTAGAAATACATTAGTAATCATGTGTATTTCCTCTCTTGGATAACAACTCTGATTATGGTCCAATTTCGCTTTTGGAGAATTACTCTGTTTATGGTCTAAGTTAAATCCCCTGAACTCGGTAGATAAAAGTACAGGTGGCTTATCCTCTGAGACATAATACCTTATACCAACTAATATGGAATACGTACAGGTCACGATATCTCATTCAATTATTTAACATTCGTTTATCATATTGATGTTAATAACACTGACAGTCAGCCCTGTCCTTTGCTTGGATTTGTGGACCCCATAAGTTTTGCTGCCTGTTCTGACATTAGTCTAGATTTCACCATTAAGGTTTTGCTTTTTGTCTCGACTTTCTGATTCTCTGAAGTTTTGATACAGACCTTTGCCTTTATCCCAAATCCTTGTTTTCTGCAACCTGCTCTGTCCCCAGCTAATTCTCTATCCCATCAAGATGAATATAGTGTGGTCTTGGCTGAAGAAAACCTGAATGGGCAAATATTTTTACCGGGTCAGGAAAGAGGGAATTAATTATTAAACCACCTTACTATGCATGATGGTATAGATTACAGAGATATTTATAGGTTTGTTGGTACCAAAGATTGATTATGTTTATTATTTATCATTGTGCTTACTGAAAATTCACAATAATAGCAATTCTTTTTCCTACAAAAATATTTTATTATGCAAAACTGTAAAAGCATTTAAATTTTGTCACTGGTAAGAGGCAATACAATAAAAGAGCTTATTGGAGGCAGTGCAAACATAAATATAAATTCTACAAAGAAAAATATATGATTTATGCGAAAATATCCTGGACTGAAATTACTATAATACAGCAATTATTGCATCTTTCAAGTCCCAAGAAAAGTGATAATAGGTGCAATGTTGGATATGTGCAATACACAATGAAAGGTTTGAGCAGCACTTTAGAAGTTAAATGTTTTTTTCTTCTCTTGACAAAGTATTAATATGATCTCGTACCTGAAAAATTGAGCCTGTATACAGGGATGGACTGGCCTGCCGGGGAGCCAGGGTATTCCCCGATAGGTCCCGATGTCTGACAGCTCCACCCTCTTCGTTGGTGGGGAGAGCAGGTACTTTTAAAAATAAAAAGTAAAAAAATACTTACCTCATCACAACGCTGGCACCGCGCCTTCCTTCTCCCTGTTCCGTTCACATTGAATGTCGGGCAATACATCATCAGGCCACTCCCGGCATTCAGTGAGGAATGGTGCAGAGCGGAGAAAGAAGACAGAAGAAAAAAAGAAGAAGAAAAGAGATGAAATAAGCCAATAGGAAGGTAAATAAAGAAACAGATGCAAGGGGAGGAAAACAGAAAGGAACAGAGTGATGAAGAAAGGGGGGGGGGAGCAGAAAGGCACAGAGTGATGAAGAGGAGGGCCAGCAGGGGTGGGGCTGGCAAATCTTGGCCCAGGGGCAAGACTTGACTAAGCAGCCTATTTTATAGGGAAAAGAATGCAGATGGCCCAGTGATCCAGCCCACTATGGGACCTGCCCCCCAACCCAGCCTGCCCCTGGGGGCCAGAAAGGCACAGAGTTATAAAGAGGGGAGGAAATCAGCATGGCACAAAGTGATGAAGATGTAGTGGGGGACTACAGAAAGACACAGAATGATGAAGAAGGGGAGGAGGCACAGAGTCATGAAGAAGGGGGGGCAGAAAGGCACAGGGTGATGAAGAAGGGGGGGACAGAAAGGCACAGCGTGATGAAGAAGGGGGGAGCAGGAAGGCACATCGTGATAAAAAAGGGGGGGAGCAGAAAGGCACAGCGTGATGAAGAAGGGGGGGAGCAGAAAGGCACAGAGTGATGAAGGGGCACAGTGATGGTGATGATGAAGGGGCACAGTAATGTGTGTGTGATGGCACAGGGGGCTTGTGACAATGTAGTGTGTGTGGTAGCTGGTGGCTAATTGGTGCTCTTTTGTTTGTGGGTTGATGGTGGGGCAATTGAATTTTATAGTGGGGATCATTAATTTAAGATGGGTTGGTCTATTTATTAAATGTGAATATGAATTATTTAATGGCAAGCGATGGTTGCGGAAAACAGATATATTTATTAAATGTAAATACTATTAATTTATTGCTGGGGCTGTTTGGAGGGAGGGAAATAAGTTTATTTATTAAATAGGAATACTATTAGTTTAATGCTAGGGCTGGAGGAAGGCCTAGTTATTAAACGTGGGTCCTATTGATTTAACGCGGGGGCTGGTTAGCATTTTCTAAATGTGCCCATTTTTTTTCCAAATAGGGCCACCAACATTCCAGGATCCAGACAAGCCGCAACTAAAGAAACCAGCAGCCACAGGTGGTGAAAGTGACAAGAACAGGTAGGAGAGAGCAGGACAGTCTGCCAACTGTTCTGATTCTAGTAGTACAATTTTTAGTGACTGTTCTGCCCAATCTAAGGGGCAGGCCAAGACTGTGTACTCTTTATATACACATTGCATTCTTTATATACTACACTACGCTGCTAGCTGTCCTTAGTGGTCTTTCCACCCTCCCTCTTGTAGTTTGGTTACGCCTATCTAGTAGCCGACCACACCCCCTCTTATGGGCCCCTACCATTGTATCCCCCGGTGGGCCCTTCATGTACCAGCCTGTATGATTTTCTTTTTGCAAAGAAGGCTCCACCAAATCCAACTGAAACATATAATACAATTTAATACAATTTCTTCTTAAATGGAAATCTGCCCACACATGAATATTGTTAACACTATATTGATTAGTATATTCTCCAGCTTGTTTCAGAAACTTGTAATAGTAGACAAAGAAGGGGTATTGTTTGCTTCTGAGGCTTGACATTTATAAACCTCAAAAGAGGTTTATAGTCTTACTACAAATAACCTATGTTCAATGTGGTGCTCAGCAATAGTAGGAACACGGCCTTCTTAATATCTGTTAAACAAGCTTCATGCTCTTTAGCCTGCTGCCCCTAGTTCATTGTTAACTAAACCTACAATCTCTTACTTACTAGCCATGTACATTACCTTCAGGCTAAGCTCTGAGGTTTCCATCCTCTTTCCATTTCTCTTATTCTCTTACACTGCTTTTTTTTATCATTACCCTCTGCCTCATGTCTGCACCTTCTCCATCATCCTTGTATGTCATTGATCTGTTTTATGTATGAATTGTTTTTGTATTGTTTGTTATACTGTGTGTATGGTGGTGCTGAGTTTTGTTGTGGCTTATAAGTAGAGATGGGCGGGCTCGGTTCCCCGAGAACCGAACCCACCCGAACTTTGCCTATCCGAGTACCGAGCCAAGCAGGCTCTGTACTCTCCCGCCCGCTCGGATTCCAAATCGAGGCCGAACGTCATCGTGAAGTCATTGGATCTCGGGGCTCGATCCTCGCGATATTTCAAAATTATAAATTTCTGCCTCCACAGCAATCGATCGCCATTTGACAGAGGGAGAGAGCAGGGTGTAGTCACAGGCTGATTAGAGCGGGACAGACAATACAATTCTGATTACAATTCTGATAACAATTGATAGAGAAGAGAGGAGGATAGAGGAGTCTTTTTATTCAATATTTGGCACTACAAGTGCTTTGGGGTGTCCCCCATTCTTTTGCATTAATATTTCTGGCTGTCAAAAGTACTATTTTTCAGCAGTCTAAAAAAATAATATTTAGCACTCCAAGTGATTTTGGGGTGTCCCCCATTCTTTTGCATTAATATTTCTGGCTGTCAAAAGTCCTATTTGTCAGTAGTATCTAAAACAATTTGTAGCACTACAAGTGCTTTGGGCTCAGAATGGATTCAAAGCAGTCCACATATGAGTCGAATGAGCAACCAGGTTCTGTCACCAGTCCTGATGGTAGTGTTCCCAGTACGTCATCTGGGCAAGGCGATGTCAAAATACACAGTGTTTTGAAATCAATAAAAAAAACACACCCCCAAAAAATATTTACTGGGTTGAAGCGAAAAAGAAGTGTAACCGAGGAAAAGTTAAGTGCCAATAAAAAAAAAATTGCCAACATGCCATTCTACACACGCAATGGCAAAGAGAGAATGAGGCCTTCACCTTTCTCTATTAGTGGCAGATCCAAAAATGTTACCGAGCCTACAAGTGGTGCACAACTACTGTTACGCGTCAAAGCCGAGCTGCAAGATAACAGTAAGGCATTAGAGCATAATGTTTGCTCTGATTCACAAATGACTCCAATCCCTGTGAGAGTCCATCCAACTAACAGTGTTAGTGTACCCATAAAGAGTGACCCTTTCAGCAGTTCTGCTGATGTGTGCCTGAACAGCCAGAGTGTAACCGGTGATACACAAATTGAGTATGCCACTATGGAAATAGAAGAGGATGAGGGGGAGATTTGTGTAGGCGACGAGGGCGCTAATGAGGATGTTGATGAGGATGAGGTTGTTTGTGTAAGTCCTGCACCAGTGGCAGCAGTTCTGGCATGTGACAACAAAAAGGGCATTGTCATGCCAGGCCATAAAACTAAAAAATCCACTTCTTATGTGTGGAATTATTTCTACCCCAATCCAGACAACAATTGTATAGCCATTTGTAGTGTATTTCAAGCCACAGTCAGTTGAGAGAGGGACCTTAACCATCTTGGAACCTCGTCTATGTTACGCCATTTGACGAGAGTTCATGGCAAAGTGTTGGGAAAAGCTGAAAGTTCTTCCAAAAAAATTACAAGCACTCCATCATCAGCTAGGACCCTCCGGTCACCAACATCCCGATGGCTACAAAATACACCCACCACACCATCCTCATCAATATCCTCAGTAGTGCTCGGAGTCAGCCCTGCATCCCCCTTATTAAGGCTGGATGACTCCTGCACTATTATTGATTCCTCTGAAAAAAGCATTAGTCCCACTGCTGCTGCTTTTGCTGCTGCTGGGGGTGAATCGTCAGCCCAGAGGAAGGCCCAGAAAAAGATCAGTCCTACATTTCAACAATTAACTGTGAAACAATCATTTGCTAGGGGAAGCAAATATGACAGCAGTCACCCAGTCGCCAAGCGAATCACAGACACCATGGCTGCCATATTAGTGTTAGATCTGCGTCCAATATCCACAATAAACGCAGCTGGTTTTTCACAGTTAATTGAGATTTTGTGTCTGCGTTACAGAACTCCATCGCGACACCATTTTTCCCGTAAAGCTATTCCACAACTATACCAAAAAGTGTGTACAAATGTAGAGATTTCGCTGAAAAATGCCATTCTGTCCACTGTCCACTTAACCACAGATATGTGGACAATGGAAGTGATCAAACCAAAGACTATATGACTGTGACAGCCCACTGGGTTGGTCATTCACCTTCACCATCAGGAACAGCAGCAGCATGTTCATCACTACGTAACATTTGTCACAGGCAGGCCACTCTTTGTATCACCGGCTTCACCAACAGGCATACAGCTGACAATTTGTTACGCAAACTAAGAGATGTGATTGATACATGGCTTATACCACTTGGACTCTCCACAGGATATGAAATTTCTGATAACGCCAACAATATAGTGTGAGCATTACAGCTGGGTGATTTCCAGCACATTCCCTGTTTTGCTCACACCATCAACTTGGTGGTGCAGAACTTCCTACGAAATAACCGTGAGGTGCAGGAGATGCTTTTGGTGGCCCGTAAGATTTCAGGCCATTTCAGGCATTCGGCCACAGCATGTAGGAGATTGCAGCAGCTCCAAGAGCAGTTTAACTTGCCCTCCCACCAACTTAAGCAGGAGGTGGTAACTAGGTGGAATTCCACCCTGTACATGCTGCAGAGGATGGAGGGACAGCGCAAAGCCATCCAAGCGTATTGCACAAACCAGGACATTGGGAAAGGAGGGGGCATGTATTTCACTCTTGCACAGTGGGGAATCCTTTCAGTCCTGTGCAAGGTGCTGGAACCATTTGAAGTTGTGACGTGTGAAGTGAGTGCAGATTCTGCTAGTTTGAGCCAAGTCATTCTTTTAATTAGACTATTGGAAAAGCAGCTTGAGAAACTGGAGGAGGAGATGAAATCAAGCAATTCCGCAAAGTATGTTGGCCTTGTCGATCAAGTACTTCATTTGCTTCACAATGATCCTCGAGTTATTAAGATCTTGAACTCGGATCAGTACGTTTTGGCCACTGTGTTTGATCCAAGGTTTAAGACCTACATTGAGTCTTTGCTTCAAAATGAACGAGATGTGAACTTTTACAAGGAGCTATTGCTCAGCAAGTTGGCCGCTGAACTGGGCCTCGGCTTGACGACGTGTCCTCCTTCACTTTCTCAAGCTGCTGCTGCTCGTAAAAAATGAAATTTCCCAAAAAGAAGCAGGGAAGACGCAGGGGGCAGACCAGAACAATTTAACATCTGGGCTTGTTTTTAAGGATTTTCCCAAAAAATGTGTCACCTTGCCCATAACTCCATCCAATACGAGTATAAACATGCAAAGGATGGTGGAGGATTATTTTCAAGAGGTAATTGATATGGAAATGTCATACAGTCCCTTTACTTACTGGGAGGAAAAGCAGGCCATTTGGAAACCCATTTCCATATCACGTACCATCTTGAAAGGCTGCTGTTTTGGCAATTTCTCATTATGGGTAGGGTGTCATACACAGACTGACCCCAAACTGCCTTTGTCTATTTCAATTAATATTGTACAGTCTTTAACGGCTGAATTTTTTTGTTTTTTTCAACCAGTGGAGGGGGGCCTATAGAGACAGAAACCAAACTGCCTTTGTCCATTTCTTTACATATTTAACTATAAGTGTAGGGTGTAATATACACCCAAAGACGATGGCTGCATTGCCAATATGCATAGATGGAGAGGAAGACAATCTGGTTTGTGTGTGGAATTAATGAAGGCCTATCTACCAGGAATTAAACTGTTTTTTTTGCGAATTTATTAGCTTTACAATTACATTACTTATCCAAGAAATAGGTGGAGCACTAAATTTGGTTATTTTATGCACAAAAACATTGATTTTCCAACAAAATAGCAAAACAAAACCAAAACCAAAACCAAAACATGCAATGGCGGTTTTGCAAAACCAAAACCAAAACACGACGGTAATCCAGATCCAAAAACAAAAGCAAAACACGGGGGTCAGTGAGCATCTCTACTTATAAGTAAACAATGTTGAGGATGGTAAATATTTTATTGTTAATAAATAATAATCTGTCCTGTTTTCAGGGCCGTATTAATACTGGGTCTGATGGAGCTGCAGCTTTAGGCCTCCATACTGAACCATAAAGATCAGCACCTAATGTACTTTCTATATTAGTCACTGTTCTATAGTTTAATGATGCAATCATTCAGGCCATGACCGCGTGATCCTCTCTCTATCCTGTCATCGTCCTTTAAAGTATTCCTGATGCTTGTGTGTAATCCCTGGATACAAGCTCTTCTCTGAAGTGCATGTGTGGGCTTAGAATTTTAGAAATGGTTGACGTAGGCTTACTTTTTGTTCCTAAGTAAAATTATGTTATTGTTAACGTGGAGATGTATAGTTTTCAAGACTGCCGTTGATGACAAACATGTGTAGGGCACCACAACCTCTCTACTAACTATATCATATGTCATGTGAATGTGGTTGACATGGTAGTCACATAAGCCTTCGAAACCTGTAAATAATTTGAAGAGAGTAGGGAATAAAGAACAACGCTATGGGCTATATTTACTATGGGGCATTTTATTTGGCTGTTTTAAACCACCTCACATCATTAGATGTTTTGTCCTCCAAGCCACTGAATTCACTACCCACCAATTTAGAGCATGTAAAAGCAAACTGTCAGCAATGTGCAACAATTTTAAAAAAAATTTTTTCAGAGGAAACCACCATTGCTAATGTCCAAAAGAAAACCCTTCTCATACAGTGATGGGCCGTGTTATTTAGTATCGGTGGCAGTCCTATAAGGGGGACCCCGCACCTAGGGACTCCCTAAGCAGCATTGTGCCCCTCATGGTACCCTTGCCGGTGGGTACCAGGAAAATAAAATACTAACTATACCCCCTATAGTAAAGTAATAAATTAATTGTGCCCTTGTGATTATGAAATATTAAAATTGTGCCACCTTGATAATGAACTAAATAAAGAATTGCCCCCTTTAAAAATATACAATCTAGTGGCCCCCTTTAGATATAAGACATAACCAACATATTGCCCATTTAAAAATATAAATATCTCCTTTTTCTGTAACGTAGGGTAAGATATATTTACCTAACTCCACCTTTTGTAATCCAATGTGGGGAAAAATCCCAGAGAAGCAATGACAACTGATCCATTCCATTTTCTTGCCACAAATGAAGTAATGTCTGGTAATGTTGATTACTTAATAGACAGGCAGCCAATCGCAAACTGTCTCTTATTGTCTTTATATATGGATAATAGATATGAGTAGTATACTACACTTCTCTAGTCTATTTGAAAGTTCTTATTCTCGTGGACCTAATTTATCAAAGAACATAATGGGGCAGATTCAATTGTAAAAAAAAAATCACCATGTAGTGTCCCGGAGCGGCTGCAAAACGGCAGTGAAATATCCACTCGCTTTTGCTCGCGCCCCATAGAGACGCTAGCAAAGGTGAGCATTATGTTTTACTGTATAAACTGTAAAAATGCGCAGCCGCAATGTTCCGCGGAACATCGCGGCTAATTGAATCTGCTCTTATGTATGTTTTTTTAAAAATGCACTTAAATCAGGTATATGCACGTCTGTTTTCTGCTACATGCGCATCTGAAGAAACGACTCTTGTTGTATAATCTGTGTATGCGGATCTTGCCTTATTGAGACAAACACAACACACTGAAGGATACGAATAATTCATATTTGCAATAAAAAGTCGTAGCAGGACGCACAGAAAAAAAATATTTAATAATTTCGACCTATTAATAATATAATCATTAAGAAAAAGACATTGAAAAAAACCCAAAAATATTTATCGAGATATTCTCAATGCGTACTATATATAAAATAAATTTTTACAGTTGCTCCTAATTGAAGACACATTTTCTGGCATGCATACACTACCATCATCACTATCACTCGGCACTTATACCTGACCTGTAGCTGGTGTGCCACGTTAATGACCCTAAAGATGCCACTGACTGGTATTGGCGCAATTAAACGGGGAGGCGCGGAGTCTAACGCGCCCTCTGTATTCACCAGGGACCCCTGCAAGGAGGTATGGGCTTGGCTGTGTGACGTACGCAGGTCGCGGTACTCCAAATTAGTCACCAGTGCAATGGATGGAGTACAGGAATGGTCGTGCAGTCTGGGTCAGATACCAAACAATGGTCTGGTACACAGGAAGGATCCAGAAGAATGGTCAGAGACGAAGCAGAGGTCAGAATCCAGACAGAGAACGGTACCAAAACGCAGGACAAGCGAATAGTCAAGAACAAGCCAGAAGTGTACCAGAAGAACCAAACAACGGTAACAGGAACAGGGAACCGGAGGCAGTAACGCTGGAGCTGGTGAACCAATAATCTGGCACAAGAACATAGGGAGGAGGTGCCTTAAATAGATGGAAGTAGCCCCTGATAGGTCACAGGTAATTTTGGTGTTTCAGATGCTCCTGGCCGCCGATATTGGAAGAGAGACCGCGTCCCGTTGCCTACGAACAGTGCGGGGACGGCGCCTGACATGGTGCAAGTAATGCAGCTAAAAATCATGTACCTGAAAAATGCGCAGAACTTGAATCGTATGTATGTGCGTGCGTTCAATCTTGACGAGCCGATTATGATTGATTATGTGCATATGCCCATTTCCTCCTCTGTTCCTCCCATGAAATTGTAGACATCGGAAGTGTCCATTGCGTTTGAAGATTAATTGAATATTCTTGCGTTCACTGACATATAGACCTTTTCTGAGCCTGCGCAGAGCAATTTTACGTACAATTCAAATTTTCCGTTGCTTAATGAATCAGGCCCCCTGTGCCTTTATATGTTCTCATTGTCTTTATATATGCAGGGTACCACTTGCATATTATAGAGATAATTGCCATTATGTGTTCTTAAAGTTTATCTTGCAATTCAGCGGCAGAAGTATTGTGGGTGCAGGAAGTGTGGCCGAGTCCTCTCCCAGGTCCACTCCAAGGCCCCTCCAGGCTCTTCTGAATAGTACATGTGCCGGACTGAGTATGCTCAGAAAAGAGCACCTCTCTGCTCTTTTTAGAGCACAACTGGGTGCCAGAAGGATACAGTGGCATTGCTGGCCCCCTACTCAGGTTTTTCTGTGTGGTTTGGCGATGCACTGTTCAGCCTCTACTTGCGTTAGACAATAGAACTTTATAAATGGAATATTCTTTTAAAACATAAGATGAAGTAGTGCATGTATTACTCTGTTTAACAATGAACTTGTTTAACTTAATAACGGTTGGGTTTGTTATACCTGTGTTTGGAATGCCATCACCCGGTATAACAACCAAATAATTCCAATTGCTAAATTTTCGATATATAAAACATTCCTACTTGCTATAATAAAGACACAGCAGATGACCGATAACAATTTTTTATGGCTGGTATATATTCCGATAGTAGAAAATGGCAGAGCTTCAAATTGATGTAATTTTTAATGCAGACATTGTTTTGTTTTTTAAAGTTGCAATGCAGGACCCTAACCCTAACCTTAACCCTTGTATTAGTTTCTCGAGGCAGTGGGTCTCGACACTGCCGCTTTAAAAATGAAAGCATCAGTGTGTGCATTAGAAGTGATGCCAATTTGAAGCGATGTAATTTTCTACTATCAGAATGTATAGCAGCCATACAAAAGTGTTATCGGTCATCTGCTGTGTCTTCATTATAGTAAGTAGGCATTTTTTATATATTGGAAATACTGCAAGTGGAATTATTTGGTCATTATACCAGGTATCGGCATTCCAAGCACCGGTATAACGGCTGCCACCACTTAATAAGGCTATGTATATCTGTAACAAATATAACATATCTGTAACAAGTATAAAAAAAACCACAACAGAAATAAACTGCGCAACAGGGTAATTTATCCAGCTTCGAACATTTATGTTTAATAATTATAAAGGGTAATCAAATGGGAGATATCAGAGTAATGCTGTTTGTTTTCTAATTTGACAATTTTAGGGTTGATTGGCAATACATCCTTTATTATCAAATATATCTCATTATTGCTTATTTGCTTTTCAAGAATAAAACACAAACAAACACAAATGGTATTTTTTAGAGCATAAATAAAAATAAATAAGTACACATTGAAAAAATGTAAATTAAAAACAACATTTATAAATAATATTATTGTTATGATTTCTACATTTCCCCCCCCTGCAAAATGTGCAGAGGCTGGTGGTTATGCACCTGCATATTAAAAAAAAACAAACCAACAACTATATTTAAACATCACATTATATTCTAAACATCACAGAATATCTTTACTCTATGGGTGTAATTTGGTCCCACATTCCTCTAGTGTTAACGAGTTGAGAGGTGCTACATTACTATACATTATAATAAAGAATCATCTTATTGTTAACACAATACTAGCCAGAGTACTGCATTTTGGAAGCAAATGCAGATGAAATTGTGTTGTTTTTTTTAACTTAAGAACAAACAGTTTTATGCCCATTAATTCATACACCATATAATAGCTGCATTTGCCTAGGCTATTAAGGAATTACCAAATATAAACTTTGAGACTTACACTTCTCTACACAATCAGCACAATAAAATATACTACTCTCTTATAAAATCAAGATACTTACATTCTTCTTCAAAGGACTGGGATGGGCTCCCAATCTCCTCTAGGGGCACCTCCAGGGCCTCCTGCAGTGTCTGTTTCCTGGCCTCCTCCTGTGTGCAGCGATGGTGGCAGTCTAAAAAAAAGATTATATATTATTGTTGTAGAGAGAGGGTGAGAAAGTTTTTATTTATTTATTTATATATATTTTTTATGAATAGTAGTATTTTTAAAAATGTGATTTTGTTACACCCATTCACCTTTCATTGTATGGTTACAAACAAACACATCACATGAAGCATTACTCCACCATTGCACAATCTTTTACAACACTTCTACACCACTTGCATATTAACTTGACCAAAGAGGTCTTTCAGAAATTACATATCTTAAATTGAATGTAATCACACATGTAACTGTTATACTGACACATCATTATAACATAGCATGTGTTGTACATTTTTATCATCATCATCATCAGCTATTTATATATGTGAACGGTATTATAAGCAACATTACTATATATAATACTGTCACACGCCGGACTCACAAGCGGGTACCTGCTCCATTTAGGCAGTTTCCACGGCAGTAGACACTGCTCTCCTCCTGGTGGGCGCCATCTTGCTTCTGGGTCTGTGCATGCGCAGACCCGTTCTCCTATTTGTAACCTCCCAAACTCTTTTCCATTGGATCCTCTTAATTCCCTTTGTGTATAAGGCACCTGACATGGCAGTCAGGTGCCTGTTCTTTATGCTCACACCAGTGTACCATTTGGATGTGACTCCTGTGCTCCCTAGCACCATCTCTGCATTTTATTATTGCTGTCTGGCTCAATCTGCTGTTCCAGTGACTCATTGCCGTGCTGTTCAGTGTCACCTCCTTGTGTCCAGTCTGTTGTCCAGTGATACCATCTCTACATTATAGAGATGGTTCAATCTCAGGATATGTCCACTACTAGTTATCCACTGTGGCTTATCAGTGCTCCAGCATCCCTCCAGTTGCTCTGTCTGATTCCTCTTCCATTGCATAGTCATCTATTGTTCAACTCTCCTAGTGGGTCTCAGCTAACACTCACCCTGAGGACCGCGACCTATGCAAAGACCATGACTCCTTACGGGAGTCACTGACGAAGACAACGTGCCTCATTAGACTCTGCTGGGAGACTGGGCTGCGACTTGCCCCCTGGTTCAGCCCCCTAACGTGAGACACAGATAGGAGAAGCGAGTGCTTGAAACCATTGCATTCATTGATGTAACCTCTGTTTCTGGACATGTGCAGTGGTTAATCACGCAAGATACGCTACGCAAATGGACGTACGCCCGAATATGAATCAAGCCCTTTTTGTGGCTACAGAGTTGATGCAGCCATTATCTTCTGTCAATTAGCTGTGTTAATTTGGTGTCATTTTCCATGTCATGTGAAATGTTTTCCACTGCACATATGCATATCTTGTGCTCCAATTTTGAGCTGCATACAGCTAACACTTGAGGCCCTTTGTGCTTTCAGAGGCAGATAAGGGAAGATCATGTGCAAGTGCTTTACAGTAAGGGGCACACAGGCAAACGCAGTGATGATAAAGGGCGGTGTCCAATGTTTCACAAATATAATGAGGTTACTCTGACTTTGAACAAGTGTGTATATATATATATATATATATATATATACATATATATATATAGAGAGAGAGAGAGAGAGAGAGAGAGATCTATTATCTCTCTCTCTCTCTCTCTCTCTCTCTCTCTCTCTCTCTCTCTCTCTCTCTATATATATATATATATATATATATATATATAAAAATATGTATAGATATTTATAGGTATATATAGATGGATATATTACATATGTATGTATATATATATCTATCTATATCACACACACAATTACCCGCTCATCACACCTCTGTTCCTCCCTCATTACACCTCTGTTCGCCCCTCATTATACCTCTGTTCCCCCCTCATTACACCTCTGTCACCCTCTTTGCACAATATGGTACTTACCTTCCTATGGTCTGTTCTCCTCTTCTGTCAGCAGTTCCACCCACCGCAGCTCCTCACTGACAGCGTCGGGATGTGATGATGATGACGTCACACCCAACAGTCATTCAGTGTGGAGGGGGGAGCCAGGCGCTTGGCTAGGGGGTGACCATTTGCCATGCCCCCTAACTCGGATCTGCCCTGGAAGAGTCAGCACTGCACCCGAAGCAGAAAGAAAATGAAGAAGAAAATGAAGCTTCAGGTCGCAGATTGGGGATTTCCAAGCAAATGCGTGCACGCCTGGGGCATGCCTTACAAAGAATACGTTTTAAGCATACACATGACAGGTGTAGTTTTTTCCGTTGATGATGATGATTATACCCAAAATCATCTCCAAGAGTTGCAACTGTATCCAGAAACAAATCTTCACCCTGGGTAAACAGTATAGTTATTTGCATCTAAAGTACCTTATTTGTGTAAGCAAAATTATAGAGTATGTTGCTAAATTTTCCCCAGTTAAATTGCTAGTAAGTTGTCAATAAAAGAAAAGAAACGCAAAAAATTTCTATTTTGTTGGCCCTACAAATAAAAGATAAATAATGTTCCATATGTCAATTTTTTTAATATCAGAATACACAGTGTAAATTATCTTATTTATGTTAGCTGTATCTAATCTTTAAGTATTTCAAACATATTAATGGACAATTTAGGATCAATCAAGGACTGGATTTTGTCTAGATTATTTATATATTAATTTTTTTTCAAGTATCTTTATTTAATTTTCAAATAAAGCAACACAAGAAGGGGTACAGAAGAGAAAAAAAGGAGAGATGGGGATGGGTAAAGGGTTACATATCACAACATAAGATAAGATAACAAGAATATATGGTTGAATCAAATGTTCTACACATAATATCCTAAATAATAATCTACAGAGGACATAAGCAGATGTATTTTAAGAGTGTGCCAAAAGGCAGTATAAGAAGGGTGATGGGGGAATGATAGTACAGGGAAGAAAAGTGGAAGGGAAGGTGGTATGGGAGAGGGGGAATAAATAAAGTGGATTTTGCGTATGTGTAAGTGGATTTTATTGCGAGAGGGAGAATCGGGCTCAAAATGCGAGTACAAGGAAATCCAGATGTTGGGAAATTGATTTGGGCAGTTGTGTATTATGCTGTTCATATGTTCAAACTTGTAGATTTGCCAGATTTTGTTGAAAAGTGAGCTTAGTTTCTCTTACATCAATGGAAATCCCTGTAATTGTAGATAAATAATTTGAAGAACAGGAAAACAAAGAAAATACAAATGGGAAGACTGGATACTATTAGCATGTACACTGTTCAACAGTGATAGTGTCTGGGTGTTGCCATTAATTAATATGACCATTGGCTATCGTTATACTCATGGTAGAATGTTTATTGTATAAAAATAACAATGGTAATTATTACTAGGGTAAAAAGTTTGGAGATTATTTATTTATTTAAAATAACATGTTAAAGTTAATATTGAGGAGGACTATTGGATGATAACAGCCACAAGTTAATTTCTGGCTTTTTGAATAAATATAGTAAATGGTTTAATAAAACTAGCAAAATTAATATCATAATTATTAATAGACAATATGGTAGAGGTAATAAATTTGTTAGATATTTGGAAATGTATGAGTACCTAAGGTATATGTAATTTGTTTATACAATAAGATGTATGAATATACATTATTCATTAAAAAATATTAACTCAACTTATCAGATAAAATGTAATCATATCATTTGGATGTGTCCTGCTTGCATCTTAATTAGGATAATTACTGAAATAATATGCTCGTGTTGTCATGATCTACCCAAATATCTGATGGTTTCCAGCAAATCACTGTGTATAAGCAAACAATGGGTTAATATATTTTGATGAAGGAAACAGACAAACTTCAGAGGACTGCTTTCTGTCTCCTTACTCTGATTATTTACTCAAAGATGCCCTGTTATCATGGAAGAGTAATCAAACCAATTTTATTACCCAGTTAAGTGCGTCACAAATCATAGAAGATTAACTAAAATTCCTGTGGCAATGATGAAATATAGTTCATCCCAAGTTCATCATATAAACCATATTTAAAACATATTAAATTAAAGGTAAAACTTCCATAATTCATGTTTGAGGATACCTTTGTATATATATTTGTAACTACTAAAATAAACACTATAAAATGTGTCAATGACATATACAGGCCTCATAAGATTCTTATAGGGAGAATGTATGTCCCCAAGGAACCAATTTAACATGAACATGTTTCATATGTATAGGTGCAAAAATCATGCCATGTTTAGTGGAATTATTGCAACATATCTACTATGTTCCAGAAGACAGTTTTTATACATTGTTAGAACCCATTAAAAGAACTGTGTAGGTTGTTAAGAAAGTTAGCATACCAGCACACACCTTTTGGTGACTTTGCAAATAAAGGGAGGTTTATGCAATTGAGACATTTTAAAAAGTAGTGGAATGATTTTTAAAATGTTTTTTTGGGGTCAGTTTACTACTGAGATTTGTCCATCTTCTTTCCTTCCCCCAGTGTGCAGATTATGTAAAAAAAAAAGTGTAGTTTTTTTGTTTCTATGGTTTATTTCTATTTTTACTTTATTTTAACCAAACAGTTTTGCATTTATATTTTTGTATATTGCTATCACCATTTTTATTCAATAAGTATTGTGATTTTTTGTGTGATTTTATGCCATTTAATAATGATCTTTGTGTTCTTAAATAAGTCAGGCTTCGTTTCATGCTACATTTATGTATAACTGTTTGGTTTAAAGTATCTCTGATTAAAATATGTTATGTAATTGTATTTAGGGGAGAAACTGAAGACCTTATAAGTGTGTTTGCTCTTGAACTAAATCTTAATGGTGTCAGCTGTTTAAGAGAGAGCGATATTTCATTGGGTGATTTTTTTCATCAATTTTAGATCGACCAAGTGATATTGTTTTGATTAACCTTGTACACTCATATTTCACAAATGCCCAGGTGGGTCTTGTTGTGACAGTTTGCTATAGCTGCAGACATGTTGTGCGAGCTCTTCGCTGGAGCCCAGTATGGGACTCTACTTAGTCCCCATATTCTTCTGCAGAAGCCCTTGCTATCCTGCCCGATCCTGCAACCCTGTTGAGCCCTACTCATGGTTA